>NC_089251.1:172185910-172545541 GCF_963930625.1 Muntiacus reevesi
TTGGGGGACAGGGAGGCCTTCCTGCTCTGCCCACCCAGCCCTGCAGGTTTACTCTGCTCTCACATAAGTGGGGGAGGAGGTAACAGGTCTTCTTTTCCCAACACTGCCCTCACCTGCGTTTTCCTTCACAGATGCTCACTCTCTTTGCTACAACTTCACTGTCGATCCTCAGCCCAGTCCTGGAGAGCCATGGTGTGTGGTTCAAGGCCAGGTAGATGGGAATGTTTTTCTCTCCTATGACTGTGGTGGCGCCATGATCCAATCCACAAGTCCATTGGGAGAAGAGGTGAAAACTATGAACACTTGGGAAACACAGACAGAAACACTGAGAGACATCGGGGACTTGTTCAAGTGGCAATTGCCTAACGTCATACTGGAGAAACACATGGCCAGTGGTGAGTTCAATTCAGTTCAGTTCACTGAACTAACAGTGTTCCACTGTTAGCAACCCCATGGACTGCAGCATGCCAGGCCTCCCTGTCCTTCACCAACTCCCAGAGCTTGCTCAAGCTCATGTCCATCAAGCCAAACTCATGTCCATCGAGTCCAGGGGTGAGTTAGGACGTCCACAGACTGAAGGAGCACACTGGGGGTTTAGCTGCATCCATTGTTTATGGGTAAAAAATTTCACTGGATATTGGTCCTGCCCTAGCAGTCCAGTGGAAGGAGCGGGCCTTGGAGAAGAGAACAGGGCCAGATTAGCCAGGACCAGGGGAGGTGGACCAAGGTGAGGCAAGGAATTTGTCAAGTCCAGAGGCTGAGCTCTTTCTTTTCCTCGGTGGGTCAGGCCCGCTGACACTGCAGGCCAGGATGACGTGCCAGTGTGAAGAGGATGGACACATCAGTGGATCCTGGCAGTTTGGCTTCAATGGCCAAATGTGGCTCCTCTTTGATTCAGAGAATGAACACTGGACAGTGGTTCATTCTGGAGGGAGGCAGATGAAAGAGAAGTGGGAGAATGACAGAGCTGTGACCGACTTCTTGAAGAGTGTCTCCATGAGACACTGTCGAGCCTGGCTTCAGGATTTCATGGTGTGCTGGGAGGAAATGCTGAAGAGCGCAGGTGAGACGAGTATAAGGAAGTGGTAGTCCACGCAAGGTGATGTGGACCCACCGTCCGGGTGTGCCTGTGTGTGTCTGTGTGTGTGTGTGTTTTAGCAAAGTGATCCATCTAAAGTGAGCTGTTCCTAAAACATGGATGGACCTAGAGAGTGTCATACTGAGTGATGTAAGTCAGAAAGAGAAGGAGAAATATCATGTGACATGCCTTATATGTGGAATCTAAAAAGAAATAGTACAAAGGAACTTACAAAACAGATTCACAGACTTAGAAAACAAGCTTATGGTTCCCTGGGGGAAGGGATAGTTAGGGACTTTGGGAAGGTCATGTACACACTACTATATGTAAACGGATAACCAACAAGCTCCCACTGTATAGCACATGGAACTCTACTCAATGTTATGTGCCAGCCTGGATGGGAGAGGTGCTTAGGGGAGAAGGAGTGCATGTATATCTGTGGCTGACCCTTCACTGTTCACCTGAAACTATCATAGCGTTGTTAATCAGTTATACCCCAATACAAAATGCTTTTGCTGTTAAATAAAATAAAAGAATGTAAAAAGAGAAATAAATAAAGTGAGTTGTCCTGGGAGAACAATGTCCCAGGGATGCTCTGTCCTCCTCCTTCCTCTTCCACCTCCTGACGTCTCTCCTCACAGCACAGACGTTTGAACGACTGAACATTGATTTTTGCTGATCCCAAACCTGTAGACATCTTTTTGATTTCTGGGATTTATTTCTCACTGTACCCTCTTTCCAGAATCTTCTTTTAAATGTCACCAGTCCTCCTTCAGGAAATCTGTCAACACCACCTCTGCTGTCAGCTCCTGAGAACTCCATCCTCATGTCACCGTCTCTGATGTCACAACAGGACTGAGTGGCTGTCTTGGAAACCTTGCTCCCCCATCAGCTGTCAGAGGCCCCTGAGGACTGGGCTCCTCCCTTCCCCTCATCTCGCCTGAGGATCTATCACTGGGGCCTCCATGTGATGGGTGTAAACTGTCTGCACAGTAGGGGTACCTGAGTCAGGGGGGCGAGGAGGCATCTGCCGAGTTTGGGGTCTGGACAAGGGCTTGACTCTCACTCTCCTTGCAGCATCACCGACCATGGGCCCCCCTACAGTGCAGCCCACGGACACAGCCATCTATCTCACCACAGGGATCACCGCTGCCACCTGGGCTTTCCTCAGTTTCTTCATAATTGTCGTCATAATAGCCTGGAGCCTTAACAAGAAGAGGTACTGAGGGCAGAATCCAGAGGGAATCAGGGGCACAGGGCCTGGTGTGAGGACAGGGAGGCGAATCCCACAGGCTGAGTGAGAACTGCTGCTGCTCCAGGAGCTCAGGCCTGGCCTCGCCCATTCCCACAGTCTCTGCTGGGGGCTCCTGCCTTGCCTGCCTGACCCAGGCACTTCCTGTGAGAACAGGCCTTTGGAGCTGGGTCTGCCAACGCTTTCCCACCCCTTCCTCCTGGGATTGGGAATCCCATCCAACGCCTGCCCTTCACTGTACCTCCTCATCCTGGAAATGAGCCAGGTGAGTAAGACCTCATATAACCTGACAGCAAGAACTCAGACAAGCTCAGCCCTCAGTTCTGATGGCTCCTCACTGTGAGATGACAGTGGGAAGTGGGGGGTGGCTGGGGTGCAGGAAGGCTGGGGGCCTGTTGAAGTTGCAGAGACGGCTGGCTGGCAGGGCCCAGGGTGGCTGGTGTGAGAACAGCAGGCGCTCAGGGCGAGGGCAGGACTCCCGGGGCTGAGAGCAGCATGGGGGCTCCACATGACGTGTCGGCGGGGAGGGGACCCACCCAGGGGCCGAGATGAGAGGGGCCGGGCTCTCATCCCAGGAGGAAGGGCTGGGAAGGCCTTTGCAGACCCAACTCCAAAGGCCTGTCCTCACAGGAAGTGGCTTGGGCCAAGCAGGCAAGGCAGGAGCCCCCAGCAGAGACTGTGGGAAAGGGCGAGGCCAGGCCTGAGCTCCTGGAGCAGCAGCAGTTCTGACTCAGCCTGTGGCCTGCCCGTCACCAGCCTCCTGGGGATCCAGAGCCTCCATCACTGAGCGGCCCTGCCTTGAGCAGAGGTGCCTGGGGTGGGTGGGCCTGAGCTGGGGTGGAGATGCCCAGCTGGGCGGGACCAGAAAGAGATGGGGGCAGGGACTCTGGTCCTGAGAGCTGTGTGTGCTGCTGGCTCAGAGGCTGGAGGGGAGCGAAGGAAGGAGGTTTGCCTGCAGCCCCCAAGGATGTCAGGAAGCAAGGCCTCTCCTCCGGGACCTGCTCCCTGGCCCGTTAGGCTCCCCTCGGGGAGGATCCCGACCTGTGTGAAGGGAGCAAGTTGATTCCTCACTGGCTCCAGTCCTGAGCCTGAGCAGGGGGTGTCAGGGCCTGGGGTGACTCTGTGATGCAGGAAGGAAGGAGGAGGGGACAAGCAGCTGCTGGGCCTGGGGTGGGGTGTGGGTGGAGGACATAGGAGCCCCTCAATGAGGGTGCGCCTGGAGGGGGGCTGGGGAGGGGCAGCCCCAGGAAAGTGACAGGATTCCTCAGCCTCCTGGACAAACACCTCTTTCTTTTCTGCAGGAGCCTGTGTTCCCAGAAAGCCGATGACAGGTGTTCTGTTGGCCTCAGGAATGAGTCTTTGCTTGGCTGCTTTCCTTCTCCTGCTGATCATTTTAGAGCCAAGAGATCAGACATTCGGAATCCCACGTCTGTCTACGAGTCATGATGACACAGTGGCTGCACCATCTCGTGTCTCTTGCCGCATCTGATGAACATCCTCCTCAACCTCTTTATTTTTTTAAATTATTATTATTATTGTTATTTTCAAATCTCCTTTCCCATTTTCTCTTGGTGTTGAGTGATGCAGTCCCTGCACTGATACTTTAAACTATTAGAACAAGAGATCACCACAGACATAATCCTTCAATCTTCTAGTTTTTGGAAAATTAAACTTTCCCCTGCATCATGACCTTATTCTTAAAAATGATGATATTGCTTGAAAAATACAACTGCTTCTGCAGGATTCAGTGATTTTCTTTTCTATATCCAGAGAAACAACTTCATTATATTTTCAAAAGAGTAAAATTTTACATTGACTTGTTCCCTTCATAATATTACCCTATTGGTGCTGAGTCGTGTTCGACTCTTTGCAACCCCATGGACTACCAGTCTTCTCTGTCCATGGGATTTCCCAAGCAAGAATACTGGAGTGGGTTGCTATTTCCTTCTCCAGGGGATCTTCCTGATCCGGGATCCAACTCTTGTCTCCTGTGTCTCCTGTTCCTCACTCACTGGCAGGCTCATTCTTTACCACAAGCATCACCTGGGAAGCCTTTATACTGATTCTTAAATCAACATCTCTATATTGCAGAAAAGTTAAGTCCTTCATACCTCTTTTCTAATCCGGGAGAAAAGTCATGGCATTTCACCATTCCTCCCCATGATGGCATTAAATAAAACCAATGATAATGCTTTATTTCTTGTGGAAACAGAGAATTTGAAGATCACTCCTAAAGTAACATGCAGTCCAGTTGTGAACTGATCCTTAAATTCTCTGGATTTTTAAAAGTATATTTCACCATATCCCAACAGTAGGTCATGTGTTCACCCTACTATGCAGTCATCCGAGCGTTAGTTCCAGGCTGGAAATCATAGACTAAAAGTCATGTAGATAGAGGCCAACCTCAGAGAGATTGTGGGCTGGGTTCCAGACCAGGGCAATAAAGTAAATGTCACAATAAAGAGAATCACAAATTTTTTCATTTCACTGCACATAATAGTATGTTGATATGGAAGTCTGTCAAGTGTGCAATACCTTTATGTCTAAATAAACAATGTACAGAGCTTAATACACAACACTTTGTTTCTAAAATAAAATATGTTGGACAACATCTGAGCCTCCAGGGGGTCACCATCTTTTTGCTGGTGGAGGGTCCTGTCTCAGTGTCTGTGGCTGCTGACTGATCGAGGTGGTGGCTGAGGGTTACGGTGGGTAGCGCAATCTGAAAATAAGACAGCAATGAACTTTGCCACATCATTTGACTCTTCCTTTCACAGAAGAATTCTCTTAGCCTGCAATGCTCTTTGACAGTGTTTTACCCATAGTAGAACTTCTTTCAAAATTAGGGTTAATCCTCTCAAATCCTCCTGCCTTTTCAACTAAATGTATTCTAAAGTTAGAATATTCTAAGTTCTTTGCTGTTATTTCAACAATCTTCATAGAATCTTCACCAGGAGTAGATTTTATATTAAGAAACCACTTCGTTTGCTCATCCATTAGAGTCAACTCTCATTTATTCCAATTGTATCATTAGATTGCAACAATCAGTCCCATCTTTACATTAGGCTCCACTTCTAATTCTAGCTCTCTTGCTATTTCTGCCACATCTGTAGTTACTTCTTCCAGTGAACTCTTGAACCCCTCAAAGTCATCTAAGAAGGTTAAAATCAACTTCTTCTAAATTTCTATGAATGTTGAAATTTCAACCTCTTTTCATGAATCACGAATATTTGGGGTGGAACTTATAATTGTGAATTCACTTTAGAAAGTTTTCAATTGACTTTCCCCAGATCCATCAGAGGAATCACTATTTGTGGCAGCTATAGCCTTGCAGAAACTATTTCCTAAATTCAACGATTTGAACATCATGACTACTTGATCCGTGGGCTACAGAATGGATGCTGTGATAGCAGGTGTGAGAACAATATGAATGTCATTGTAGTTCTCCAACAGGTGCTTGGGTGGATTCTCAATGAGCAGTGATCGTTTGAATGGAATCCTTTTTTGTGAGCAGTAGGTCTCAACAGTGGATTTAATACTTTTGGTAATCAGTGTTGTAAACAGAAGTCATCTCGTCTTTGTTGTTCCATTTGCAGAGCACAGGCAGAGTAGATTTAGCATAATTCTGAAAGTCACTAGGATTTTCAGAAGGTAAGTGAGGCTTGGCTTCAACTTCAAGTCACCAGCTGCATTAGCCCCTAACAGAGTCGGCCTATTCTTTGAATCTTTGAAGCCAGGCACTGACTTCTTGCTAGCCATGCAAGTCCTTGGGGGCATCTTCTTCCAATAGAACACTCTCTTCTCTACACTGGAAAGCTCTCATTTAGGATAGCCGTCTTCAGAGATGATTTTATGAGATCTTCTGGATGACTTGCTGCAACTTCTGCATCAACCCTCTCTCTTCCACTCTGCACTTTATGTTAGGAAACGCTTCTTTCCTTGAAACCAATCTCTACCAATCATGAACCAATCTCTACCAACTTTCAACTTTTTTTCTGCAGCTTCCTCACCTCTTTCTGCCTTCATAGAATTGAAGAGAGCTAGGGCCTTGCTCTGGATTAGGCTTTGGCCTAAGGCAGTGTTGTGATATTTCATCCAGTCCACTAAAAGTTTCTCCATATCAGCAGTAAGGCTGTTTTGCTATCTTCTCACTTGTGTGTTCACTGGAGGAGCACTTTTGATTTCCTTTAAGAACTTTACCTTTGCGTTCACAACTTGACGATTTAGGGCAAGAGGCCTAGTTTCTGGCCCATCTTGGCTTTGACATGCCTTCTTCAAAAGCCTAACCATTTCTATCTTTGGATTTAAAGTGAGAGAGGCGTGATTTTTCCTGTCAATGGGACATGTAGAGGTAAGGTTATTAATTGGCCTAATTTCGATGTTGTGTCTCAGGGACTCAGGCGTCTCAGGAGAGAGATGGACGGGTCAACGGAGCAGTCAGGACACACACACATATCGGATGGCAATGTGCCCATGGTTCCTGGCACCCCAAAACAATTACAATACTAACATGAAAGATCATTGATAAAAAACGGCAAAATCAAGATGGCGAATTTGGACGCCCTGAGCTCCGCTCTCCCATGAACACACCAAAACTACAACCACATACACAACAGCTCTCTTTCGGAGAAAATGACCTGAAGCTGGCAGAACATCCCCTCTACAACCAACATAGAGAAAGAACCACACTGAGAAGGGCAGGAGCAGAAAAGAAGGGATCTAGATGGGACCCTTTGGCGAACTACTCTCACACGGAGGGGTCATCACAAACTGGAACATTCTGCCTAAGGAGCAGGAGATTTGGGCCTTACATCAGGCACCCCAGCCCTGGAGCAGTGCTGGGAGAAGCAGCCCCATGCCCCCACTCCCCCCACTCCCGTTTTGGAAACCAAGAGGATTTATGGTCTGGAGCACTGGAAGACTGTGGGAAACGGAGACTCCACTCTTAGAGACCACGGGCACAGAATTGCTTGCTCCCTGTCCCAGCTCAGAGTCAGCAGATTGCAAAGGGTCTGGTGCTCTGGCCAGCATTTGGAGATCATGCCTAACATTGGCTGAGACTCACAGCCAACAGAGCTCCAGGCAGAAGACTCTCTGCAAACCACCACCCCCACACCAACACACACGCACGCACACACACACACACACACATACACACACACACACAGAGGGAGGAGCCAAAGCTTGGTTCTAGCCATCTCTCAGCTCTGCCCCGCCTCCATGTGACCCCCGCTCAGGCTAAGACAATTGTCCCAGGTCCCTGGGATCCTGATGAGTCGTGTGACTGCATTGCCGCACGCAGGCTTATCTGGTAGAAGCCGTGACTCACATCCGTCCACCACCATGCTCTACCTTGGAGTCACCCAGCTGCCCCACATGGAGAGCAGCAAACTCTGAATATACAGGTGCAAAGGAGACAAGAAGGTTCTCAACAGACTCACTAGACTCTCTGGTGGGACTGACCTGTGCGAGGAGGCTGGATGGAGGACAAGAGACCCACATGGGTGGGCAGAACTCAGGGCTGTGTGGGACAAGAGCTTGGTGGGGCCTGGTGACCTGTGGGGGAGAGACTCCATTATGAAGGGCTGGGGGCAGGAGCCTGGGTTGAATCCCCTGGAGGGGGTAACCTGGAAGGCCCTGGTAAACCCAGACCACAGGGAGGAAGGACTGGGAGAACAGGAGGAAGTCAGAGATGGGCCAGGTCAGCCCTGTGGGAGGAGCATGGGCCACAGGGACCTGGGCAACCAGATTCACCTCATGCATGCCCCTGACCGCCAGCCTCACCCCAGATCCCCAGGTGTGAGGTCAGAGGTGGAGGGCTGGGGAGCTTGGAACTAGCACCTGAAGCAGTTTCATGGAGGTGGACTATAGACACCTCCGGAAACAGGAATCTGGACACAGTTGTGACTGTGCTAGTTTCTTCATCTTGTCATGCCCCAATTTACACATTTGTAAATGGGAAATGCTACCTAAGGGAATGAATAGAGGCTAAATATTCATTTAGGACCTGAGGCGATCATGCAGATAACCCGAATTTGTGTATGCTGAGGACTCACCAACCCTGTCTCAGGAGTTGTTGTTGTTGAGTCACTAAGTCGTATCTCTGTGATCCTGTGGACTGTAGCCCGCTAGCCTCCTCTGTCCATGGGATGTCCTCAGGCAAGAATATTGGAGTGAATTGCCATTTCCTCCTCCAGGGGATCCTTCCCATCCAGGGATGGAACAGACATCTCCCACATTGACAGGTGGATTCTTTACCACTGTGTCACCTGGGAAGCCTCTTATCAAAACACAAGGAACATGGGGATCCAGAGAAGGGGATGGACAGAAGAAAGGTGAGGCACAGATGATTGCAATTTTGAGGAATAACAGTCCCACAGAGGGTGTGGGGAGCCTGGGGGGAGCTCCCAGGAGAGACTCCAGTGGGAGGACTCTGGGGACTCATCCCCTCCTCCACTGGCCAGCCAGGCTCCTCCCCATGGTGGGTCACCCCAGGCTCCAGGTGTCAAGGGCTGCTGGCACCAACTTCTGTCTTGCTTCCTGGTCCTGCTTCTGCTGCCCAACTGTGTCCACGAAGCGCAGGGTGGTGAGCTCAGCTCCTGGTGAACCTGCTGGGAGAAGGCGGGGTGATGCATTATAACCAAGAGAGCAGGACCTAAACTGGCCTTGGTTAGAGAGCCTACGGGCGTGGGGCTGCCTCCACCTCCTCCTCCTCAATCTTAGGTGAGCTCCTTTCCCTCTTGGCAGCTGCTGGGCTGGTTGGCCACTTTCAGGCCAGCAAAAGGGCAAATTGGTTGAAAAAGCAATGCTCAGACAATGGGAGGTGGGGCGGCGAGAGGCCAAGCAAGGGCATGAAGGGAACACTGCTATCCCCAAGCTCCCAGCCCCTCACCCACGCCCCCAGGAGTGGGAGTCCCCGATGCAGGGCTGAGCCAGGCCACCTTCCTGTGGGGGGAACCCAGACACCCCCTGAGAAGTGCAGCACTGACCTCATCTGTTTACACAGACCCTTCTCCTCCACATGACCTCCTGCCCTTGAACTCCCAGGCCACTTTACCAGCCATAAACCACCTGTGCCGCCCCGGGCTCTCACTTCCCCAGACACATCCCCTGAGTGGTCACAGCTCCTCCCCTGCAGCTCACTAAGTTCATTCCACATTTCTGCATCCTGAGAAGCCCAGGCCTCCAATACCTTCCCACCTAAGAAGGGACCCGAATCACACTCTCCACCACCTGGCATCTTACCCCCTTGCCTGAGGACTCCCCCCAGCAAAAGCCTCCCAGCCTGGTCCCCAGGAGGGACGGGAGTCCAGTCCCCCAAAGTGTGACATGGGGCCTGAGGGTGAGGAGAGGCACCCCCACTTCTACCCTTCGGTCCCACATTCATATCGTCCACAGACTGTGGAGATGGCAGCCTGTAATGTTTATTGATTAAGACAGGAGCTGGGAAATCTGCAGAAGACAATAAATCTGTTCATCTCTTCAGGCCTTTTGGCGTCTGTCTCTGTGCACCTCCATGTTTGTGGTGTGACAACAGGCAAAGACAATGTGAAAAACCAAAGGAATCCCTCTGACCACTGCCCTGGTTTGCGAACCCCGGCACTGGGTGACTCATCACCTGGGGAATTATCCAGCGGCTGCCTCGGCTGTCTGTTCATGAATCACAGCCCTGCATGGACCTGCCTTGTAGCCTCTGGTGGTGGGGATGTGACAGGAGGGTGGGTCCTGCAGTTACAGGCTAGCGCCCCATCCTCTGCTGTAGACTGGCTTCCTCGGTCCCAGGGGCCACGGGGACACTGTGTGAGGCCGCAGAGCTGGCAGAGGATAGGGGAGGTACGACAGTTCTGAGGTCAGGATCGGTCCCCTGCTGGTCACTTTATTTGTCCCCTGGGGCCCTGCTTATGCCAAACCACACAGTCACTTCTATCCTAGGACAGCTGGCCTCTCTGTGATGATTACCGCGTGGATGAGCCCAGTTCATCCAGACCGGAGGTCCCTTCCCTCCCAGACTCAGGACCCTATTAGTAGCCATGTTTAAATGTTGGGCTTTCCCCACTACAAGTGGCGTGGCCGTGCCTCTGACCCTGTGGGGCTGGGTTGTGATGCTCTGATTAGGATGTCACAAGCTGTCCATGAGTGAGGGCATGGCAACCCACAATGGTATCCTTGCCCGGAGAATCCCATGGACAGAGGTACCTGGTGGGCTACAGTCCATAGGGTCACAGAGTCAGACACGACTGAAGTGACTTAGCAGGCAGGCAGGTTACCCCCGGCACGATTTCCCCCCTGATGGACTTCTGTGTCATGGGTGCTGCAGGGTCTTAGGGTCCTCGTAGCAGATCCCACCACACTCATTCCTTCATGTCCTTCCATGAACACCTTCCACAGCTGAGTTAAGCAGTTGCAGAGGCCTCTGGTCTGCAAATTCTGAAATATTTAGTATTCAGCCATTGATAGAAATGCTTTAGACTAGGTAGATATAAAAAGGAGATGTGAAGGGATCACAGGCCTGCATGCTTTAGGGCCATGATTGTCACTAATCTCTGTCATTATAGCCAGAAAAAGGTGGTCTTGCAACATTCTATTTGTAGCAAAGGAAAGACAATATGAGAATGTACTCGTACTTCTCAACTATGGCAACCTTCACCCCATTCCTACCTACAGAGACTTTTCTATCACTGGTTTAAATCCAGAGAATGTGAAAGAACCACTGTGTGGGTCTTCACACACCGTGATACCCCTGTAAGTGGATACAGGACGGTTATGTATTCAATACCCTGCATCTCATGCATCACATTAATAACAGCGGGGCCGTGATGATGCCTCAGATCCCTGGACATGATGTCAGTCACACACTGGGTCCATAGGAGTGTGGGGTGGCTTCTGCGTCCCAGTGTGCACTTACCTGAGTCAATGGCCATGTGGCTCCCAAGGATGGGGAAGGCCAGAGACTGCTGCACTGGCTTGCCATGGTGATAAGAGGGCCTTCCTGCTGGAAACTGGCATCTCTCTCTAGTCATGGATTCTCGGTTCTGATAACTGGCTCAGTTCTAGAAACTGGGCAAAGTATCCAGACAAGCTGTTGTGATGGCTATTTTCAGCATACTGATCATCCAGCTTGTGTTTTATTTTCTTTTCGTTCTGGGTTTTTTTGTTTTTTGGTTGGCTGCCTGGCTTTGGGGATCTTAGTTCCCTGACCAGTGATCAAACCCAGGTACCTGGCAGTGAGCCTGGAGTCCTGACCAGTGGCCCAGCAGGGAATTCCTTTGTTTCATTCCTTTCCATCATGCAATTTGTATCTAGGTTGGCTGCCCATCCAGGTTGTTTGCCTCTAGGGTCGCCCTGTGCTTGAACCAGCATCATACTCTGCGGACAGGACCCGGCTGGCCTTCCCGCCTCTCTGCTCATATCAACCATTGCACCTGCTATGTTCCTGACACCGTGCGCCCCCACCTGGAATCTGCATGTGCTCAATCTCTGTTTTTGCTGGAAGTTCACTGGAGACACCATCTCCGACCAGCATTCCTGAACTTTAGCCAAAGTCCTCCTGTGTTACCGACCAGAGTTCTTGGACTTGATCAACAGAAGTTTATAAAAGGCAAGACACAGATTCGGGGGGCGGGGGGGAAGCTTTATTGGGACTCACGAGGGAGCAAAAACAAGTAACATGTTCCCTTGCTGGCTCCAGAGCGTGGGGGATCCGGTCCCACATATGAGATGAGGGTGCAGGCGGATTCTGGGTTCAGGCCAGAGCGGTGACCTGGCTGGTTTGTTCCCCCTTGGTGGTGCTGTGTGCAGGGATCATGACCAAGTACCTGCTTTTGCTCCTGGCTGCTCTGAACTTGCCTTGGGTTTTTGGTCTTTTTGTATCTTGTTGTTGATTATTTGCCCCAACTGCACAGGCACACAATTATCTTTAGCCCCTTATAATTTCTTTATATTTTGATGCTTGATGTGACTTTTGTCCAGTTACACTCACTGCAACAAACTGCCCCAGCCTGTCTCATTACCCACTGAGGGGTTCTACACCCTTATTCTGAAGGGTTAAGGGGCCAAAGCTTTCTTCTATCCAAACTTCTCCCTGCTGGACAGGGACCACTGAACTGAGCCTCCCCTCAAGGTGCAGAAGTCCCTCACAAGGACCTACACGGATCTGGGCCACCCTCCACTGGGACGGGCTATATTCCTTGAGTCACCTTGAGTGTTATTTCAAACTGGTAGATCCTACAGGCACAAAGTCAATCAAAAGGTTAAATAAACAAGGACTAGAAAGGAAAGACCAACAATAGCCATTAAAAGGCCTAGAGAGGGAAAGAACCAGGTTAACTTTGAGAGGACTTTCTTTTTTTTTAAACTCTTGGTGGAGGCAAATTCTCCCATGACAAACTTGTGAAGCCCCTCTATCTGTATATTTAAGGTGCATATTTACACCTTAACATAAAGTGTAATAATATAATTTAATAAAAATAATTTTTATATTAATTTTATATAAATTTTAAATAAACTTTTATATAAATAATTTAATATAAATAAATTTAATATAAAATAATATAATGTGTATTTCCTTAATATTGACCTCAGAGAGAAAGCAGTGACTGTGCCAGAGAGGGATCTTAGTTTCCTACCTAGGAACTGAACCTGGGTAGCTTGGTGTAAAATGAGGAATTCTAGATACTAAACACCAGGGGCGAGATGCAAAGTTCCCTTGGCTCTTACCGTCTTCGAAAGCAAGAATATTTCAAGGCAAAAACTGTAAAAACAGGTACCAAAGTTATTACTGGAGACATACAGAGAAACAGTTTGTTTAAGATGGAAGCAAAGCAGAAATATACACCCAGAGAGGAGTGCAGCGTCCTGAATGAGCAGCACAAAGAAGCCAGGCTAGGGATTTCACACACACATACATGTCTCTATCTTCCCTGGTGTCTCAGTTGGTAAAGAATTTGCCTGCCATGCAAGAGACCCAGGTTCGATCCCCGGGTCGGGAAGATCCCCTTGAGAAGAAAATGGCAACCCACCCCAGTACTCCCTTGCCTGGAGAATCCATGAACAGAGGAGCTGGCAGCTTACAGCCCACGGGATCCCAAAGAGTCAGACATGACTGTGCAACTAACTTTCACTTTCACTCCCGTTCATGCATCTATTCTTCCCCGACTCCCCTCCCATCCCTACCCAGGCTGTCACATAAATTGAGCAGAGTTCTATGTGCTACACGGGAGGTCCTTGCTGGTTATCCATTTTAAATAAATCTGAGTCTACATGTTGATCCCAGACTCCCTAACTATCCCTTCCCCCCATCCTTTCCCCCTGGCAACCATAAATTCATTCTCTAAATCTGTGAGTCCCTTTCTGTTTTGTAAGTAAGAGCACTTGTATCACGACTTTTTGGATTCCACATATAAGTGATGTTCAAAGGTGTTTTTGCTTCTCTGTCTGACGTATGTCGCTCAATATGACAATCTCCCGGTCCATCCATGTTGCACATCTGGCGTTATTTCATTCTTTTTGACGCTGAGTAACATTGCACTGGATATATGTCCACATCTTCTCTATCCACTCATCTGTCAGTGGACACGAGGTGGCTTTCAGGCCTGGCTGCTGGAAACAGTGCTGCCATGAACACAGGGTCCATGCATCTGCTCAGACCGTGTTTTCTCAAAATCACCAGGTACATTTAATCCCATAAGGTGGAGAAATGGTGAAATATCATGACTTCTCTTGTGAGAGAGAAACTTAAATACTTCAAGTTTTCTGGAGTACTGAGATTTTGATTTAAATAGCAGTAGCATAATAAATGGGCTTCCCCAGTGGCTCAGATGGTAAAGAATCTGCCTGTCAATGCAGGAGACACAGGAGACGCAGGTTCAATCCCTGAGTTGGAGAGGTCCCCTGGAGAAGGAAACAGCAACTCACTTCAGTGTTCTTGCCTGGAGAATCCTATGGACAGAGGAGCCTGGCGGGCTACAATCCACGGGGTCACAAAGAGTCAGACACGACTGAGCGACTAACACTTTCACTTTCAGCATAATAAATTATTAAGGGAAACAGTGATGAATAAAACTTTGTTCCATTGAAAACAGGTTGAGGTGATTTCTCCAGACACAGAAAGAATCCCTGAGTCCTATAATACCAGATGGTATTTTTCTTGCAATATCATTTGTAAGAATGAGGTCACGAGGCAGAGTCTAATTATGCACAAACTAGAATACGATGAAAAATGTCCTGTTTCTGGAGATTTCTTCAAGTACCTGAACATTTCAGTGTAGAAATTCCATCACTTAGCACCAGGAGAAAGTGGTGAAATAAATTGTTGCTGTTTTTTTTTAAGAGATGCTGAGTAGGATTTCGTGAAATGTGATAAAGCTCATCAGATGATGCTTCTACTGTGTCATCGTAACCAGAAAACAGATTCAGGACCCATGGGGTCTGATCTCCTGGACTTAAAGTGAAGAGCAGAAGAAAGGCAGACAGAGCACCTGTGGGCTTCCTGGGAGCACCGTCTCCTGCAGAAAAGAAAGAGGCCTTGGTCCAGGGGGCTGAGGAATCCCGTCACTTTCCTGGGGCTGCCCCTCCCCAGCCCCACTCCAGCCCCGCCCTCACTGAGGGGCTCCTATGTCCCCCACACCCACCCCCACCCCAGGCCCAGCAGCTTCTTGTCCCCTCCTCCTTCCTTCCTGCATCACAGAGTCACCCCAGGCCCTAACACGCCCTGCTCAGGCTCAGGACAGGAGCCAGTGAGGAATCAACTTGCTCCCTTCACTCAGGTCCGGATCCTCCCCGAGGGGGGCCTAAAGGTCCAGGGAGCAGGTCCCCGGAGGAGGGGCCTTGCTTCCTGACAACCCTAGGGGGCTGCAGGCAAACCTCCTTCCTTCTCTCCCCTCCAGCCTCTGAGCCAGCAGCACACACAGCTCTCAGGACTAGGGTCCCTGCCCCCATCTCTTCCTGGTACAGCCCAGCTGGGAGCCTCCACCCCAGCTCAGGCCCACCATCCCCAGGCGCCTCTGCTCAAGGCAGGGCCGCTCAGTGATGGAGGCTCTGGGTCCCCAGGAGGCTGGTGACGGGCAGGCCACAGGCTGAGTGAGAACTGCTGCTGCTCCAGGAGCTCAGGCCTGGCCTCGCCCCTCCCCACAGTCTCTGCTGAGGGCTCCTGCCTTGCCTGCTTGGCCCAAGCCACTTTCTGTGAGGACAGGCCTTTGGAGCTGGGCCCGCAATTATTGTTCTCAGGTGATATGGGGTCTTACTTACCTGCTCATTTCCAGGATGAGGAGGTTCAGTGAGGACAGGGGTCGGCTGGGATTCACCTTCCCCCTCCTCACACCAGGCCCTGTGCCCCTGCCCTCCCTCTGGATTCTGCCCTCAGTACCTGATCCTGGAAAGGACTCAGCCCAGGAAGACAGTTATGATGAAACTGGTGAGGACCACGGGGAGGATCCAGGTGATGTGCTTGATGGCTGCGGCCGTGGACTGGACTGTAGGGGGGCCTGTGGTCGGTGATGCTGCAAGGAGAGTGAGGGTGAATCCCTTGTCCAGACCCCAAACTCGGCAGATGCTTCTTCACCCCCCTGACCCAGGTACCCCTACCCCTCCACCCACACGTGGAGGCCCTTGTAAGAGGTCCTCAGGCGAGATGGGGGAGGGAGGAGCCCCGTCCTCAGGGGCTCTGACAGCTGATGGGAGAGCAAGATTTCCAACAGAGTCACTCAGTCCTGCTGGGACATCAGAGATGGTGACATGAGGATGGAGTCCTCAGGAGCTGACAGCAGAGGTGGTGTTGACAGATTTCCAGAAGGAGGACTGGTGACATTTAAAAGGAGGTTCTGGAAAGAGGGAAGAGTAAAAAGGAGATTGGAATCATAGAGATGCTCTCATGTTTAGGATCGGTAAGAATCCATGTTCAATCGTACAAAGGCCCGTGCTGTGAGGAGAGATGTCAGCAGGTAAAAGAGGAAAGAGGATGACAGAGCATCCGGGGGTCATTGTTCTTTCAGGAGCAACTCACCTCTGACAGATCATTTTCACACACACGCACACTCACACACACACACACACACACAGAGGGGTGAGTCCATGTCACCATGAGAGAACTACCACTTTCTCCTACTCTTCTCACCTACCCGTGCTCTTCAACATTCTCTCCCAGCGCACCAAGAAAGCCTGATACCAGGCCCGACAGTCTCCCATGGAGACCTTCTTGAAGAAGTCGGTCAGGGCTCTGTCCTTCTCCCACTTCTCTTTCATCTGTGTCCCCCCAGGATGAACCACTGTCCAGTGTCCATTCTCCGAATCAAAGAGGAGCCACAGTTTTCCACTGAAGCCAAACTGGTATGTCCGTTGTCTTCATACCAGCGTGTCACCCTGGCCTGCAGGGTCAGAGGTCCTGACCCCACCGAGAAAAGAAAGAGCTCAGCCTCTGGGCTTGACAGATTCTTTGCCCCACCTGGGTCCACCTCCCCTGGGCCCAGCTAATCTGGCCCTGGTCTCTCCTGCAACAGCTGCTCTTTCCACTGGACTCCTAGCGAAGGACAATATCCAACTTTTTTTTTTTACCCGAAAACAGTGGATGCAGCTGAGCCCCCAGTCTGCTCCTCCTGCATTTGGACTTCCTCACTCACCCTTGTCTGTGTATCTCTCTGGTGTAACGTCAGACACTTGCTCCTTGAGCAAGTCCCCAGTGTCTCTGAGTGTGTCAGTCTGTGTTTCCCAGATGTTCATACGTTTCACTTCCTCTCCCAATGGACTCAGGTACTTGATCTCAGCTGTACCACAGTCACAGGAGAAAAAGACCTTTTGATCAACTTCGTCTTGAACCTCACACCATGACTGACCATGTCTGGGCCGAGGATCGACGGTGGAATTATAGGAAAGAGAATGAGCGTCTGTGAAGGCAAAACGTAGTGAGGGTGAAGTTGGGGAAAAAAGACACACAGGCCCCTTCCCCCAGTTATGAGAGCCAAGTACAGTGCAGGGCTGACTGTCAGAGCAATGACCACCCCACCCACACACCACACACCAGTGTCCCCCTCCTCGTGGAGAAGCAGGAGCCCCGCCTGGCAAAGGTCACTCATCCGGGGTGTGTCCCCGTGTCCACCAGGTCAGGGCCCAGCATCATAACCTTTGTATAGAAGTGCCAGACTGCTATGCATGAAAGGTCTAGATGAAACAGGACTGTCAGAGTCTAACCCCGTGTCCTGTGAGAGATGGGGGGCCTGTGGGGATGCTCCTGAGGAAGCAGGATCACAGGGAGAGGAGCAAAGAGGTGGCAGGTTACACAGAACCCCAAGTTGGAGATAGGAAACTTCACAATTAGGGGTCACAGGACTTAACAAGGCCGGGGAGACGCTGCTGATCTCCCACTAGGATGGGTCTTGGAAGCCTGGAGAAAGGCCTGGCCCACATGGCATGAAAGAGAAAATCCAGAACTTCCGAGGCAGGTGGTAGAGGAGGGGATCCAAGGCTCAGAGAAGTGAACCTGCCAGGGCGGACATGGTGTGAAAGGGCAGGAAAGTGTGCAGTCCACCAGCTCCATGGGAAAGCCTGATAGTCTCTATGGGAGAGGAAAGTGTGGATGAGAAGCATCTCCAACAACTCAAGGCTGACTTTTGTGGAAGGTCAGGGATGGTGGCAGGAGATGGTGTTCCTGTGGGCTTCCATCAGCAACAGGGATGGAAAATGGAGGAAGATCAGATTCCAGGTGGAGTGTTGTATGTCAGGAGCAAAGTTGGTACAATGGTCAAAGCAATTAGTGAAAGTCGCTCAGTCGTGTCTGACTCTTCTGACCCCATGGACTATACACTCCATGGAATTCTCCAGGCCAGAATACTGGATTGGATAGCGTTTCCCTTCTCCAGGGGAGCTTCCTGACCCAGGATTTGAACTGGGGTCTCCTGCATTGCAGGCAGATTCTTTACCAACTGGATCCTGGAATGGTCCTGGGGCCTGGCAGAGATGAGGCCTCTGGTCATGGAATGTCAGAGGTGCCCATCATGATCTGGGTGCATCAACCCCTAACCATTACTTCAGATAGACCAGCCATCATAGGACAGAAGTGATTATGTGGCTTGGCATAACCAGGGCCACAGGGCACAAATGAGATGTACCAGCAGGTGACCGAGGCCTAACACCAGAGTTGATACAGGGCCACTATCCCCTGCTCACACCTGTGGCTTCATGCAGTGTCCCCTACTGCTCCTTGAACCAAGGAAGCCAGTCTACAGCAGAAGGGGCGCATTAGCTCATAACAGCCAGACCCACCTCCTATCACATTCCCACCACCAGAAGCTACAGGGCAGGACAGGGTAAGTTTCTGGTTCATAAACAGACAACTGAGGCAGCTCGTGGATGATTCTCTAGGGGATGGGTCACTCCTTACGGGGTCAGAAACCAGGACAGTGGACAAGTCTGGTTCTCAGTTGATTTACACATTATATTTTGCCTCTGGTGCTCCACAAATGTGGAAGCTCCTTTTGCACCCAGAGACAGATATCAAATGGCCAAAAGAGACAACGACATTTACTTTGTTCTGTAGAAAAAAATCTGTCAACTCCTGCCTTAATCAATAACCATTATAGGCTGCCGCCATCCCAATTCCTAGACAATATGAGTGTGGGACTAGAGGGCAGACGTGGGCATGCCCAGCCTCACCCTCGGGCCCTGTGTCACACTCTGGGAGACCCTGTCCCGTCCCTCCTACCTTAGGTACTGGGGGCCAGGTCGGGGGTTTTGCTGGGTGAGTTATCAGACAAAGGGATAGGATGCCAGTTGAGAGAGGCCATGTTTACATTCTCTTCAAGAGACAGGAAGCTGCTGGAGGCCCTGGGCTTCTTGGGACCATGGGGAAATGGGTAATAAATAGTCTTGTAACCAAAAGGGCTCTAGGGGGCCTTAGTGGGAAAACCCGTCCCCCATGGCCTCTGCCTGCCTCTTGTTTGTAGAAAAGTTTTAGTCAGCCAGGCCTCCTGTGAGTCTCAAAACAGTGGTTTAAGAGTTAAGGATTAGGACACGTGAAGATGGAGAAACAAGAATACTCCTTAGGCTGGGAAACTGGTGACAATTCAGACTGTGACCAGCCACATAGCAGTGTCATGAAATTACCAGTTCCCTGAAAGATAACAAAGATCTGACACAAGTCTCAAGTTGTTTCTGCAGAAAGCAGACCCCCAGCACATAAAAACTGCTGGCTGCAAGCACACAGACCCCCAGACTGGCTGAAACCATAAGCCTGGTGAGGCTCAGACGTCCGCCTTGTGCCAACAACCTGACTGCACAGGACGCGGATGCGCCCGCAGCAGCCCCTCCGCCCCCTTTTCTAACCGGGAAGCTTGGAGACGGCCTGAGGACGTTAGGTCACTATTTTCCCAGGGCTCCTGAACAAACCGACTATTCCTTTTCCACACTTGTTAACTTCACCAGTATTAGGATCTGAGTCATAAACAGCTTCAATTAGTAACAGCGTGAAATGTCTGGGAGGAGCTTTGACTCCAGGGAGGCGCTGATCAGTGGCTAGGCATTAAGCACTTTCCTGGGGATGCATATGTAATTTTTTTTTTCTAATAAATTGAATCCTTTAATTTTTTCAAGTGTTCGTAAAAATCCATTTTATACGTAAGCCAGCCTTGAAGATAAGCACAAAATCTGTTTACTTTTTTTTTTAATGCAACACAACTCAGGCACACATTCTGTGCATAGCACTGTTCTAGGTGCAATAAAAGGGATTCTTAAACTTAAAACATGATTGCACCTTCTGGAATTGTGTGATCTCCTTTTCCAGAAAGTAACAATAAATAAAATCATCATTGTTTACTACTGACCTGCCCCAAACACACTTCTGGCTCTGAGAAATGCTAGGGTCTGCCAAATTTAAGATGTTTCAGTGAATTCCACTCCTACTATCCACAAAGTAAGAAGGCAGAACTCCTCTTTATTAAAAAAAATTTTTAAGCCAATTTTCCATGAAAGAGTAGTTTCTGTTTCTATTGTATTTTTCTTTTTTTTTCTTCAAGCTTTTAAGTTTTCTTCCTCCAACACTGCTTTTTCCTGTACAAGGCAACAGCTTTTTTTTTGTTTTTCTTTTCTTAAGACAAAGTATTTCACTTTATAGACAAATAATTCCCAAGACTAGTGATAAACATTAAAAAAGAAAAGAAGAAGAAGAAGAAGAAAGAAAAGAGAGAAACTGAAGAGTTTCCCTGGTGGCTCAGCAGGTAATGACTCCACCTGTAATGCAGGAGACCCCAGTTCAATCCCTGGGTCAGAAAGATCCCCTGGAGAAGGGAGAGGCTACCCACTCCAGTATTCTTGAGTTTCCCTGGTGCCTTAGATGGTAAAGAATCCACCTGCAATGTGGGAGACCTGGGTTTGATCCCTGGGTTGGGAAGATCCCCTGGAGAAGGGAAAGGCTATCCACCCCAGTATTCAACCCTGGAGAATTCCATGGACTGCATAGTCCATGGGGTCGCAAAGAGTCGGACACGACTGAGCAACTAAGCAGAGCACATTCAAGGGTGAGTCAACTCCATTACTTTGAGGAAGTAGAAACTAAAAAGCACGTGGCACTAAGCTAGTCCAAGTATTTGTGTTGAAGCAATCTTAAAAACTATTTAATTTATAACATTATTTAAAAATTTCTTGGTCAAAAAATTTATACAAACATTTTCAGTTCAACCTAATGAAAGTAATATCTAGAAAATATTCCACATCACTAAGTCTGTCTCAGAAAGTTTAGATGCTACAGCATTCGTAAGGCACAGTGCTCTGGAAGACAACGTGCTTCTGTGGTGCTGGGTGATGTATGTGACCGGCTGGCTCCAAGTGGGCCTCAGCAGGCACCTTCCTGCTGACGCTGGGGGACTGAGAGAGGAGAATCAGACACAGGCCCCCAGGGCTGCAAGGACCTCTGTGAGACACCGGACCAGCTGCTGGAACTGGGCTTCTCCGAATCTAAGGCCCAGCACAAGTCATCACAGCAAATGTTTCATCAGGACAGTTGATAGGCTGGGGTATTCGGTAACCTTCTTTCATATCTCTAAAGAGTCAACATTTGTGTGGGCTATTTGACCCAGTGCCATGAGCTCCTACAATATCACTCTGAAGGCCCACACATCTGAAGAACTAAAAAAAAAATTATTTTTTAATATCTTTTTTTTTTTTTTTTTTTGCTGTATTGGGTCTTAGTTGTGGCACTTGGGATCTTTTTACAGCATGAAGACCCTTAGTTGCAACATGCTGACTTCTTAGTTGTGGCATGTGGGACCCAGTTCGCCAACCAGTGATCAAACCGGGCCCCTTCTTTGGAGTGTGGAGTCTTAGCGACTGGATCACCAGGGAAGTCCAGAGAACCCATTCTTATCCAGATGTTCATGAGCCATCCATGGATCTCACATTTTCATTTGCCCCCAGACAGTGAGAGTCCATGGGGAACAAGACTCTGGAGAGGGGCAATCTGCACTCTTAACGTGAGGCTGTCATCAGTAGCAGAGCTCCTAGCAGCCAGGTCTTTGTGGAGGACTTCTCTTCTGACCAGGTAACTCATTCCACAGGCAGTCTGACCTTGTGGACCAGGTCCTGTTGAGAAATCACCTGCGGATTACTGGCCTCTACTTACTTGTGCTGCAGGCTCCCCTGGTGGCTCAGACATAAAGAATCTGCCTGCTATGCAGGAGTTTGTTCCCTGGGTCAGAAAGATCCCTGGAGAAGGCAATGGCCACCCACTCCAGTATTCTTGCCTGAAGAATTCCTCGGACAGAAGAGCTTGGCGGGCTACAGTCCTTGGGTGGCAAGAGTCGGACATGCCTGACTGACTAATACACACACAGACACACAATTTGCAAGGCTGTGAAAACTATGTACGATTCTCCCAATTCATGTAAGGCAATATCACGAGGGGTTTTCTCTTTCTTCTATACACACAAGGGAAATAGGAGGAAGATTTCTGTGATGAAGATCTCATAGTTTGCAACATTCAGTGAGTATCATTGTCACCTGAATTTCAGAAGCTTAATCTCTGTTTTTACAAATGATTGCTGTTCTTTATTTGGATCTTTTTCATCTACATAAATCCCAGGGAAAATACACCCAAAACTACCTTCTTGATGTACATCCTCTCCATGGATAGAGTTATCCTCTCCTTGGATATTTCGATATCCTTCACCTTAGCTCTGGCCTCCAAAAGAGTGGCACTTCTCAAGACACTCCTCTACCCGCCCACAAGGTAGGATAAAGGGCGGAAGTACCACTGTTGAGTGTGTGGCCTCTCAGATCCTGAGTCATCTGGGAAGAGGCTGAGACAACCCTTGGGAACTACTGTGCAAGGATGCTGTCTTCCAGTTCAATTCTTGTCACACAATGAAGGTGCAAAACAGCTAATATTATTACTACAAGAAATATAACTGCACGGGAAACCCCTGCGCTGATACAAAACACGCGGGCAGAAGTAGCCGAGCTGCATGAACAGGATCACAGCTAGTTCTGCTAGTGGCTTTGTCCAAGACGGAAGTTTTTACTTCAAGATTTTGGTAGCACATTTTCCTTCCTTTCAAATTTTAGAAGAAGGGAAGTTTTTGAAGAATTTACTGTCAAGTTGAACTGCATTTAGTATCATAACCTCATCATCTACTTTGCAGAAAAGGAAAGCTAGAGCCGATATAGTGCGTGGAAACCCCCCACCCCGTGCCCCTCGCACCCCCACCCCCACCAAGCAGAAATGCTGGCCTGGGGCAGGTCCACGAAACTGTCTACTTGGAAACCTGATTATATTCGACTTGGACTCTGCAGGCCTAGTGAAAGGCAGGACGTCTGTTTCGTTGGGTTAAAGGATAGACGTAGTGCCCAACAAGGTCATTTCTCTAATAAAAAAAGTTCTGTCTAAACCAATGAGCCTGGGCAACTGGTCCCTGCTCAAGAAGAGGCTCGCACCGGTCCCCGGGCTCGAGCGTGGAGCCCAGAGGCCAGGGGTGGAGCCTGGGGGCCAGGGGTGGAGCCCAGGGAACACTGATGGAGCCGCGCCGCGGAGTCCCTGGTCCGGGGTGGAGCCAGCAGCCGAGGTTCCTATAGAGCAACTCAAGCACTTTTTTTTTTTTTTTTTTTAAATTTTATTTTATTAGTTGGAGGCCAATTACTTCACAGCATTTCAGTGGGTTTTGTCATACATTGACACGAATCAGCCATTGAGTTACACGTATTCCCCATCCCGATCCCCCCTCCCACCTCCCTCTCCACCCGACTCCTCTGGGTCCTCCCAGTGCACCAGGCCCGAGCACTCGTCTCATGCATCCCACCTGGGCTAGTGATCTGATTCACCATAGATAATATACATGCTGTTCTTTTGAAACATCCCACCCTCACCTTCTCCCACAGAGTTCAAAAGTCTGTTCTGTACTTCTGTGTTTCTTTTTCTGTTTTGCATATAGGGTCATCGTTACCATCATTCTAAATTCCGTATATATGTGTTAGTATGCTGTAATGTTCTTTATCTTTCTGGCTTACTTCACTCTGTATAATGGGCTCCAGTCTCGTCCATCTCATTAGAACTGATTCAAATGAATTCTTTTTAACGGCTGAGTAATATTCCATGGTGTATATGTACCACAGCTTCCTTATCCATTCATCTGCGGTTGGACATCTAGGCTGCTTCCATGTCCTGGCTATTGTAAACAGTGCTGCGATGAACATTGGGGTGCACGTGTCTCTTTCAGATCTGGTTTCCTCGGTGTGTATGCCCAGAAGTGGTATTGCTGGGTCATATGGCAGTTCTATTTCCAGTTTTTTAAGAAATCTCCACACTGTTTTCCATAGTGGCTGTACTAGTTTGCATTCCCACCAACAGTGTAAGAGGGTTCCCTTTTCTCCACACCCTCTCCAGCATTTATTGCTTGTAGACTTTTGGATAGCAGCCATCCTGACTGGTGTGTAATGGTATCTCATTGTGGTTTTGATTTGCATTTCTCTAATAATGAGTGATGTTGAGCATCTTTTCATGTGTTTGTTAGCCATCTGTATGTCTTCTTCGGAGAAATGTCTGTTTAGTTCTTTGGCCCATTTTTTGATTGGGTCATTTATTTTTCTGGAATTGAGCTTCAGGAGATGCTTGTATATTTTTGAGATTAATCCTTTGTCTGTTTCTTCATTTGCTATTATTTTCTCCCAATCTGAGGGCTGTCTTTTCACCTTACTTATAGTTTCCTTTGTAGTGCAAAAGCTTTTAAGTTTCATTAGGTCCCATTTGTTTAGTTTTGCTTTTATTTCCAATATTCTGGGAGGTGGGTCATAGAGGATCCTGCTGAGATTTATGTCAGAGAGTGTTTTGCCTACGTTCTCCTCTAGGAGTTTTAAAGTTTCTGGTCTTACATTTAGATCTTTAATCCATTTTGAGTTTATTTTTGTGTATGGTGTTAGAAAGTGTTCTAGTTTCATTCTTTTACAAGTGGTTGACCAGTTTTCCCAGCACCACTTGTTAAAGAGGTTGTCTTTTTTCCATTGTATATCCTTGCCTCCTTTGTCAAAGATAAGGTATCCATAGGTTCGTGGATTTATCTCTGGGCTTTCTATTCTGTTCCATTGATCTATATTTCTGTCTTTGTGCCAGTACCATACTGTCTTGATGACTGTGGCTTTGTAGTAGAGTCTGAAGTCAGGGAGGGTGATTCCTCCAGTTCCATTCTTCTTTCTCAAGATTACTTTGGCTATTCGTGGTTTTCTGTATTTCCATACAAATTGTGAAATTATTTGTTCTAGTTCTGTGAAAAATTCCGTTGGTAGCTTGATAGGGATTGCATTGAATCTATAGATTGCTTTGGGTAGAATAGCCATTTTGACAATATTGATTCTTCCAATCCATGAACACGGTATGTTTCTCCATCTGTTTGTGTCCTCTTTGATTTCTTTCATCAGTGTTTTATAGATCAACTAAACAGAAAATCAACAAGGAAACACAAACCTTAAATGATACAATGGACCAGCTAGACCTAATTGATATCTATAGGACATTTCACCCCAAAACAATCAAGCACTTTTAAGCTGGGAGCGCGCCGCCTCCTCCTCCTGGGCACCTGAGTCCGCTCTGAGTTTGTAACTCACGGCCGGAAACGGGTGATTGTCCTTCAAGGGCCGGGAGATGTAGGGACCAGAAGGGTCTCTGTTGCACAGCTCGGGGAGGGAGGGTGTGATTTTCGGGGCGGGTCTGGGTCCCTTTTCCGCAGAGTGGCCGACTGGTCCCAAACCACCCGGCTCCAGCGCTCCCACTTCCCAGGGACGGTCTGGACCCTTGGGGGGTTTCAACCCTATTTCCTGCCGCGGCACGGCCCGTTTTTCTCCCAGCGTCACCTCCCAAACTCCCGGCATTACTACTTCACCCAAGGCACCCCTGTTCTGGCCCGGAGAGCCGGCAAGGAGCCGGGAGGAGCCTCCGAGGACCAAACAGGCCGAGGGACGGGAAAGAGGAGGGGGCGGCAGCGCCACCCTGCAAGAAGTTTCGCGAACCCCCACGGACACCACCCCCATCCCCGTTCCGGTTCGTAACCCATTCAACCTCCTCGCGTTCCCCCGCCACTCCCCGCGCAGGGTCATCCCCGAACTCACCGCTGGACGTCCCGCTCAACAAGACAATCGGAAGCAAAACGAAGCCAAGACTGGTCTTGGAGCCACCCATCTCTCCCTTTGCCACCTGGATCCCAATTTTGCAGGAGTGCGAGGCTGCCAAGTCGGAACCGGCGATCCTCGCGGCTGGCCGGCAGCTGCGGTCTGGACCTCAGCTCCGGCGCTGAGTGCCTGGCCCGCCCATCAGCCGACAGGCCCCGCCCCAGGCTTCTCAGGTAACCACTAGGAAGCCGCGCGCCGGGGCCTGGGCGGGGCTCTCTTGCCAGCTGGCTCGCTCTCTCGCCAGGTTTCCCTGTGTACTCGCCTGCCCACCTGCCTACGCGGTGCCCGACTTGCACTGGTGAGAGGAGACCGCCAAGTTATTGTTGCTGAAGCTGAAACTCCAATACGTTGGCCACCTGATGCGAAGAACTGAGTCACTGGAAAAGACCCTGATGCTGAGAAAGATTGAAGGCGGTAGGAGACGGGGACAACAGAGGATGAGATAGTTAGAAGGCATCACCAACTCGATGGACATGAGTTTGAGTAAACTCCGGGAGTTGGTGATGGACTTGCAGTCCATGGGGTCGCAGAGTCGGACACGACTGAGCGACTGAACTGAAGGCTCTAGTTCCTCACCCTGTTCCTTATCAGTCTTAAGTCTTGGTTCCTTACCAGATCGGGGCGCCCAGGCCAGTCATCTGAGTTGGGAGGAGACACGGGACAAAAGAAAATCCCTGTTCCGGCCACTGGGTCGTGTCAGTCAGCGGACAAACTTGTCCCTAAGTACTTGAATGATCAGAGCATCAGTCGCAGTGAGGCAATCCCACCACAGTCCACATCTGTTACAGAAAGGGGGACTCCTTGCAGGGTCTGAGAGTGGGCTTTTGTCTAACACTGGGAAATGGACTGTTCCAGGAGACACACATGCTGACAAGGAAGAGGCTTTTTGGGGAAGGGTCTACAGGGTGGAGAGCCTCAGGGTAAGGGAACCCAGGAGAACTGCTCTGACACATGGCTTGTAGTTTCAGGTTCTTTGGTAATGGAGTTAGATTCTGGGTCATCTCTGGCCAATCATTCAGACTCAGGGTCGTTCCTGGTGTCAGAAATGTGTTCTGGTGAGCTTTATTTGATATTTCTGAGAGTTTATTTATATAGTGCATACTTTCCCTTAACCCAATTAAAGCCAGCTCAGTTACAAATTCATTTCCATGTAAAGACAGAACCAGAGATCTCCTTGTTTTACTGCTTCACTGTTAAAAATGCTATTTTTTCCCCCCTCACTCTGGGGGAACACAGATGAATCAGATGGTTCCTGAGAACCCAGGTGAAAGACTTACTTTGTTGGAGGGGAGAAATGCAAGCTCCCTTTTTTATTTGTTTTGTTTTTAAACTCTTTCCCCCCATTATCTGTCAGAGCCCCATGAGGACTGGGCTCCTGCCTTCCCCCCCATCTCGCCTGAGGACCTATCACAGAGGACTCTATGTGATGGGTGTAAACTATCTGCACAGTAGGGGTACCAGGGTCAGGGGGGCGAGGAGGCATCTGCCGAGTTTAAGGTCTGGACAAGGGCGTCACTCTTGCTCTCTTTGCAGCAAACCAACCATGGGCCCCCCAGGATTCCAGCCCGGGGCGACAGCCATCAAGACCAAAGCCTGGATCCTCCCCGTGGTCCTCCTCAGTTTCATCATAACTGTCTTCCTGGGCTGAGTCCTTTCCAGGAAGAGGTACTGAGGGCAGAATTCAGAGGAAAGGCAGGGGCACAGGGCCTGGTGTGAGGATGGGGAATGTGATTCCCAGCCGACCCCTGCCCCTCACTGAACCTCCTATTCCTGGAAATGAGCAGGTGGATAAGACCCCATATCATCTGAGAACAGAGCTTAGACAAGCTCAGCCCTGAGTTCTGAGAGGTCCCCACTGTCAGGTGACATTGTGAAAAGGGAGGGGCCCGCACTAGGCTGAGGGCCTATTGATGCTAAAAGGGTTTGGCCACGTCCCCTGACTGAGCACAGACCGCTGGCTCGCAGGGCCCAGGGTGGGTGGTGTGAGAACAGCAGGTGCTCAGGGCGAGGGCAGGACTCACAGGGACTGAGAGCAGCATGGGGGCTCCACATGACGTGTCAGCGGGGAGGGGACCCACCCAGGGGCCAAGATGAGAGGGGCCGGGCTCTCATCCCAGGAGGAAGGGGTGGGAAGACCTTTGCAGACCCAGCTCCAAAGGCCCATTCTCACCGGAAGTGGTTTAGGTCAAGCAGGCAAGGCAGGAGCCCCCAGCAGAGACTGTGGGAAGGGGCGAGGCCAGGCCTGTGCTCCTGGGGCAGCAGCAGTTCTGACTCAGCCTGTGGCCTGCCCGTCACCAGCCTCCTGGGACCCAGAGCCTCCATCACTGAGCGGCCCTGCCTTGAGCAGAGGTGCCTGGGGATGGTGGGCCTGAGCTGAGGTGGAGGTGCCCAGCTGGGCGGGACCAGGAAGAGATAGGGGCCAAGGACCCTGGTCCTGAGAGCTGTGTGTGCTGCTGGCTCAGAGGCTGGAGGGGAGCGAAGGAAGGAGGTTTGCCTGCAGCCCCCCAGGGCTGTCAGGAAGCAAGGCCCCTCCTCCGGGGACCTGCTCCCTGGCCCTGTAGGCCCCCCTCGGGGAGGATCCGGACCTGAGTAAAGGTAGCAAATTGATTCCTCACTGGCTCCAGTCCTAAGCCTGAGCAGGGGATGTTAGGGCCTGGGATGACTCTGTGATGCAGGAAGGAAATAGGAGGGGACAAGAAGCTGCTGGGCCTGGGGCGGGGGTGGGGGTGGAGAACATAAGAGCCCCTCAGTGAGGGTGGGGCTGGAGGTCAGCTGGGGAGGGGCAGCCCCAGTAAAGGGACAGGATTTCCTCAGTCTCCCAGACGAACACCTCTTGCTTTTCTGCAGGTGATTCTGCCCCCAGGAAGCCCGACAGGTGCTGTGTCGGACTCAGGACTCAGTCTTTGCTTGGCCGCCTTGGTTCTCCTTCTGTTCACTTTAGAGTCAGGAGGTCAGACCCAGGAGTTTGGAGCCTGCATTTCCGTTGTGATGACAAGTGGCTGCGCTGCCTCGTGTCTCTTGTCACATCTCGGGAACAGACTCCTCAGTCTCTTTTTCTTTTTTTTCCCCAATCTATCCTACCTCTTTCGTGGATGCTAAGTGATGGAATCCCTGCAATGAAATGTTCGACTACTTGAACAACAAACCTCCACAAATAGGACTCCTTCTGTCTTCTAGTTTGTGAAAAATCAGACTCTTCTCTGTATGGCAATCTCATTGTTGCAAATGATGACAATGCAAGAAAAATACCATCTTCTATTACAGGACTCAAGGATTCTTTCTCTGTTCAGAGAAACAACTTCAGAGTATTTTCAACAGAGAAAAATATTATGTGAGTGTCTCTTTTAGTCATTTTATTTCCTAATACTAATACTTAAGTCAGTATCTTGATATTGCAAAAAACATAAATTCTTCACCTTCTTTTTCTTCAAGGAGGGAACTCGGAACATTTCACCCTTTTTACACCTTATGGGATTGAATAGAATTGATGATTCAGCTACATTTATTGTGGAAGCAGAGAATAAAAAGAGACTGCTCTTACATGCGGTCGAGCTGTCAAGTTGGCAGCATGACAAGTTATAGCAAGTCATTTAACTACATTTAGCTCCAGTTATTGGAACTGACTGTGTGACTGACTGACTGATTTGACTGACTGATTTAGTTACTGCCTCCTGGCCTCTCTGGAGTCTTGGCTCCAACACTACTCTTGTACACACGCCTTCCATTGTAGATCACATGCAGTCGCCTGCGGCCAGTCGGATTAACACTGGGGTGCATTGGGAGAGATTGAATCATGATCAGTGAAGACAAAGTCTGCCAGGTTAGAATGGAGAAGGAGGTAGGAAAAAAAAATGCAGGAGGACTGAGCAGAAGATGGAAAAAAAAGCAAAAGAAGCAGCTGGGAGGCGGGGGTGGGGTGGGGGCAGCCTTTGTTGGAAGGAGGGGAGAAGCCAACATAACCTGGAGTATTTTGTTCACAAAAGTTAAGGGGTCTTGGAGGGTGGGGTATTTAAAGTGAATTTTCTTTTTTAATGTTGAGGCTTTTTTTTGTGGTTGTTGTTGCTGTTTTTAATGAGGAATTACATTTGAATACTTGCAAGATACTTCCTCGGTATAATTGTTCTTTGCATTGTTTTTCAACAGGGCTTCCTCAGTCTCAGACTGAAGACTTTTCGGTGGTGGGCAGAGGTGGAGGTATAGACACACTCCAGGCTACAATTTGCCCCTTACTCTTCTAAAACTGCTGGAAGGAATGTCTCTAGCTCACACCGCAGGCCATCTTTCGCTGATACTGCAGCTGATAGAACCCAGGAAGACTCTGGGCAGTGAGTGTCCTGGGATCTGGGGCTCTGGCAGGGGGAGTGGAGCAGGGGAGGAGGGGAAAGGAAGGGGCTCCACCCTGGTGGGCGCCTGTCTTCCAGCTCTGAGGATGATCAGGTGTGGTGTAGCTGGACGGGCTGCCCAGGAGGTGACACCCAGTGTGCCGGGACTCCAGCCCAAGACTGGGTGCCTGCGCCTGTGCTCCTGGAGCAGCTTGCCCTCTCCTGCCAACCCCACCTCCTTCTGCAGTAAAAACTTTCCTGCTGATTAGGGGCCCATCCTGAATGTAGCCTGTATTCTGTGGTCTTTTTGTTCCCACTCGTGTTGAAAGTCCTGTTTGTTCAGATGGATTTTTAAGCCACTAGAAGGCAGACATTGTCTTCTGTTGTTGCTGCCTCAGAAGTTGGTACATGATGGTAAAAACGTGTCAGATAAATCTTCCTGCTAACAGTATTGGACCCAAGGGATCCACAGTGGCATCTGAAAGGTCACGCTGATCGCATGCTGGAAGGCGCCAGCCAGAAAATTCTGACAGGGAAGCCCCGCGCCGAAAGGTCTCAGATAAGCCCCAGGGACAGACATCCACCAATCAACGGCCGTTGCCAGGCAGACTGATGGACGCGAAGGCGCCAAGACTTCGGCCAATCAAAAAACCGACACGGGACCTAGAAGTCCAATCAGCACCCTGGTCCCCCCACTTCTGTATCCGGGGTATATAGGGTATATAGGTATATAGGTGTCGCCCCGCCTCCCCGCAGATTGCAGACTCCCGTTTTTCCCTTGGCTCCCGCGGCGGAGCTCTGCCCGGAGCGATTGCCCAATAAAAGCCTTTTGATATTCCGGCGCCCCTTTGTCTTGTCGCAGCGTTCTTACAGCATCCAAGAGATTAAAGCTCAGACAGTTGAAGATGAGGCAGGACTGAGGATGCAGCAGAGGAGGGGGTTTGGGATAGAGACCCCTCCCTCTGCAACCAGGCCCTGGAGGGGAATCTCCCAGACACACCTGTGGTTTTCTCTCACAGATGCCCACTCTCTGTGCCTTGACCTCACTGTCAAAACTCAGTCCAGACCTGGCCAGCCCTGGTGTCAAGTCCAGGGTTCCGTGGACACAAAGCCTTTCCTCCAGAATGACAGTGACAGCAACAAGGTCAGACCTTTGGGTTTCCTGGGGGAGGAGGTAAACAACACCAAAGCGTGGACTGAATTAAGCCAAACGCTGGGAGAAGCAGGAAGAAAGCTCAGGATGGTCCTGCCTGTCATCAAACTGGACAGAAAGGAGATGAGGGGTAATATGGGAGGGGGTGGGGAGCTGGAGACAGCAAGAGAGGGGTGGGGCGGAGTGCATGCAGGGAGGCCCTTACTGTGAAAAGACTGAACACGGTCCAGCCTTAGAGACCCGCTGGACCTGATGGGTAAGAGGGGGAGGTCCTGGTCGGAAGATTACGGACCTATAGATGTGCAGACACACTTTACTGACTGGGGAGGATGGACTGTGGACAGTCCAGAAAGATTCACTGTGTGTCTGGGGGCGGGGGGAGAGGGGCGCAGGTCCTCCCTCCCTGCAGGTCAGGCTGTGTTGTCAGTGTGAAGCTGAACAATGGTCTGGTGCAGCCTTGCTCTTCAACCTCAATGGACGGACTGCCCTCCTCCTTGACACCATGAACATAATCTGGACAGTCATCGATCCTGGAGCCACAGGCCTCAAGGAGGAGTGGGAGAGCAACCAGGAACTGGCAGAGTACATCAGGAAGATCTCAACGGGAGACTGCAGTTATTGGCTTAGGGAATTCCTGGAACACTGGGAGAACATGCTGCTCCCAGAGCCACAGGTAACTGAGTCGGGTGTGGGAGAGTTAGGGGAGGTGGTAGCTTTCTTCAAAGGTCTAGTGCCTTCATGTGTGGATATGAGCACATATGTTTGTGCAACTGAAAATATGATGAATGGAGAGAGTGACTGATCTCTTGGTGGACTTTCTGTCTGGAGAGTCAGTCATGGGCATAGCATAGAACTTGCCAGCACCCTCCTTTCCCAGCCCACCAACCTCAGCACAGGAGCCCCCTTCCTCATTAACCAATGACCCAGTCCCCTGGCACTGCTTGACCATCCCCAAATCTATATACACATTATGTTTTCAGGCCTTCTCTCCCCCCTGTTGTACTGATGCTTTAACCAACTCTAATGTCACTTAATGAAGCCCTTATTCCTTTCCAGACAGAATTAAATACCCCTAATTGTTTCCTCCTAAAAAAGGACTTCTCACGCTAAACATGTCCACCTGAAAGGTAATCAGACGGACATTTGCTGTCTCAGTGGCTCAGACAGTAAAGAATCTGCCTGCAAGGTAGGAGACCCAGGTTCAATCCCTGGGTTGGGAAGATCCCCTGGAGTAGGAAATGGTAATCCACTCCAGTATTCTTGCCTGGAGAATCCCATGGACAGAGGAGGCTGGTTGACTACAGTCCTCGAGCTTACAAAGAACGGATATGACTAACACAACTAACACAACTCAGGAGAAATATTAGTTTCATGAAGACAGAGCACAAGCCCATTCGTATTTCCACACCCAGACCTGAAGAGTGGCTTCATGTGAGTCAGTAACTCTATGGGGAACATGTGCTTTCTAGGGACAGCAGGTGCTGAGGAAGGTGTATTCTTAGATTTGACAAGGCTTTTGCTTTTTCATTTTAGAACCACTAATAATGGCCCCAGGTATCAGCCAGTCTGCATCCATCCCTTTGGTCACTTGCATTATCCTATTGATCATCACCCAGTTAGTTCGAATTGCTTCATCATCATGAATCTTATGATGAAATCAGGGACCACAGCAGGTGAGAAGCCGGCCGGCCTCTGGCTCCTAGGTAGGGTTGTTCTGGTCAGGACTTGGGAGAGGTGAGCCTCAGGTCTCACCAAGCCCCTGTCCACTGGACCCATCTTTACCTAGATGATGTTCTGTCTTGTTCTTGGGCCCCCATTCTTCCCTGTAGGGTTGGGAACCACTCTGTTGTTGGGGTAGAAGAGGCTGGTGTGGGCAGCAGAACAGTGCAGTGGGAGTGGGGATGAAGACAAGTGTCTTCTCCTATGGGGGCACCAGGTACATGATGTAGATGTGGTGGGGTGTTGTCCTGAGACCTTACTCAGGCTTTCCCAGCCCTTGGATGAAAAAAACCTTTTCTTCTCTGATGATAGCATTATGTAGCTCAACATTTCCCCCAATGTTCTAACAGCTATTCCATCATCTGGATGTTTCTCCCTGGACTATGAGAAGGTACAATGTTAAACCAACTCTTGGTGGCAAAAACTGACCCTTGATGATAGTCTGGCTGTTGATTTAATATACTACCTTCTACTCAGAGTGGGGTTTAACAAGACGCTAAAGAAGCTTATGCTTAAGAATTCCTTCAATTTGCACGACTGTTGATGGGCCCTTAAGATGTATTGCTTGGTCATTTTGAGGATTTGCGAGAGTCAAATATTTGCTCACAATCAGTTAAGACTTCCAGTTCTATTCTTTCCATCAGACTTCCCTTCATGGGGTGGAATTGGGGTGGAGGGCATTGTAAATTGGGGTTGGCATTGTAAAAATTCTCTTAAGATTATAATGCATTAGGGATATACTTATGTGATTTAATGAGACATAATTTATGTGTTCACACTCACTTTCATGTATAGTATTTTACTGCATGCTTTTGTGAGCTGAATGTGTTCTTCTTAATTCATGTGATAAAGTCTTCATTTCCCGGAAGACTTGTTGAAACCACACAGTCGGTGGTAGTGGTTACAGTCTGTTTTGTGATACATAGAAGTATACGTTTGGTTGCAGTCCTGGTTCCTGGAGGAGAGTTTCTAAAACCCACATTTTGGTGTCATATTTGGTGTTCTGAGTATAGCAAAATAGATTTTCTTTAGAGATCTAGCAGACTAATACATATGCAGAAACCACAGTCAAGTGCTAATTGCCTAGATGTCATGACACAAAAGTATGAAGTTACCAGTAGAATTATCATGTAGATTAAAATCTGTATTAACATACTGACATGTTAATGCATAATAATGTATCCAGAAGAGAAGAAAGGATAAAGTGTGATACAGTCACACATGGAACACTATAACCCAATAAATAAAGAATAAATTACTACAGTAAAAACATAGATGCCTCATCAAAAGGATTTGAGAAGCAAGTGCTGGACACAAAAGTATATATACACTGAGGTACTCCTTTTTGTTGTGTTCCATTATTGTGAAGTTTAACTGAATTATTTTTTTAAGATGTATTTATTTCTGGCTGTGCTGGGTCCTCATTGCTGTGTGTGGACTTTCTCTAGTTGCTGCTCTCTAGTTACAGTACAAGAGCAGCTCACTGTGATGGCTTTTCTGGTAGCAGAGCGCAGGCTCCAGGCTGTGGGCTTCAGTAGTTGGGGCACACAGGCTCAGTAGCTGATGCTTCCAGCTCCAGAGCACAGCCTCAGTACTCATGGCCCATGAGCTTAGTTGTGTTGCAGCATGTGGGATTTTCCCGGACAGGGACTGAACTCGTGTTTCCTGTGTTGGCAGGCAGTTTCATTACCAAGGAGCCAACAGCGAAGCCCGTAACTGAATTATTAAAAAGACATTCTAAGCTTGATTCTAAATGTTAGTAATTTATGGATGAAGATTAGATGTTCCATGACATGCAACCAGGAAATTATGCATACTGGAAAAGATATTATTTAAAGGACTATCCACCACCTAGATGGACCCTTATCAGGTGCTCTAAAGTAGCTCATGCACAGCAAAACTGAAGAGAAGTAACTCTTGCATTAATATTTCCCACTTAGAAAGGGTGACTGTCCAGGTTGGATGCATGAGATAAGTGCTTGGGACTGGTGCACTGGGATGACCCAGAGGGATGGAATGGGGAGGGAGGTGGGAGAGGGGTTCAGGATGGGGAACACATGTAAATCCATGGCTGATTCATGTCAATGTATGGCAGAAACCACTATTATATTGTAAAGTAATAAGCACCCAACTAATAAAAATAAATGAAAAAAAAATAAATTACACTTAAAAAATAAAAAAGAAAGGGTGACTGTGCTGAACTCGCTAACAGAGAACCCTGCTGACCTCAGAAACACCTAAAACAATGCTAAAACCAAGAGGATGTTTGAGCTCATACATCCATACCAGGAGGAGAAGAAGACAACATTGGAAAAAATTTTAACCTTTCAGTTTTCACTAATGTCTAGACAAAACTTGAAGTTTGCTCCTCTCAGGAATGTATTCAGTGATTCAGAGAATTGAATCATAAACTGTATCTATTTTGCCCAATGAGAATCACATGAATGTTTATTGAAACTCCTTTATTTAGGGGCTGAAATGTGTTGAAGCCCTTACCATTAGGTGAAGGAGACCTCACCTGGAAATAGGGTGTGTGCAGATGTAATCCAACCAAGGTGAGGTCAGGGTGGGTTAGGGTGGGCTCTAATCCAGTGACTGGTGCTTTTACCAGGAGAGAGAAATGTGGACACGCAAAGAAGACACTGATACAGGAAGACAAGACCCATGAGAAGAGTGTCATGGAAGGACAGAAATAGACACGAGCTCCGCAACGCCAAGGGGTTCTGGGAACCACAGAGCTGTGCACGGTACCTCGGTCATGTCTGCCTCTTTGCGGCCCCATGGACTGCAGCCCACCAGGCTCCTCTGTCCATGAGATTCTCCAGGCAGGAATACTGGGTGGGTTGCCATTTCCTTCTCCATGCAACCACCAGTAGTCAGGAAGACACAAGATGGAGCCTCCCTTAGAGCCTTCAGAGAGGGCCCTACTGACACCTTGATTTCAGACTTCTAACCCTAACAGTCTTGAAAGAATAAATTTTATTGGTTTCAAGCCAGAGTTTTTGGTAATTCTTTATGAAGACTTCACTGTCCCAAGCAAGCTCGCGGGGGCTTAGGCTGCATTCCCAGCGCAAAGGGAACTGGTGAGCAAGAATGAAGGCAGGAGAGCAGTTTTAGAAAAGAGCCAAGAAACAGACCCAGGGACGTCTAGAAACATGACACCTAGTAGAGGAGGTAGGAAATACCAGCGAAGGGAACACTAATCAATACATGACAATGGGAGAACTGACTAATCCTGTAACTAAAAGAGGATTTCTATTTAGCACAACACACAAACGTTCATTTTAGGTTGATTAATGCATGAAGGTGACTGTTTGTGGGCACTCGGGTCTGTATGCCAGTAGGAGCATGTTTGGTAAGTAGTTTTAGATATGGGGTTGGAGCATTAAAAAGGAGAAAGGCACGATTCCAGGTAGGACCCAGACAGAGACCTAAAATTCCTGGCTCAGCCCTGGGGCGGAGTCCTGGCAGCCAGCCCCTTCCCAGAACCACCCTGAGCTGTGTGTGGCTTTGGGGCAGCTGGAAGGCCCAGTATCTTGGGGAGAACTGGTCAGTGTGACTGTGTGTGTGAGAGAGAGAGAGAGAGACAGAGACAGAGACAGAGAGAGAGTGTGTGCGTGAGAGGAGGAGGGCAGGAGAGAGGAATGACTGTGTTAGCTGCTCAGTCATGTCTGACGCTTTGCGACCCTGTGCACTGTAGCCCTCCCGGCTCCTCCGTCCATGGGATTCTCCAGGCAGGAATGCTGGAGTGGGCTGCCATTTCCCTCTTAGGTTGTGTGGGGCAGTGACACTAATCTGTGATAGGAAGGCGAATGTGAAGAGAGTGAGGGAATGCTGGAAAGAGTGTCTTGGATGTGTGGAGAGCAGCCACAACTAGTTTGTGAGAATGTTGGGACCCTTGATGTGTGTGTGTGTGTGTGTATGTGTGTGTGAGTGTGGATAGGTGAGCCTGGGGCAGAAGGGGAGTGGACAGTATGTGTACGCAGAGGGCCTGGGAGGCGATCCCCTGGGGACCCAGAGAGGAGGAGAGTGAAGGGAAATGCCGTGAGGGGAAAGTTTCTGGAGGGCAACGGAAGTAGACGGGAGCCTTCTGTGTGGAATTTGTGTGAAGCAGTGTGTACAGACAGTGTGAGGAAGCCAGGGTCCCTGAGGGAAGGGAACGCGGTGTGACTTTGCAGAGAGTGGAGAGCCAGTGGGGCAGGCAAGCGGGCACTTGTGTGTGAAAGGAAGTGTGTGGGGGTGGGGGGTGGGGTGTGCACGGAGGGAAGCGGGTGTGAGGAGACCTGCACGGACAGTTTCAGGACGGGTGATGTGCGGAAGCATGGAAAGATATGAGTGAGAAGCGTGAAGCCTGTGTGGGGAGCACGTGTGTGTGAGGGGGGCTGTGTGGGAGGCTGGAGAGTCAGGGGGGCTGTGGGTGATGTAGGGCGCTGTGGACGCCGAGGGGGCTTGTATGTGTAACTCTCGGGGCTGAAGTGTGGGAGGACAGGTGTGCATGGAGAGTGTGGGGTGAGCAGTGCGTCAGGACTAGTGTTGAAGAGGCCTCAGATGTGACCGGCTCCCCAGCTTCTCCCTTCTCTGGGCCTGGACCCTCTGGCCTGCACAGCATCACCCCGAGGTCCCAAGGGAACCAAACATTGGCCGGGACAGGGAAGAAGCTGTTCAGTTCGGTGCAGTTCAGTTCAGTCACTCAGCCGTGTCTGACTCTTTGCGACCCCAAGAATTGCAGCACACCAGGCCTCCCTGTCCATCACCAACCCCCGGAGTTTACCCAAACTCATGTCCATCGAGTCAGTGATGCCATCCAACTATCTCACCCTCTGTCATCCCCTCCTCCTCCCACCCCCAATCCCTCCCAACATCAGGGTCTTTTCTAATGAGTCAGCTCTTCACATGAAGTGGCCAAAGTATTGGAGTTTCAGCTTCCGTGTCAGTCCTTCCAATGAATACCCAGGACTGATCTCCTTTAGGATGGACTGGTTGGATCTCCTTGCAGTCCAAGGGACTCTCAAGAGTCTTTTCCAACATGACAGTTCAAAAGCATCAATTTTTCGGTGCTCAGCTTTCTTCACAGTCCAACTCTCACATCCATACATGACCACTGGAAAATCCACAGCCTTGACTACACGGACCTTGTTGACAAAGTAATGTCTCTGCTTTTCAATATGCTGTCTTGGTTGGCCATAACTTTCACTCCAAGGAGTAAGTGTCTTTTAATTTCATGGCTGCAATCACCATCTGCAGTGACTTTGGAGCCCAGAAAAATAAAGTCTGACACTGTTTCCACTGTTTCCCCATCTATTTGCCATGAGGTGATGGGACCAGATGCCATGATCTTAGTTTTCTGAATGTTGAGCTTTAAGCCAACTTTTTCTCTCTCCTCTTTACGCTTTATCATTTACTTTCTTTCTTCAGCTTGGAAACACCACACAAAAATATCTGTCTTGTGACAGGTGTCAAGCAGTGTCACCTGCCTTCACCAGCTGATGCCTCCCCCAGGCCCAGAGGCTGAACTGCGTTCCCTCCCTCAGTGTTTCGTCAGCCTGGGGCTTCCCTGATAGCTCAGTTGGTAAAGAATTTGCCTTCAATGCAGGAGACCCCGGTTTGATTCTTGGGTCAGGAAGATCCCCTGGAGAAGATAAAGTCTACCCACTCCAGTATTCGTGGGCTTCCCTGGTGGCTCAGCTGGTAAAGAATCCGCCTGCAATATGGGAGACCTGGATTCGATTCCTCGGGTGGGACGATCCCCTGGAGAAAGGAAAGGCTACCCACTCCAGTGTTCTGGCCTGGAGAGTTCCATGGACTGTAAGTTGGAGCTGACTGAGTGACTTTCATTTTCAAGCCTCTGAGCAATAGGATTCCCTTCAATCCCCTCCTGCCTACTAAACTCCGGGGGAGGGACTCCTGTGGGGGGCGCAACAGGTGGGGCAGGGCCCCACCCCTCGCCACCGAGGCCCTCCCACCTCTCCAGGCCCAGACCCCTCACTGTCCCCCAACTCCTTCCCCCCCACCTCGCCCTTCTCCCTACCTTCCCTCATCTCTTACCGCTCATCGCAGGTGTTCCCAGGTCTGTCCAGCAGATCAGCTGGGAAGCCAGGAGCCTTCATGGCAAAACCCCCAGGCCCACCCTTAGACCCTCACGGCCCGTGTGTCCTAGGCTCTGTCCAGCGGGAGCAGAAGCAACTTCGACAGAAAAGTGGGAACTTGGGAGCCTGAGCTGTGACCTTGGAGACTACTCCCCAGCAGCTTTTAAATACAACCTCCCCTCCCTCCCCCCTCCCCCTTTCCCCCTCCAACCCCAGCACCCTCCACCCCACCCCCCCCACACACCTCCCCTTGGCCCCCCTCCAGGAAACCCCAGAGCCAATGCCCACCTTGCCAAGTCCTCCCTGCTGTCCTGAAGAGGTCACCCTAATACTTACCACTACTTTCCATGGGACGGTTTGTTTTCTCAGCTAGGTTGATAACTGCGGGATTCAGACACGGTCACATATTTTTTTCACATGTTCTGCCCTTGGCGCTCTCCTTTCCATGTAGCTGACTCCTCTCCCCAGCGTGTGCTGGGCTACTGTCCTTGCATCAGCATATACCCTGGGGAAGTCCTCAGCCACAGAATATCAGGGGCTAAATGCAGACACCAGTGGGGATGTGGGAAGGGTGGAAAGACCTAACTCTGGGGTCCCCTCTGCCTGTCCTGCCTTTCAGGGGACTTGAACCCCGTGTTATAGACACCAGGATTTTGAGAGCTCCCTTCCTCCCTGTCTGAGTCCCTTGGGACTGCTAAAACAAGTAACATACACTGGGTGGCTTAAAAACAACAGGAAAGTTTTCCCCATGGTTCTGGAATCTGGCAAGTCCAAGATCAAGGCAGTGGAAGATGTCTGGTTCACAGAGGGCTGTCTTCTCACGGTGCACTCACCGTGTGGAAGGGTGGGGGGAACACAGGGTCATTTTCTATAATGGTTCTCACCCATTATTTTGACTGTGTCGATCACAACAAACTCTGCTAAGTTCTTAAAGAGATGGGATTACCAGACCACCTGACCTGCCTCCTGAGAAATCTGTATGCAGGTCAAGAAGCAACAGTTAGAACTAGACATGGAACAACAGACTGGTTCCAAATAGGGAAAGGAGCACAATAAGGCTGTATATTGTCACCCTGCTTATTTAACTTATAGGCAGAGTATATCATACGACATGCCTGGCAGGATGAAGCACAAGCTGGAATCAAGACTGTCGAGAGAAATATCAGTAACCTCAGATATGCAGATAACACCGCAGAAAGCAGAAAGCAAAAAAGAACTAACGAGCCTCTTATTGAAACTGAAAGAGGAGAGTGAAAAAGCTGACTTAAACTCAATATTCAGAAAACAAAGATCATGGCATCTGGTCTCATCACTTCATGGCAAATAGATGGGGAAACAATGGAAACAGTGACAGAATTTTGTTTCTTGACCTCTAAACTCACTGCAGATGGTGACTTCAGCCACGAAATTAAAAGTAGCTTGCTGCTTGGAAGAAAAGCTATGACCAACCTAGACAGCATACTAAAGGCAGAGACATTACTTTGGAGACAAGGGTTCATCTAGTCAAAGCTATGGTTTCCCGTAGTCATGTAGAGATGTGAGAGTTGGACCATAAAGAAAGCTGAATGCCAAAGAACTGATGCATTTGAACTGTGGTGTAGTGTTGGAGAAGACTCTTGAGAGTCCCTAGGACTGCAAGGAGATCCAACCATCCATGCTCAAGGAAATTAGTCCTGATTATTCATTGGAAGGACTGATGCTGAAGCTGAAACATCAATATTTTGGCCACCTGATGTGAAGAACTGCCTCATTAGAAAAGACCCTGATGCCAGGAAAGATTGAAGGCAGGAGGAGAAGGGGATGACAGAGGATGAGATGGTTGGATGGCATCACTGATTTGATCGTTTTGAGTTTGAGCAAGCTCTGGGTGTTGGTGATGGACAGGAAAGCCTGGCGTGCTGCAGTCCAAGGGGGTCCCAAGGAGTCAGACATGACTGAGAGACTGAGCTGAATTGAACTAAACTCACCCATCACTTCCTACACACCCATCTTCCCTGATACCATCGCATTCAGGGCCAAGGTTGCAACAGACGAACTTTGCAGGGCACATGAAGAGTGAGTCGGCACTCCCCATGCCAGCTAGTACCTGAGTTCTCTCACAGACACTTAACTCGGCTACAACGTCATTGTCACTCCAGCCCTGATGTGAGATGGAGGCTCCACGGGGGCATTGCAGAAATAGATTTTCCTTCATTATGACAGTAACAGGCCCAAACCCTTGCTTCTCTTGGAGGAGAATTAATGCCTTGAAGGCCTGCTCAGAATGACCCAGACCCTGGGGGAGACATGGGGCAAGGCCTCAGAACCTGAGGCCGCTCAGCTGGAGAATTGTGGGCCCAGGTCAGAGGTTGGAACCCGGGCCTGGACACTCTCAGGGGAAGGAGAATGTGTGTGTGATTAAAGGCTCGGTTGTGTTCAGCACCTTGCGACCTCATGGACTGTGGCCCACCAGGCTCCTCTGTCCATGGGATTCTCCAGGCAGGAATACTGGAGTGGGTTGCCATAGACTCCTCCAGGGGATCTTCCCAACACAGGAACTGAACCCAGGTCTCCCACATTGCAGGCAGATTCTTTACGGTCTGAGCTATTGAGATGCCATAGAAGCAGCTTAAATGACAATCGACAAATGAATGGATAAAGAAGATGTGGCGGGGGCTTTCCGGTGAGCCAGTGATAGGAGTTCGCCTGCCAGTGCCGGGGACACAGGTGTGACCCTGGTCAGGGAAGGTCCCACGTGCCCCGGGATGACTGAACCATGTGCTTTGGAAGCCCAAGCGAACCAGAACCGGGGCTTTGCAACAAGAGAAGCCTCTGCAGCGAGGCCTGTGCGCACCAACCCTGCTCTGTCCCCAAAGCCTGTCCTTGTTGCCCAGCAGGTTCCCTGGATCCTGGAGCTGAGACACGTTAGCTTTACTCCTCATTCTCTGACATTTGTTCTCCTTCCCCCTTCAAGGAACCTCACACTGTTCAGAATGGCCATATTGAAAAATCTATGAATTTGAGGATGCTCCGGGACTTGGTGATGGACAGGGAAGCCTGGTGTGCTGCAGTCCATGGGCTCACAATATTCAGACATGACTGAGTGACTGAACTGAACTGAACTAAACAAATAAATGCTGGAGAGACTATGGAGAAAAGGGAACCCTCCTACACTGTTGGTGGGAATGTAAATTGATACACACACTATGGAGAATGGTATGGAGATTCCTTTCAAAACTAAAAACAGGGCTACCATGTGGTGGTGATTTAGCTGCTAAGTCGTGTCCGACTTTCTGCCACCCAGGGGACTGTTGCCCACCAGACTCCTCTGTCCATGGAGTTCTCCAGGCAAGAATACTGAAGTGGGTTGCCATTTCCTTCTCCAGGAGATCTTCCTGACCTAGGGAGTAAACCTAGATCTCCTGCATTGCAGGCAGGTTCAGAGCTACCATATGTTACAGCAGTCCCACTCCTGGGCATATATCCAGAGGTGATAGGTGATGGAGAGAGATAAACTGGGAGGTTAGGATTGACACATACTCACTATTATACTTAAAATAGATAACCAACAAGACTTATTCTGTGGCATAGGAAAATCTGTTCAATATTCTGTAATAGCATAAATGGGAAAAGAATTTGTAAAAAAAAAAAAAAATAGTCACATGTATATGTATAATTGAATCACTTTGCTATACACCTGACACTAACACACTTTTTTCATCAACTACATACTCCAATACATAATAAAAATTCTTAATTAAATAAAAATAATAAATATTGATATTGAGCATCTTCTCACATGCCTATGGGCCATGTGTCAGCCTTCTTTGGAGAAATGTCTATTTAGATCTTCTGCACATTCTTTGATTGGGTTCCTTGTCTTCATTGTTAGAAAATGCCGAGGGAAGAAAGAGCCGCCTCTAAGGACCGTTGGTGAAGGCCTTTATTGGGCAGTCGCTCTCAGGCAGAACTCCTGGGGGCAGGTGAGCGAGGGGACAAAGGGAGTCTGTGAGGTATGAGGGGTGGGGAGAGGTTTTTATAGCCAGGGCCGGCGTTTAAGCCAGGTCTTTTCATATAAGGAAGAAAACGCGGGCTACAGCGGCGGTCAGTGTCCAAGGGCTCCGTGTTGGCACATGATTGGACCAGGCTGCAGGGGGTCGGTCCCCAGAATTTAGCCAGCCTCCGGAATTTGCCTTGCGGCACTTTTCTGGGGCATGTCTCAATATGCCCGACCTTTCATTTATTATTGAGTTGTAAGAGCTTTTCATATATTTTGAAAATTAAGCCCTTGTCACCTGCAAGGGTGACATCATTTGCAGATCTTTTCTCCCGGTCTGTAGTTTGCCTTTCTTGTTTTGTTTATGGTTTCCTTTGCTGTGCAAAAGTATATAAGTTTGATGAGGACCCATTTCTTTATTGCCTTTTCTCATCTTTTTGTTTTCTGTTTCTACCAGAGTAGAAGCCATCTTGAATTGTCCTTCTTTCAGGAACTTTAATTTCCCCTGGATGGTTTCTGGAAGGAAGAGAAAGTTTTTTTTTTTTTTTGAATGACAAATAATACTGGATCATTATAACTTATGTAATCTTCAAAGGTTGTACAATTATACAAAAAAAAAGGAGGGACAAACAATCTGTAGAATTACACAGAATCCTTCTTCAAAGTGCATTGGCATTGACATTCTGAAAGAAAAATAAAAACATGGAACCGAAACAAATTTGCAGAGTGATGAACTGGCCTAATTTCAATACTATTGTGTCACTGGCACTCAGGAAGCCGGAGGAGAGGGAGAGAGATGAGAGAAGGGCAGGTCAGTGGAAGGGTCAGGACACAGAGGATGTTTATCAAGTAAGTTTGCCACCAGAACTGGCACCAGAAACAGTAACTGGGCTGGCTGAAAAGCTCCTTCAGGTTTTCATAAGATGGTGTGGGGAACCCTGAGGAAACTCAGTACAGTGGAAAGGTCAGTGATCATCCAAGGCAAGCTCAGGATGGGGAAGGAGGAAGCCCTGAGCTCTCCCCTCCATGAGCTTCTTGCCAGAAATTCTTCCCTGACCTCTGATCAATTTGTATTAATTAGGGAGACCAAAATGATCGAACTAAAAAAAGTCTGGCTATCAGCAGCCCAAGCACAGGTCAAGTACAGCTCCAAGGAGTGGGAGGAGGAGGCAGTGGCAACAGCCCTTGAGGCAGCGAATGAACAGCGTCCAGGAAGTAAGCGTTCTCACCCCGTAACCGCAGCTCAGCAGCCGCTGTGTCCGGGGCGTGGCCTCCGCGCGGGGGAAAGCCCGGCGGCCAAAGCAGTGCTGAGCCTGCCTTCCTGGAAAGGATCCGCTGCGCTGACCTGGCACCCTCCTCTCCAGAAAAATTGAGATCCAGGTGGCAAAGGGAGAGATGGGTGGCCCCGAGACCCTTCTTGGCTTCCTGGTCCTGCTTCTCATTGTCTGGTTCAGCCTGACGCCAGGCGGGGAGTTCGGGCGGGAAACCTGCGGTGGGGGAGGGGGCGTGGGGAAGTTGGGTGCATTACGACATAAACGGTGGAGGCATGCGCGAGGATTCGCGAAATTTCCCGCGGGGTGGCCCCGCCGGCCCCTCCTCTTTCCCTTCCCCTGGCCCCTATGTCCCTCGGTGGCTCTCCCGGGCTACTTGCCTGCTCTCTGGGGCAGAACAAGGTGCCTTGGGTGAAGCAGTAATGCGGGGAGTTTGGGAGGTGACGCTAGGAGAAGAGGGGGCCGGGACTCTACAGGGAATGCTGTTGAGGCCCCCCAGGGCCCACCCCACCCCGTGGGAAGTGGGAGTCCTGGAGCCCGGCGGGCTGGGACCCGTCAGCCTCCCCGCGGGGAAGGCACCCAGAGCCGCCCCGAGAAGCACAAGCCCGCGATCTGCACGCAGAGCCCCTTCTGGTCCCTGCTGCTGTCGGCCCTTGAAGGACCAGCGCTCTTTATCACCGATCAGTTAACACCTGCAGGGCGGCCTGGGCGAAGAGATATCCTCGGCCATCCGGGGGCCTGGGTGGGGGTGAGCGGCGGCGGGTGGTCGAGCTTCTCCTGGGCGGTGGAGGCGGGAGCTCCTAGCGGGACGGATGTGCGGGCCGGTCTCCCGGGGGCGCGCATGCCAAAGGCCGCCGCCGGTGCCGCTCGGGTCCGCTAGGCTGCCTGCCGCCCCGGCGCCCCCTGCCCCCGGAACTCCCACGCACTGTATCAGTGTTTGGGCTCCAGCTGTCCTGTCCTGGCAAAGTAGATTCTGAAGTTATGATACTAAACGCAGCTCAACTTGACAGTAACTTCTGAAAGCTTCACAGTCTTAGAGCTGCGATCCAGAAAATGAGGAAGTAAAACTTCAGCCTTGGACAAAACGACCAGCAGAGGAACCCATTTATGATCCCACACATGCAGCTCCAGCCGTGTCTACATGTGTGTTTTATATCAGCCTAGGGATTTGCTGTCCAGTTGTATTTCTTGTAGTACTAGTATTAGCTGTTTTGTATCTTCATAGTGTGAAAAGGATTGAACTGGAAGATAGCATCAGCACCAGCAGTAGTTCCCAAGGCCTGTCTCAGTCCCAGTCGTTCTCAGATGTCTCAGTATGTGAGAGGCAACACACCCAACAATACAGCTCCCATCTCTAGTTATCCTCCCTTGTGGGTAGAGGAGTAGGACTTGAGAAGTGTCACTCTTTTGGAGGCCAAAGCTAAGTGAATGATATCAAAATATCTAACCAGGGAGAGGAACTCAAAAGATGTACTTTAGGAAGGTACCTTTTGGTGTACTTTCCATGGGGTTTATTTGGATGAAAGAAAAAGATCCAGATAAAGAGCAACAAGCATTTGTAAAAGGAGTTAGAGATCAAGCTTCTGAAATTCAGGTGACAACAATGTTCCCTGAAAGTTGTAAGCTAGGAGATCTTCATCACAGAAATCTTCCTATTACACACGTGTGAACAGAAGAAGGGGAAAGCCCATGGTGGATTGCCTTACATGACCTGGGGGTTCCTTAAATTGTTTTTATGACAGTGCAAATATGTAGAGGCCAATAATCCGCAGGCAACTTCTCAACAAGCTAGTTCACATGACTGCTCAGATTGCCTGTGGAATGAGCTACCTGGTCAGAAGGAAGCCCTCCACAAAGACCTGGCAGCTAGGAGCTCTGTCATTGAACAATTTCAAGTTAAGAGCAAAGCCAGTCCCTCTCCAGAGTCTTGTTCCCCATGGACTCTCACAGTCTGGGGAACAACAAAAACACAGGATCAATGGATGGCTTTTGAAAGTCTGGTTAATAATGAGTTCTCCAGCCTTCCCTGGTGATCCAGTGGCTAAGACTCCACACTCCTAATCCAGGGCCCTGGGTTCGATCCCTGTGGGGGAACTGGATCCTGCATGCCACAACTAAGAAGTCAGCATGCTGCTACTAAAAGAGCCCAGGTGTTTATGACTCTGGCCAAATGCCCTAAGTGGACATCTACTCGTTTAATGTGACCGAGTACCTGAAAGAGGGTTACCAAATAGCCCAGCCTATCAAATTTCCTGATGAACCATTTATGTGATGACTTGTGCTGGGCCTTTGATCCAGAAGAGAGGTGCAGTTCCAGCTAAGGGCACGGTGTCTCAAAGAGGTCTGTGCAGCCCTGGGGGCCTATATCTGATGCTGGGTTATCTCCGTTCCAGCTAAGGGTACGGTGTCTCAAAGAGGTCTGTGCAGCCCTGGGGGCCTATATCTGATGCTGGGTTATCTGCCCAAGAAGCAGCTCCAGCCATGTTCTTCATTTACCAATTGCGACTGCTTTTGTGCTGGGACAGCAGCTTGCATCAGAGACCTAGTGTTTGCGAAGCCTAAAATATTTCTTATGTACCATTATAGGAAACCTAAGGAACAGTAGTAATTAACTGGAGATAGGATAGGGACCACACCCTGAAGCCCTCCAGAGGTTATAGCCTGGTTACTTGTCTCTATATTTCCTCCAGGATATTGTGTACACATACTACTGGGGATGGGGAGGTAGGGTCTGAAGTCTGAATCTGGAATTCACTAATACAGTAGCCTTCATCCCACGATAATTTACTAGCTACTCAGGTCTCCATGCATGTCACAAGTCCAGGGCATGTGAAATGACCACTCTGTGGTCTGTGGACCCAGTGACAACAACTGTAAGCAGAACCTGTACCGCTGTCCGTTGATGGCCTGGTAGTCTGAGCATCATTTCAACAATTGGGGGACCAGAAATGGTATGGACCTAACAGAAGCAGAAGATATTAAGAAGAGGTGGCAAGAATACACAGAAGAACTGTACAAAAAAGATCTTCACGACCCAGATAATCATGATGGTGTGATCACTCACCTAGAGCCAGACATCCTGGAATGTGAAGTCAAGTGGGCCTTAGAAAGCATCACTACGAACAAAGCTAGTGGAGGTGATGGAATTCCAGTTGAGCTATTTCAAATCCTCAAAGATGATGCTGGGAAAGTGCTGCACTCAATATGCCAGCAAATTTGGAAAACTCAGCAGTGGCTACAGGACTGGAAAAGGCCAGTTTTCATTCCAATCCCAAAGAAAGGCAATGCCACAGAATGGTCAAACTACCGCACAATTGCACTCATATCACACGCTAGTAAAGGAATGCTCAAAATTCTCCAAGCCAAGCTTGAGCAATATGTGAACCGTGAACTTCCAGATGTTCAAGCTGGTTTTAGAAAAGGCAGAAGAACCAGAGATCAAATTGCCAGCATCCGCTGGATCATCAAAAAAGCAAGAGAGTTTCAGGAAAAACATCTATTTCTGCTTTATTGACTACGCCAAAGCCTTGACTGTATAGGTCACAATAAATCTGGAAGATTCTGAAAGAGATGGGCATATCAGACCAAATGACCTGCCTCTTGAGAAACCTATATGCAGGTCAGGAAGCAACAGTTAAAACTGGACATGGAACAACAGACTGGTTCCAAATAGGAAAAGTAGTGTGTCAAGGCTGTATATTGTCACCCTACTTATTTAACTTCTATGCAGAGTACATCATGAGAAACACTGGGCTGAAAGAAGCACAAGCTGTAATCAAGATTGCCGGGAGAAATATCAATAACCTCAGATATGCAGATGACACGACTCTTATGGCAGAAAATGAAGAGGAACTAAAAAACCTCATGATGAAAGTGAAAAAGGAGAATGAAAAAGTTGGCTTAAAGCTCAACATTCAGAAAACTAAGATCATGGCATCTGGTCCCATCACTTCATGGCAAATAGATGGGGAAACAGTGGAAACAGTGTCAGACTTTATTTTTTGGGCTCCAATATCACTGCAGATGGTGACTGCTGCCATGAAATTAAAAGACACTTACTGCTTGGAAGGAAAGTTATGACCAACCTAGATAGCATATTAAAAAGCAAAGACATTACTTTGCCAACAATGGTCCGTCTAGTCAAGGCTATGGTTTTTCCAGTGGTCATGTATGGATATGAGAGATGGACTATAAAGAAAGCTGAGCACCGAAAAATTGATGCTTTTGAACTGTCATGTTGGAAAAGACTCTCGAGAGTCCCTTGGACTGCAAGGAGATCCAACCAGTTCATCCTAAAGAGATCAGTCCTGGCTGTTCACTGGAAGGACTGATACTGAGGCTGAAACTCCAATACTCTGGCCACCTGATGTGAAGACCTGACTCATTGGAAAAGACCCTGATGCTAGGAGGGATTGGGGGCAGGAGGAGGAGGGGACAACAGAGGATGAGATGGCTGGATTGCATCACCACCTCGATGGACATGAGTTTGAGTAAACTCCTGGAGTTGATGATGGACAGGGAGGCCTGGCGTGCTGTGATTCATGTGAGTCGCAAAAAGCCAGACACGACTGAGCGACTGAACTGAACTGAACAGAACTGAACTGATGATGCTATGGTTCTTGTGCCTGATACTAGAAACACACTAGGTGCAATATGAATGTGAGAGTAGTTTCTGCTTCTGCAGGTTCACTTACCCCAGCAATTAACCATGTGGCTCTTTGGGAAAGAATGGAAGGAATTTTGCACTAGATGTGGTGATGAAAGGGCCCTCCTTTTTAGAATGTGGCTTCTTTCTCTGGTGATACCTTCTGAGAAGTGGCTCAGATCCAGAAAATGGGCCTGGATCAGATGTTTGGTAGGGATGGCTGCCTTTGGCTTCCTGATCATCCAGCCTTCTATGCTGTCTCTCTTTAATTCTTTCAATGGTACAGTTTGTATCTAGGTTCCTGCCCATCTGTTTGCCTTTAGGGTCGCACTGTGAAATGAGCCAGCATCATATTCTCTGCAGTCAGGCCTTGGCTGGCATTGAGACTCTCTAATCACTTTGATCCCTGCACCTACTATTCTGCTGACCTAGAGCACCCCCACCTGGAATCTGATTTTTCTACAACTTCCATCCCTGTTCCTGATGGAAGCCCACAGGAACACCATGTTCTACCACCATCCCTGACCTTCTGCAAAAATCATCCTGGAGCTATTGGAGATGCTTCTCATCCACGCTTTCCTCTCGGGCTCCATAGATTCCATCAGGCTTTCCCATGGAGCTGGTGGACTGCCCACTTCCTGCCCTTTCACACCGTGTCCGCCCTGCAGAGTCACTTCTCTGAGCCTTGGATCCCCTCCTCCACCACCTGCCTCAGAAGTTCTGGAATTTCTCTTTCATGCCCTGTGGGCCAGGCCTTTCTCCAGGCTTCCAAGACCCATCCTAGTGGGAGATCAGCAGCGTCTCCCCGGCCTTGCTAAGCCCAGTGACCCGTAATTATTAACTCTCCCTTTTCCACCTTTGGGTTCTGTGCTCATCCTCCCCACCCACACCCCCACTGGCTGTGATCCGCTTCCTCGGGAACAGCCCCCTTACCCTCTGCATCTCCCACAGACACTCAGAGAGAACCTGACATCCTCTGGGTTTGGGCCTTTCCTTCTGAACCAGCCTGGCCCGTCCCTGGAAACGTATGTGTTGGTTCGTCCCATGTGGGAAGCTTGTAAGCAGAGTGGAAACGGGGCGTATCCAGGGCTGTGGGGTTTCCTGCCTGCCTGAGGCTTCGTCGTCTTCCTCAGTCGTGCCTGGTGATGGGAGGGCAGGCAGGGGTCCTGGTCTGTCAGCCCAGCCCGCAGCCTTCCTCTGCTGCCACAGCCCTGGGGGAGGAGGCCTATGGGTCTTCTTCTCCCACCCTCACCCTCTCTGCGGTTTGCCTTCACAGACGCTCACTCTCTGTCCTGTAACTTCACCATCGATCCTCAGCCCAGACCTGTTCAAGGCCAGGTGGACAGTAGAGGCTTTTCTCTCCTATGATTGTGCTCATGCTAAGATCACATTCACAAGTCCATTGGGAGAATATAATCACTTTGGCCCACAAAAGGTCTAGGACTACTATGGGACAGAAACTACTAGAAAATATATTGCTGATGACACTGCAGTTAAGCGCTGTCTCCAGGCCCTTTCAAGAGATTCGCAGAGTTCTCCGGTGGGGGTGGTGGTTTTTCTGGTGCGGTGGGGGCGGTTTGGAGGGGATCTTGAGTCTCTTAAGGAAAGCAGGGCTTCCCTCCAAGCTCAGTCAGTAAACACTCTGCCAGCAACGTAGGACATCCGGCTTCGATTCCAGGGTCGAAACTATCCCAAGGAGGAGGGCATGGCGACCCACTGAAGTACTCCTGCCTAGAGAATCCCCAGGGATAGAGGCGCCCGGCGGGCTACAGCCTCGGGGTCGCCAAGAGTCGGACACGACTGAGCGAGTAAACCACCACCACAGGAAGGACTGCAAGCGGGAATGGGGAGGAAGGCTGAGGGGCCGGAAGGACTCGGAGGAGAAAAGAGACGCTGAGGGACAGTAAGAGACAGGAGTCAGGAGGGGGCAGCAACTGCCGGCGTCAGTGACGCGGGGAGGAGGGCGGGGCGGAGATTGGCCTGGAGAACAGAGCTAGCCACCTGTAAACAGCTTCTTCTATAAATAGTCGGATCCAACCAGTTTCCAGGTGGGGATGGACTGGACGGCTGGGCCCAGAGCGCCTCTTGGATTCGCGGCTCTGCTTCTACTCGGGCGGCTCAGTATCTCCGCGGCGCGAGGCTGTGAGTTCGGGGATTAAGCGGCGGGGAGCGGACACGGGGCCTTAAGACCCGAGAGGGATGGGGGTGTCCCAGGCGGTTCGGGGAACGCCGCGGGGGGCCGCCTCCTGCTTTTAAAGCTCCGCGCGCTCCTTTCCCGCTGGGCTCCTGGTTGCCGTCCCCGGCAGGGAAGAGCCAAGATCTGGGTGAAAAAGGAATCCCAGCAGGAAGGGAGGGGAGGCAGGAAGACGTGAGAGCCAGGGCGGCGTCACGAAATGCTGCTGCCGCCCCTCGGCGCCCCCGTCGGGAATTCAGAGTCACTGAAGCGGGTGCAGGATGGAGAAGGCAATGGCACCCCACTCCAATCCTCTTGCCTGGAGAATCCCATGGACGGAGGAGCCTGGTAGGCTGCGGTCCAAGGGGTCGGGAAGAGTCAGATACAACTGAGCGACTTCACTTTCACTTTTCCTTTGCATTAGAGAAGGAAATGGCACCCCACTGCAGCGTTCTTGCCTGGAGAATCCCAGGGACGGCGGACCCTGGTGGGCTGCCGTCTGCGGGGTCGCACAGTCAGACACGACTGAAGCAGCAGCAGAAGCGGGCGCAGGAAAATAGCGGCCGCTTCCGAGAGACGGACCCCACGGGGTTCAGGGGAGGCTGGGTGGAGTCTGAGCAGTTACTTTGGCAGCCGGAGAGGAGGGGGGAGATGGGTGGAGTCTGTCCTAGGAAGCCTCCTTAGAGTCCTGCTTGGTTACAACACTATTTTTCTGCATCTCTCCCCTTCTTGTGAAGCCCATGGCCTCCAACAGCTTCCCATCTGTGAAGGGACCCTAAGCCTGCCCTCTGTCAACTGGCACCCTATCCTCTTGCCTGAGGATTCACCCCAGCAGAAGCCTCCCAGCCTGGCCCCCAGGACATAAAGCAGGAGAGATGGGAGAAGAGTTTCCCAAAGTGTGTGACACAGGGCACCCCCACATCTACCTTTCGGTCCCACATTCATCTTCCCTGAGACTATGGAGACAGTGGCCTATAATAGCTATTATTTAAGACAGGAGTTGCAGAACCTTTTCTTCAAAAGACAGAGAGTAAATCTGTTGGTCTCGACAGGCCCTTTGGTGTCTGTGTGCATTATACACTCCACATGTGTGGTACAAGAGCAGGCAAAGATGACGAGAAAAAACCAGAAGAACCATGTGGCTGCCCTGGGTCACAAAACAGTAAAAGATGACTCATCCCCCAGGGACTATTGCAAGGGGTGCCTTAGCTGCCTGTTGGGGAACCGAACACTTGCTCTGTCCTACCTTGTAGGTTCCGGGTGGTGTGAATGTGAAAGGATCGTGGGTCCAGCAGATATGGGCTAGTGTCCCCTGACCCCCTCTGCCCTAGACTGGCTTCCTTGGTCCACGGAGATATAGGGGACACTGCATGAAGTCTCAGGCATGAGCTGAGAATAGTGTGTGCATGCTAAGTGGCTTCAGTCATGTCCAACTCTTTATGATCCTATGGACTATAGCCCACCAGCGTGCTCTGTCCAAGAGATTCTCCAGGCAAGAATACTGCAGTGGGTTGCTATGCCCTCCTCCATGGGATCTTCTCTCACTCAGGGATAGATCCCACATCTACTCCAGCTCCGTCATTGCAGGCGGATTCCTTACTGCTGAGCCTTCGGAGGCAGGCCCCAGAGAACAGTGGTCCTACAATAATTCTGATGTCAGGCCTAGGCCACCTGCTGCTATCTCTCATTTGTTGCTTCTGGCCTTTCTTATGTCAAACCACAATATCACTTCAGTCCTCTGATGGCTAGTCTATCTGAACTAATGATTAGGGGTTGATGAACCCAGATCATGATGAACAATGTTGACATTTCATGACCAGAGGCCTCATCTCTACCAGCCCCCAGGACCATACCATGAGCCACATTTATATGGTGTAGTATTCCCCACTGCAAATCGCGTGGCTTTGCTTCAGGACATAAAGGGTCTGTGTTGTGACCCTCCAAGTAAAATGCCATAGACGGCACATAGCGCCTCTCTGACCACAGATAGCTCTGACGTCACAGGTTCTGCTGGGTCATCTGCCCAAGAAGCAGGTCATCATTCACCAATCATCTGTGACTGCTTTTGTGCTAGGACAGCAGTTGTAACAGAAAACTATGGTCTGCCGAGCCTGAATTATGTCATATGTACAATTATAGAAATCAATGGCCACACTGGGAATTAAATGGAGATAGGATAGGGATGACACTCCTGCAGCCCTGGAGAGGTTGTAGGTTGGTACTCCTCTCTGTCATTTTCTCCGGGATGTGATATTGTTTACATGTACTATTGGGGGATGAAGGTCAGTGTCAGAGTGTTAACTTGGAAATCGCTTCTATGTTAGCCCTCACCGTAATTTACTAACTGTGAAGATTTTTCATTCATATTCCAAATGCAACGAATGTGAAATGAGCACTATGAGGATCAGTGGATGGGTGACACTCTTATGGGCAGCACGTGGGACAGACGTGTATTCCTAACCACAGATCTCAGGCACCACAGTGATAACATTCAGCCGTGGTGATGTTACAGATTGCTGGACACGATGTCAGTCCCACTCCAGGTCCTGATGAGTGTGGGGGTGGCTTCTCTGCCAAGTGTACACTTACCCCAGTCACTGACCATGTGGCTTCCAAAGGCCAGAAGGACTTGTGCACTCGCTGTGGTGATAAGAGGGCCTCCTTGCTGGTGCCTGGCATCTAGTCTCTAGTAATGGATTCTGAATATAAGACCTGACTCAGTGCTGGATGCTGCACAAAGGATCTGGACATTTTGTTGGGAAGTCTACATTCAGCTTCCTGAACATCCAGTCTTGTGTTTGTCTCTGTTTGTTTTTTTTAATTTTTCCTTTTCATCGTATAGTTTTTAACAGCGCTCACTGCTCATCCGTTTGCCTCTAGGGTCGCCCTGTGCTATGAGCCAGCATCTCACTCTCTGCAGTCAGGCCTGGCTACACTGGGACTCTCTAGTCACTCTGACCACTGCATCTACTTTGTGTCTGAAATAGAACAATCCCCCTGGCATCTGCTCTTTCCACCTTCTCCATCCTTATTCCTGCTGGAAGCCCACAGGAACACCATCTCCTACCACCATCGCTGACCTTCAGCAAATGTCATCCTGGAGCTGTTGGAGCTGCTTCTCCTCCACGCTTTCCTCTCGGGCTCCACAGAACCTGGTGGACTGCACACCTTCCTGCCCTTTCACACCGTGTCCAGGCTGGCAGATTCGCTTCTCTGGGCCTTAAATCCCCTCCTCTACCACCTGCCTCGGAAGTTCTGGATTTTCTCTTTCAAGCCATGTGGGCCAGGCCTTTCTCCAGGCTTCCAAGACCCTTCCTAGTTGTAGGTCAGCAGTATCTCCCCGGCCTTGCTAAGTCCTGTGACCCCTAATTGTGAATTCTCCTTTCTGCAGCTTTGGGTTCTGTGTTGGCCTTAGGAGCAGAGTAGAGATAATGTTATGTGGTTTCTCTGCTTGCTAGGCCTGTGGGTGGTGTTGGGGGGCAGGGGGGCCTTCCTGCTCTGCCAACCCAGCCCTGCAGCTGTACTCTGCTCTCACATAAGTGGGGGAGGAGGTAACGGGTCTTCTTCTCCCAACCCTGCCCTCACCTGCGTTTTCCTTCACAGACGCTCACTCTCTTTGCTACAACTTCACCATCGATCCTCAGCCTAGTCGTGGAGAGCCGTGGTGTGTGGTTCAAGGCCAGGTAGATGGGAATGTTTTTCTCTCCTATGACTGTGGTGGCGCCAAAGTCCAATCCACAAGTCCATTGGGAGAGGTGGTGAGAACTATGAACACTTGGGAAACACAGACAGAAACACTGAGAGACATCGGGGACTTCCTCAAGTGGCAATTGCCTGACGTCATACTGGAGAAACACATGGCCAGTGGTGAGTTCAATTCAGTTCAGTTCAGTTGCTCAGTCGTGTCCCACTGTTAGCAACGCCATGGACTATAGCATGCCAAGCTTCCCTGTCCTTCACTAACTCCTAGAGGTTGCTCAAACTCATGTCCATTGAGTCCAGGGGTGAGTTAGGAAGTCCAGATACGAAGGAGCACACTTGGGGCTTAGCTACATCCATTGTTTATGGGTGAAAACTTCAATTGGATATTGGTCCTTCCCTAGTAGTCCAGTGGAAGAAGAGGGCCTTGAAGGAGAGAACAGGGCCAGATTAGCCGGGACCAGGGGAAGTGGACCAAGATGAGTCAAGGAATTTGTCAAATCCAGAGGCTAAGCTCTTTCTTTTCCTTGGTGGGTCAGGCCCTCTGACCCTGCAGGCCAGGATGATGTGCCGGTGGGAAAAGAATGGACACATCAGTGGATCCTGGCAGTTTGGCTTCAATGGTCAAACGTGGCTCCTCTTTGATTCAGAGAATGGACACTGGACAGTGGTTCATTCTGAAGGGAGGCGGATGAAAGAGAAGTGGGAGAATGACAGAGCTGCGACCGACTTCTTGAAGAAGGTCTCCATGAGAGACTGTTGGGCCGGGCTTCAGGATTTCATGGTGCGCTGGGAGAAAATGTTGAAGAGCGCAGGTGAGACGAGTATAAGGAAGTGGTAGTCCACGCAAGGTGATGTGCACCCAGCCTTTGTGTGCATGTGTGTCTGTGTGTGTGTGTGTTTTAGCAAAGTGATCCATCTAAAGTGAGCTGTTCCTGAAACATGGATGGACCTAGAGAGTCTCATACTGAGTGATGTAAGTCAGAAAGAGAAGGAGAAATATCATGTGAAATGCCTTATATGTGGAATCTAAAAAGAAATAGTACAAAGGAACTTACAAAACAGAGATTCACAGACTTAGAAAACAAGCTTATGTGTACCCAGGGAAAGGGATAGTTAGGGACTTTGGGAAGGTCATGTACACACTACTATATGTAAACGGATAACCAACAAGCTCCCACTGTATAGCACATGGAACTCTACTCAATGTTATGTGCCAGCCTGGATGGGAGAGGTGCTTAGAGGAGAAGGGGTACATGTGTATCTATGGCTGACCCTTCACTATTCACCTGAAACTATCATAGCGTTGTTAATCAGCTATACCCCAATACACAATGCTTTTGCTGTTAAATAAAAGAATGTAAAAAGAGAAATAAATAAAGTGAGTTGTCCTGGGAGAACAATGTCCTAGGGATGCTCTGTCCTCCTCCTTCCTCTTCCACCTCCTGACGTCTCTCCTCACAGCACAGGCGTTTGAACGACTGAACATTGATTTTTGCTGATCCCAAACCTGTAGACATCTTTTTGATTTCTGGGATTTATTTCTCACTGTACCCTCTTTCCGGAATCTTCTTTTAAATGTCACCAGTCCTCCTTCAGGAAATCTGTCAATACCACCTCTGCTCTCAGCTCCTGAGGACTCTATCCTCATGTCACTGTCTCTGATGTCACAACGGGACTGAGTGGCTGTCTTGGAAACCTTGCTTCCCCTTTAGCTGTCAGAGTCCCATGAGGATTGGGCTCCTCCCTTCCCCCATCTCACCTGGGGATCTATCCCTGGGTGTATGTGATGGGTGTAAACTGTCTGCACAATAGGGGTACCTGGGTCAGGGGGGATGAGGAGGCATCTGCTGAGTTTGGAGTCTGGAAAGGGCTTCACTCTTACTCTCCTTGCAGAATCACCGACCATGGGCCCCTCTTCAGTTCAGCCCAGGGCCACAGCCATCCATCTCATCACAGGGATCACCGCTGCGGTTCTCGCCTGTTGTAGCATGAGCATCCTAACCTGGATCCTTTACAAGAAGAGGTACTGAGATCAGAATCCAGAGGGAGGGCAGGGCCGCAGGGCCTGGTGTGAGGAGGGGAAGGTGAATCCCAGTTGACCGCTGCCCCTCACTGAACCTCCCATCCTGGAAATGAGCCAGTGAATAAGACCCCATATCACCTGAGAGGAGAACTTGGACAAGCTCAGGCCTCAGCTATGAAAGGTCCTCTCTGTCATAACAGTGGGAAGTGGGGGGGTAGCTGGGGGCCTGTTGAAGTTAAAAGGGTTTAGCCATGTCCCCTGACTGAGCAGAGATCGCTGGCTGGCAGGGCCCAGGGTGGGTGGTGTGAGAACAGCAGGCGCTCAGGGCGAGGGCAGGACTCCCGGGGCTGAGAGCAGCATGGGGGCTCCACATGACGTGTCAGCGGGGAGGGTACCCACCCAGGGGCCAAGATCAGAGGGGCCGGGCTCTCATCCCAGGAGGAAGGGGTGGGAAGGCCTTTGCAGACCCAACTCCAAAGGCCTGTTCTCACAGGAAGTGGCTTGGGCCAAGCAGGCAAGGCAGGAGCCCCCAGCAGAGACTGTGGGGAGGGGCGAGGCCAGGCCTGAGCTCCTGGAGCAGCAGCAGTTCTGACTCAGCCTGTGGCCTGCTCGTCAGCAGCCTCCTGGGGACCCAGAGCCTCCATCACTGAGCGGCCCTGCCTTGAACAGAGGTCCTGGGGATGGTGGGCCTGAGCTGGGGTGGAGGCGCCCAGCTGGGTGGGGCCAGGAAGAGATGGGGGCAGGGACCCTGGTCCTGAGAGCTGTGTGTGCTGCTGGCTCAGAGGCTGGAGGGGAGAGAAGGAAGGAGGTTTGCCTGCAGCCCCCCAAGGCTATCAGGAAGCAAGGCCACTCCTCCAGGGACCTGCTCCCTGGTCCTTGAGGCCCCCCTTCGGGAGGATCTGGACCTGAGTAAAGGGAGCAGATTGATTCTTCACAAAGGCTCCAGTCCTGAGCCTGAGCAGGGGCTGTCAGGGCCTGGGGTGACTCTGTGATGCAGGAAGGAAGGAGGAGGGTACAAGAAGCTGCTGGGCCTGTCGTTGGGTGGGGGTGAAGGACATAGGAGCCCCTCAGTGAGGGCAGGGCTGGATGGGGGCTGGGGAGGGGCAGCCCCAGGAAAGTGACAGGATTCCTCAGCCTCCTGGACCAACACCTCTTTCTTTTCTGCAGGAGATGCTACCCCCATGAAGCCCCTGACAGGTGCTCTGTCTGCCTCTGGCCTCAGTCTTTGCTTGGTTGCTTTTGTTCTCCTGCTGTTCACTTTAGAGCCAGGAAATCAGACATTCGGAATCCCAAGTCTCTCTACCAGTTCTGATGTCACAGTGGCTGCACCATCTCGTGTCTCTTGCCGCATCTGATGAAGATCGTCCTCAACGTCTTTATTTTTTTCAAATCTCCTTTCGCACTTTGTCTTGGTGTTGAGTGATGCAATCTCTGCACTGATACCTCAGCTACTTGAACAAGAGATCAGCACAAACATAACACTTTCAATCTTCTAATTTTTGGAAAATTAGACTTCCCTGCATCGTGACCTTATTCTTAAAAATGGTGATATTGCTGGAAAAATACATCTGCTATTACAGGACTCAGAGATTTTTTTTCTCTATCCAGAGAAACAACTTTGTTATATTTTCAAAGGAATAAAATTTTCCATTGACTGGTTCCCTTCATAATTTATTACCCTCCTGGTGCTGAGTTGTGTTTGACTCTTTGCGACCCCATGCACTGTAGGCCACCAGGCTTCTCTGTCCATGAGATTTCCCAAGCAAGCATACTGGTGTGGGTTGCTATTTCCTTCTCCAGGGGATCTTCCTCGTCCAGGGATCAAACTCATGTCTCCTGTGTCTCCTGTACCTCATTCATTGGCAGGCTGATTTTTTACCACAAGCGCCACCTGGGAAACCTTTATAGTGATTCTTAAATCAACATCTCTATATTGCATAAAAGTTAAGTATTTCATGCCTGTTTTCTAAACCAAGAGAAAAGTCATGGTATTTCACCATTCATCCACATGATGGGATTAAATAAAACCAATGATAATGCTTTATTTCTTGTGGAAACAGAATTTAAGGATCACTCCTAAGGTAACATCCAGACCAGCTGTGAAGTGATCCTTAAATTCTCTGAATTTTTAAATGCATATTTCACCATATCCCAACAGTAGGTCATGTGTTCACCCTACTATGCAGCCATCCGAGTGTTAGTTCCAGGCTGGAAAACATAGACCAAAAGCCATGTAGATATTGGCCAACCTCAGAGATATTGGAGGCTGGGTTCCAGACCAGGGCAATAAAGTAAATGTCACAATAAAGAGAATCACACAAATTTTTTCATTTCCACTGCACATAATATTATGTTGACATGGAAGTTGTTAAGTGTGCAATACCTTTACATCTAAATAAACAATGTACAGACCTTAATACACAACACTGTTTCTAAAATAAAATATATGGGCATCATCCGAGCCTCCAAGGAGTCACCATTTTTTGCTGGTGGAGGGTCCTGTCTCAGTGTCTGTGGCTGCTGACTGATCAGGGTGGTGATGGCTGAGGGTTGCGGTGGGTAGCACAATTTTTGAAAGTAAGACAACAATGAGGTTTGCCACATCTGACTTTTCCTTTCACAGAAGAATTCTCTTAGCATGCAATGCTCTTTGACAGCATTTTACCCATAGTAGAACTTCTTTCAAAATTGGAGTTAATCCTCTCAAATCCTCCTCCTGCCTTTTCAATTAAATTCAGTCTAAACTTAGAATATTCTAAGTCCTTTGTTGTCATTTCAAGAATCTTCACCAGGAGTAGATTTTATATCAAGAAACCACTTTGTTTGCTCATCCATTAGAGTCAAATCTCATTTATTCCAATTTTATCATTAGATTGCAACAATCAGTCCCATCTTTACATTAGGCTCCACTTCTAATTCTAGCTCTCTTGCTATTTCTCCCACATCTGTATTTACTTCTTCCAGTGAACTCTTGAATCCCTCAAAGTCATCTAAGAAGTTTAAAATCAACTTCTAATTTTCTATTAATGTTGAAATTTCAACCTCTTTTCATGAATCACAAATGTTTTGGGTGGAACTTATAATCGTGAATTCGCTTTAGAAAGTTTTCAATTGACTTTCCCCAGATTCATCAGAGGAATCACTATTTGTGGCAGCTATAGCCTTACAGAAACTTTCCTAAATTCCACGACTTGAAAACCATGACTACTTGATCCGTGGGCTACAGAATGGATGCTGTGTTAGCAGGTGTGAGAACAACATGAATATTATTGTACTTCTCCATCAGGGCCCTTGGGTGTATTCTCAATGAGCAGTGATATTTTGAAAGGAATCTTTTTTGTGAGCAGTAGGTCTCAACAGTGGATTTAATATTTTTGGTAATCAATGTTCTAAACAGATGTCATGTTGAATTTGTTGTTCCATTTGCAGAGCACAGGCAGAGTAGATTTAGCATAATTCTGAAAGTCACTAGGATTTTCAGAAGGTAAGTGAGGCTTGGCTTCAACTTCAAGTCACCAGCTGCATTAGCCCCTAACAAGAGAGTCAGCCTATCCTTTGAATCTTTGAAGCTAGGCACTGACTTCTCCTTGCTAGCCATGCAAGTCCTCGGGGGCATCTTCTTCCAATAGAACACTCTTCTCTACACTGGAAAGCTCTAATTCAGGATAACTGTCTTCAGAGATTATTATATGAGATCTTCTGGATGACTTGCTGCAGCTTCTGCATCAACCCTCTCACTTCCACTCTGCACTCTATGTTAGGAAGGTGGCTTCTTTCCTTAAACCTCATGAGCCAATCTCTACCAGCTTTCAACTTTTCTCCTGCAGCTTTCTCACCTCTTTCAGCCTTCATAGAATTGAAGAGAGCTAGGACCTTGCTCTGGATTAGGTTTTGGCCTAAGGCAGCGTTGTGATCTTTTGTCCAGTCCACTGAAAGATTCTCCATATCAGCAATATGGCTGTTTTGCTATCTTCTCATTTGTGTGTTCACTGGAGGAGCACTTTTTATTTCCTTTAAGAACTTTTCCTTTGCATTCACAACTTGACTATTTGGGGCAAAAGGCCTAGTTTCTGGCCCATCTTGGCTTTGCCATGCCTTTTTCAAAAGCTTAACCATTTCTGTCTTTGGATTTAAAGTGAGAGATGCGTGATTCTTCCGGTCAATGGGACATGTAGAGGTAAGGTTATTAACTGGCCTAATTTCGATATTGTTGTGTCTCAGGGACTCAGGCGTCTCAGGAGAGAGATGGACGCGTCAACGGAGCAGTGAGGATACACACACATATCGGATGGCAATGTGGCCATGGTTCCTGGCACCCCAAAACAATTACAATACTAACATGAAACATCATTGATCACACAAAGGCAAAATCAAGATGGCCAAGTAGGATGCCCTGAGGTCCGCTCTCCCATGAACACACCAAAACTACAACCACGGACAAAACAGTTCTCCTTCAGAGAAAATGACCTGAAACCGGCAGAACATCCCCTCTACAACCAGCATAGAGAAAGAACCACACTGAGAAGGGCAGGGGCAGACAAGATAGGATCTAGTTGGGACCCTTTGGCCAGCTACTCTTGAACAGAGGGGTCATCACACGAGCATTCTGCCTAAGGAGCAGGAGGTTTTGGCCCTACATCAGGCACCCCAGCCCTGGTGCAGCGCTGGGAGAAGCAGCCCCACCCCCGCCACTCCGGTTTTGGAAACCAAGAGCGTTTATGATCTGGAGCAGTGGAGGACTCTGGGAAACGGAGACTCCACTCTTAGAGACCATGGGCACAGAATTGCTTGCTCCCTGTCCCAGCTCAGAGTCAGCAGACTGCAAAGTATCTGGCGCTCTGGCCAGCATTTGGAGACCATGCCTAGCATTGGCTGGGGCTCACAGCCAACAGAGCTCCAGACGGGAGACTCTCCGCAAACCGCCACCCCCCAACCACACACACGCATGCACACACACACACACAGGAGCCAAACTTGGCTCTCGCCATCCCTCAGCTCTGCCCGCCTCCGTGTGACCCCAGCCCAGGCTGAGACAATCGTCGCAGGTCCCTGGGGTCCTGGTGAGCCGTGTGACCGCATGGCCACACGCAGGCTCATCTGGCAGAAGCCCTGGCTCACATCCGTCCAGCACCTGGCTCTACCTTGGGGTCACCCAGCTGCTGCCCTCGGAGAGCAGCAAACTCTGTGAATCAACAGGTGCAAAGGAGGCAAGAAGGTTCTCAACAGACTCACTAGAGTCTCTGGTGGGACAAACCTGTGCGGGAAGGCTGGTTGGAAGACAAAGAGACCCACAAGGGTGGGCAGGACTCAGGGTGGGTTGGACAAGACCTTGGTGGGGCCAGGTGACCTGTGTGGGGAGAGACTCCCTTATGAAGGGCTGGGGGCAGGAGTCTGGGTTGAATCCCCTGGAGGAGGCAACCTGGAAGCCCCTGGTAGACCCAGACCACAGGGAGGAAGTACTGGGAGAACAGGAGGAAGTCAGAGGCTGCCATCAGAGATGGGTCAGGTCGGCCCGGTGTGAGGGGCATTGGCCCCAGGGACCTGGGCAACCAGACTCACCCCATGCATGCCCCTGACCTTCGAATTCACCCCAGATCCCCAGGCATGAGGTCAGAGGTGGAGGGCTGGGGAGGTTGGAATTGGCACCTGAAGCTGTTTCGTGGATGTGGACTATAGATACCTCCAGAACCAGGAATCTGGACAAAATTCTGACTGTGATAGTTTCTTCATCTTGCCATGCCTCAATTTACACATTTGTAAATGGGGAACGCTACCTATGGGAATGAATAGAGGCTAAATATCCACTTAGGACCTGAGGTGATCATGCAGGTCACCCCGAATTTGTATATGCTGAGGACTCACCAACCCCTGTCTCAGGAGTTGTTGTTGAGTCACTAAGTCGTATCTCTGTGACCCTGTGGACTGTAGCCCGCTAGCCTCCTCTGTCCATGAGATGTCCTCAGGCAAGAATAGTGGAGTGGGTTGCCATTTCCTCCTCCAGGGGATCTTCCCCATCCGGGGATGGAACAGACATCTCCCACACTGACAGGCAGATTCTTTACCGCTATGCCACCTGGGAAGCCCCTTATCAGGTGTTAATGCCCCTAAAAATACACAAGGATCCTGGGGATCCAGAGAAGGGGATGGACAGAAGAAAGGTGAGGCACAGATGATTGCAATTTTGATGAACAACAGTCCCACAGAGGGTGTGGGGAGCCTGAGGGGAGCCCCCAGGAGAGACTCCAGTGGGAGGACTCTGGGGACTCATTCCCTCCTCCACTGGCCAGCCAGGCTCCTCCCCACGGTGGGTCACCCCGGGCTCCAGGTGTCAAGGGCTGCTGGCACCAACGTCAGTCTTGCTTCCTGGTCCTGCTTCTGCGGCCCAACTGTGTCCACGGAGCGCAGGGTGGTGAGCTCCTGGTGAACCTGCTGGGAAAAGGCGGGATGATGCATTATAACCAGAGAGCGCCCCCAAGCTGGCCTTGGTTAGAGAGCCTACGGGCGTGGGGCTGCCTCCGCCTCCTCCTCCTCCTCAATCCTTAGGTGAGTTCCTTTCCTTCTTGGCAGCTGCTGGGCTGGTTGGCCACTTTCAGGCCAGCAAAAGGGCAAATTGGTTGAAAAAGCAATGCTCAGACAATGGGAGGTGGGGCGGTGAGAGGCCAAGGAGAGAGCATAAAGGGAACACTGCTATCCCCAAGCTCCCAGCCCCTCACCCACACCTCCAGGAGTGGGATCCCCCGTGGCAGGGCTGGGCCAGGCCACCTTCCTGTGGGGGGACCCAGACACCCCCTGAGAAGCACATAGCACTGACCTCATCTGCCGGGGTCCAGCCCCAGCAGGATCCAGGGGAACCCTCAGGATGAACGGCGTCGGCGAGAGAAAGAGAAAGAGAGAGAGAGAGAGAGAGAGAGAGAGAGAGAGAGAGAGAGACCAGACCAGGATATGCAGCAGAGTCTGGCAGTTGCTTTATTTTTCACTATCACCTTTATACCCTAAGTTGGTACATTTCTAAGGGGGAGATAAGCACACAGACTTAGTTTAACATTGTATCAGCTTGTCCTTCACGAAACCAGGTGTGCTCTGCATATTTTTTGTTTATGAGAGTCTTTTTCCTTAGATATTTTGTACATTATCTTTTGGCATTGAGGTTACCAGAAAACAGAAAATTAGCAGTCTCATGGTACAGCAAGTTGCAACATAATAGAAGTACAATCCTGTTAACATAAAAGTCAGTCTTTTTGCAGAAGTTCTCAGCTAAATTTATCTAAAAAGTTTAACACACAAAGACTCTGTGGCTCTGGTGAGGCAGCCCCTGTTTAACACTCTTGGTTAAAATTAACAATTATCTTATTGTTTTTACACCAGGGCTAAACTCTTATTTTTCTAGATCTCCAACTATATTAACAATCGTTTCCACTGCACAACCTCAGCACATTAACATCAATCAAACGTTGATCCCATAACCACTTTTAAAACAATATGCTTTGTATTTTCTAATAGGGCTTCCTCACCCCCCAAACAGCTCTGTGCCTATTAGGGCCTTTTTAATGGTTAATCTCTATGTATAATATCTTTTGGCTTTCAGGCCTGTTGACAATTTATGGCTTGCACCTGGTGCAACTTTAAGCAACTTCAGTAGCTGACACTGTCTTTTTTGTGGTTAATCTATTTTCTTTCTATTAGGTGTCATCTCCATGAGAACTAGATAGGATTACATTTTTACAGAACAGAAATGCAAAGGATTGCAAAAAACAGCAGATATGGCACAAAACAGGCTCTTAGTCTAAAAGTTAATCACCTGCAAGAAGTCACCAGCTAATCTGTATCTAAACTATTTTCTATTAGGCACATTTGTGGCTATAATATTTGTGGGGTTTTTCTCACCCTGCAGAGGGACCTATGTTTAATAGTTTCTTTTGTTAGCGTACTGTGCTTAGGATGTTTAGAATAATCATAAGCATTTTTTGCCATGAGAGCACACATTTATCAAACAAGCCAGAATGCCAGCAAAAGGGTTTGAATTGAAGCATTTCCTTCATCCCTGGCCCTTTCATAGGGTACCAGCATCTAGGACATTTATTAATTAGGGTGTTAAGTTGGTCCTCATTCAATGAAAGAGGAGCAGGAGAGCTCTCGGCAGGCAACACAAGAATCTGTAACAGAGCAAACAAGAACAACAGCAGAAAAGGGGGGAGGATACAGGGTGGGGTAGAGGCCGAGGCCAACCTGGAGGGTCCCTTATCCTAGACGGCCTTGCCTGTCAGGTATTTTCCTCATGACCTCGTCATGGATGGGGTCCCGGACGGCCTTGCCTGCCCGGTATTTTCTTCACAACCTCGTCACGGACGGGACCTCCCATAATGGCTACCAGCAGATGACAGAGGATGAGATGGTTGGATGGCATCACAGATTTGATGGACACGAGTTTGAGTAAGCTCCAGGAGTTGGTGATGGACAGCGAAGACTGGCGTGCTGCAGTCTATGGGGTCGCAAAGAGTCAAACACGTCTGAGCGACTGAACTGAACTGATTTCAAGGTAGACCCTGTCGCTGTCTGAGAAGCCCACGAGAATGGGTACACCTTTTCTCTCGGACCTTTCTCCTCATTTTTCCCTGGTCCTAGTTTGTCCTCCCTCCCTATTCGACTATAGTTGGAAATTCTCAGTCCCAACATACAAAATCTACCCCTTTAGGCTACCTTATCCAAAACCTAAAAACGGGTTTTCAAGGAGATACAAGGTCAACGCAACTCACTTATCACTCTAACACTGTCTGGCCACAATATCGACTGGATATTAGGTCCCAGTGGCCAGAAAACAGAAATCCCGATTACAGCACTTTAGGGGACCTGGATAACTTCTGTGGCTGCAATGGCAGGTGGTCAGAAATCCCTTATGTTTAGGCTTTCTTGGCTTTCTGCCCTTGGCCCTCTCTCTGTATTTCCTGTTCTACTTCTCATATCCTTTTAGCCTATCCTGGGCCACACCCCCCTAAAACTGTATCTCCTGATCCTGTTCGAATTTTTCCTCCTCTTCTTTTGACGCTTCTGACCACAGTGCACCTCCAATTGCCTCTAATCCCACCATAGCAGACCCGGTTCCCCAACCTCCACCTTAGGTTCCCCGTCTCCTCTTGCTCTTAGGCGCAGGCTGCCACCACTTTGGACCCTCCCTCCATGCCTGTTTGGAAGGGGCTCTGGGGCTTTGGCTCCACCCCTGGTACCAGAGTCTCAAGTTCCATCCAGACCTCCCTAAATCCCCTCCTCACACCTGGCTGTGAAGGGCCTTAGAGAAACAGGACCCTGAATCCCTCCTGCTCCCCTCCTGCCCTTAGTAGAGGTGGCTCGTACAGAAAGCACTGTTCTGGTACACATCCCATTCTCCCTCTCCGATTTACCTCAAATCAAAAAACGTCTTGGCTCTTTTTCCTCTGACCCTGACACTTGCTTCAGTTCAGTTCAGTCACTCAGTCATGTCTGACTCTTTGAGACCCCATGTACTGCAGCACGTCAGGCTTCCCTGTCCATCACCAACTCCCAGAGCTTACTCAGGCTCATGTCCATCAAGGCGGTGATGCCATCCAACCATCTCATCCTCTGTCATCCCCTTCTCCTCCTGCCTTCAATCTTTCCCAGCATCAGGGTCTTTTCCAATGAGTCAGTCATTCCCATCAGGTGGCCAAAGTATTGGAGTTTCAGTTTCAGTCAGTCCTTCCAGCAAATATTCAGGACCAATTTCCTCTAGAATGGACTGGTTGGATCTCCTTGCTGTCCAAGGGACTCTCAAGAGACACGTATTTAAAAGAATTTAAATACCTCACCCAGTCTTATGACTTGACTTGGGTTGATATTTACATTAAACTCTCTTCTACCCTCCTCCCAGAAGAGAAAGAATGAGTCTGTCAAGCTTCTCAGGCTCATGCCCATGAAATACATCAAACTGATGGTACTAAACCTTAGGCCTAGCTGCCATTCCCAGGGACGACCCTAATTGGGCCTACCAGGCTGGGTTTCTGGGGCGAACAGCCTATAATCACATGATGACTCGCCTGACTGCAGGCCTCCAAAAAGCAGGACATAAGGCTGTTAACTTTGATAAACTCAGAGAAATAACCCAAAGACCAGGTAAAAATGCAGCACAAATTCTAGCTAGATTAACAGAAGGCATTGTTCTGTTAATCTAGCTAGAATTCTGTCCCTACAAAAATATTAGATCCAACTTCAAAATTAGATCCAACTTCAACAGAAGGTACTATTGTCCTGAATACCCATTTTATCTCCCAGTCGTCCCCAGACACTCAAAGAAGCTAAAAAAGGCAGAGAGGGAGGCCCTCAAACCTCTCAACGAAATCTTTTAAATTTGGCTTTAAAATTTTTTAATAACTGGGAAGAACAGGCAAAACTAGAAAAGGCTCAAAGAGATCAGGCTAAATATCATCTCTTAACCTCTGCTCTACACAGCTCCAAACCTTAATCCTCTGACAGAGAAAAGAAATCATCTAGGCCCTGTTACAAGTGCGGTAAAGATGGGCACTGAGCCCGCTTATGCCCAAAGCCCAGGCCCCTTCCGGGTCCATGTCCTAATTGTGGCACAAAGGGACATTGGAAGATAGACTGCCCTAATCCCCCCTAGGTATCCGGACATCTCCTCCCGGTCCCGGGCAGGAGTCCTCAGACCCAGCTCTCCCCAGCCTCCTCGGACTGGCTGCTGAAGACTGAAGGTGCCCAGGGCCCCAGGCGCCAACTCTCGTCACCTTTTCGGAGCCCAGGGTATCTCACAGTGGCAGGAAAGCCGATCTCTTTTCTTATCGACACAGGGGCCACCTGCCTGCTTATTCCAGAAAAACTAAAGTCTCTCAGATCTCTGTTGTGGGGGTTGGCAGTTTAGCACCTACACCACAGATTACTAAGCCTCTGCCTTGCACACTTCAAAACACCCCATTCTCTCATTCTTTCCTCGTACTCCCCAAATCCCCCACTCCAATCCTTGGAAGGGATCTACTCTCCAAATTCAAGGCTTTCCTCACTGTTCCAAACCTTTCTCCTGACCTGGCCTGGCTACTGCTTCTCCAACCTACTATTTCTTCCCCTCCCCCATTATCCCCCTTGTCTGTAAACCCTATAGTCTGGGATACTGATGATAACTCCTCCATCGCCTCCCACCATACTCCCATTTATATTTGTCTAAAAGATCCAACAAAGTTTCCCAATCAACCTCAATATCCTATTTTCCAAGTACATCAACAGGGATTAAAACCCCTCATCTCTAAGCTGCTGCATCAGGATCTCTTGTGCTCTATTCACTCTCCTTATAACACTCCTATCCTACTTGTTAAAAAGCCAAATGGCTCCTACCACCTGGGTCAGGACCTGACCCAGGGATTAAACCCGTGTCTCCTGCATTGCAGGCAGATTCAGAGCTACCATATGATACAGCAATCCCACTCCTGGGCATATATCCAGAGGTGATAGGTGATGGAGAGAGATAAACTGGGAGGTTAGGGTTGGCATATACTAACTACTATACTTAAAATAGATAACCAACAAGGACTTATTCTGTGGCATAGGGAACTCTGCTCAATATTCTGTAATAGCATAAATGGGAAAAGAATTTGTAAAAAATATAGTTACATGTATGTGTATAATTGAATCACTTCGCCGTACACCTGAAACTAACACGCATGTTTTATCAACTACATACTCCAATACACAATAAAAATACTTAATTAATTAATTAAACATAATAAATATTGATATTGAGCATCTTTTCACGTGCCTATTGGCCATGTGTCAGCCTTCTTTGGAGAAATGTCTATTTAGATCTTCTGCCCATTCTTTGATTGGGTTCCCTGTTTTTATTATTGAGTTGTAAGAACTTTTCATATATTTTAGAAGTTAAGCCCTTGTTAGCTGCATCATTTCCAAATCTTTTCTCCCAGTCTGTAGTTTGCCTTTTTTGTTTTGTTTATGGTTTCCTTTGCTGTGCAAAGGTATATAAGTTTGATGAGGACCCATTTCTTTATTGCTTTTTCTCATCTTTTCGCTTTCTGTTTCTACTAGAGTAGAAGCCATCTTGAATTGTCCTTCTTTCAGAAACTTTAATTCCTCCTGGATGGTTGCTGGGAGGAAGAGAAAGTTGGTTTTTTTTGTTTTTTGAATGACAAACAATACTGGATCATTATAACCTATATAATTTTCAAGGGTTGTACAATTATACAAAAAAAAAAAAAAAAAAGGAGGGGCAAACAACCTGTAGAATTACACAGAAACCTTCAAAATTCATTGGTATTGAAATTTTGAAGGAAAAATAAACAAATGGGACCGAATCAAATTTGCAGAGTGATGAACTGGCTTAATTTCAATACTGATGTGTCTCTGGGACTCAGGAAGCCGGAGGAGAGGGAGAGAGATGAGAGAGATGACTGTTCCTGGTCAGTGGAACAGCCACAACACAGACAACATTTATCAGTAAAGTTTGCCACCTGAACTGGCACCGGAAACAACAACTGGGTTGTCTGAAAAGCTCCTTCAGGTTTTCATAAGATGGTGTGGAAAACCCTGAGAAACTCAGTACAGTGACAAGGTCAGTGATCATCCAAAGTAAGCTCAAGATGGGGAAGGAGGAAGCCCTGAGGTCTCCCCTCCATGACCTTCTTGCTAGAAATTATTCCTGACCTCTGATCTATTTCTATTAATTAGGGAGACCAAAATGACAAAATGATCTCACTAGGAAGACTTTGGCCATCAGCCCAAGCGCAGCTCAAGTACAGCTCCAAGGGTGGGAAGAGTAGGCAGTGGCAACAGCCAGGCAGCAAGCAAGCAGGAAAGTCCCAACCAGGCGATGACGCCAGCGCCGGCGTGTTCCGGGGCGGGGCCTCCGGTCGGAGGAAAGCACGCACCCACAAGAAGTGGAGAGCAACCTCCCCTTAGAACATCCGCTCCACTGACCTGGCACCCTCCTCTCCTGCAAAATTGAGATCCAAGTGGCAAAGGGAGAGATGGGTGGCTCCGAGAGCCGTCTTGGCTTCCTGGTCCTGCTTCTCATTGTCTGGTTTAGCGGGACGCCCGGAGGTGAGTTCGGGGATGAACCTGCGGGAGGGCGCAGGGAAGTTGGGTGAGTTACAACCTGAACTGGGGTGGTGGTGTGCGCGGGGATTCGCGAAACTTCTTGCGGGGTGACGCCGCCGCCCCCTCCTCTTTCCCTTCGCCTGGCCCCTTTGCGCATCGGTGGCTCCCACGGGTTATTTGCCGGCTCTCCCGGGCAGAACAGCGGTGCCTTGGGTGAAGCAGTAATGCGGGGAGTTTGGGAGGTGACGCTAGGAGAAGAGGGGGCCAGGACGCTACAGGGAATGCTGTTGAGGCCCCCAGGGCCCAACCCGCCCCTTGGGAAGTGGGAGTCCTGGAGTCCGGCGGGCTGGGACCCGTCGATCTCCCCGCGGGGAAGGCACCCAGAGCCGCCCCGAAAAGCACAAGCCCGCGATCTGCGCACAGAGCCCCTTCTGGGCCCTACTGCTGTCGGCTCTCGAAGGACCAGCGCTCTTTATCACCGATCTGTTAGTTAACACCTGCAGGGCGGCCGGGGCGAGGAGAGCACCGCGGCCGTCCGGGCTCAGGCGGGGGTGGGCGGCAGCGGGTGGCCAAGCTTCTCCTGGGCGGTGGAGGCGGTAGCCCCGAGAGGAATGGATGTGCGGGCCGGTCTTCCGGGGACGCGCTTGCCAAAGGCCGCCGCCGGTACCGCCCCGGTCCGCTAGGCTGCCTGCCGCCCGGCACCCCTTGGCCCCGGAACTGCCACGCACTGTATCAGTGTTTGGGCTCCAGCTGTCCTGTCCTGGAAAAGTAGATTCCGCAGTTATGATACTAAATGCAGCTCAACTTGACAGTAACTTAAGAAAGCTTCACAGTCTTAGAGTTGAAAGGAAGGAGAAGTTGCCATCTAGAAATTGAGGAAGGAAAACTTCAGCCTTGGACAAAACGACCAGCAGAGGAACCCATTTATGATCCCACACATGCAGCTCCAGCCGTGTCTACATGTGTGTTTTATATCAGCCTAGGGATTTGCTGTCCAGGCATATTTCTTGTAGTACTAGTACTAACTGTTTCGCATCTTCATAGTGTGATAAGGATTGAACTGGAAGATAGCATCAGCACCAGCAGTAGATCCCAAGGGCTGTCTCTGTCCCAGTCCTTCCCAGATGTCTCAGTATGTGAGAGGGAACACACCCAACAGTACAGCCCCCATCTCTAGTTATCCTCCCTTGTGGGTAGAGGAGTAGGACTCGAGAAGTGTCACTCTTTTGGCGGCCAAACCTAAGGTGAATGATATCAAAGTATCTATCCATGGAGAGGAACTCAAAAGATGTACTCTAAGAAGGTACCTTTTGGTGTACTTTCCATGGGGTTTATGTAGATGAAAAAGATCTAGATAAAGAGCAACAAGCATTTGTAAAAAGAGTTAGAGATCAGGCTTCTGAAATTCAGGTGACAATGATGCTCCCCGAAAGTTGTAAGCTAGGAGATCTTCATCACAGAAATCTTCCTATTACCCACGTGTGAACAGAAGAAGGGGAAAGCCCATGGTGGACTGCTTTACATGAACTGGGGGTACCTTACATTGTTTCTATGACAGTGCAAATATGTAGGGGCCATCAGTCCACAGGCAACTTCTCAGCAAAAGCTGGTTCACATGGCTGCTCAGATTGCCTGTGGAATGAGCTACCTGCTCAGAAAGAAGTCCTCCACAAAGACCTGGCAGCTAGGAGCTCTGTCATTGAACAACTTCAAGTTAAGAGCAAAGCCAGTCCCTCTCCAGCGTCTTGTTCCCATGGACTCTCACTGTCTGGGGAACAACAAAAACACGGGATACATGGATGACTTTTGAAAGTCTGGTTAACAATGAATTCTCCAGCCTTCCCTGGTGATCCAGTGGCTAAGACTCCACACTCCCAATGCAGGGGCCTGGGTTCGATCCCTGGTGAGGGAACTGGATCCTGCATGCCACAACTAAGGAGTCAGCATGCTGCTACTAAAGAGCCACATGTTTATAACTCTGACCAAACACCCTTCAGTGGACATCTACCTGTTTAATGTGGCTGAGTACCTGAAAGAGGGTTACCAAATAGCCCAGCCTATCACCTGTCCTGATGAACCATTTATGTGATGGCTTGTGCTGGGCCTTTGATCCAGAGGAGGGGTGCAGTTCCAGCAAAGGGCCCGGTGTCTCACAGAGGTCCGTGCAGCCCTGGGGGCCTGTGTCTGACTCTCCTGTCACAGTCCTCCAGTGAAAGGAAGAAGGTGACTGTTGAGGCCCACTTGGAGCCAGCCAGTCACATGCATCACCAGCATCAGAGAAGTGCATTTGTCTTCCAGAACAACATGCCTTAGAAATGCTTTAGCATCTGAACTTTGAAGACAGATTTAATGATGTGGGCTACTTTCTCAATATCACTTTTATTAGCTTGAACTGAAATTGTGTAAATTTTTTACACATAGTTGCCTTTGAGGTATAGGTATATTCTTACAAAAGAGCTTTAAAAGTGTTTAAACACACATATTTGAACTGACAATCTTACTACCAACTGCTTTCTATTTTCTTAACTTCTACAAGGTAATGCAGTTGATTCACCTTTAAAGTTTTGCTTTCTTTCACTAGTTTCAGAATGATTTGTCTTCAACATGCAGTACTTTTTCTTAGGAAAATAAAAACCGTCCAGCTGTCATGGGCTAATGCCCCCTCTACTTTGCTGCAGCGTAACTACGTTGGTCCAAAGTGCCCTAGGGGAAGCCACAGGCATGAGCAGAGGATAGTGGCCACATAACAGCTCTAGTGTCACATCTAGGCCAGCTGCTTGTTTGTTCCCTGTGGCCCTGCTTATGCCAAAACACATAATCACTTCTATCTTGTGACGACTGGTCTAGCTGAACTAATGATTAGGGGTTGATGAGTACACATCACGATGGGCAACCTCAGTCCATGACCAGAGGCCTCATCTCTGCCAGGCCCCAGGACCACACCAGGAGCCACATTTAAATGGTGTGACTTTCCCCACTGCAAGTGGCATGGCCCCCTTTAGGACACTCGGGGTCTCTGTTGTGAGCCTTCAAGTAGAAAATGGCATGTAGTACCTTTCTGACCACAGATACCTCTGATGTCACTGGTTCTGCTGGGTCATCTGTCCAAGAAGCAGCTCCAGCCATGCTCATCATTCACCAATTGTGACTGCTTTTGTGCTGGGACAGCAGGTTGCAGCAGAGACCTAGGGTCTGCGAAGCCTAAAATATTTCTTCTGAACCATTACAGGAAACCTAAGGCCACAGTGTTAGTTACATGGAGATAGGAGAGGGACCACAGCCCTGCAACCCTTGAGAGATTGTAGATTGGTACTTTTCTCTGTATTTCCTCCAGGATATTGTGTACACGGACTATTGGCAGATGGGGAGGTAGGGTCTGAAGTTTGAATCTGGACTTCATTAATACATCATATTCTCTGCAGTCAGGCCCTGGCTGGCATTGAGACTCTCTAATCACTTTGACCCCTGCACCTACTTTTCTGCTGACCTAGAGCACCCAACCTGGAATCTGATTTTTTCACAACTTCCATCCCTGTTCCTGATAGAAGCCCTCAGGAACACCATGTCCTCCTACCATCCCTGACCTTCCTCAGAAGACAACCTGGAGCTATTGGAGATGCTTCTCATCCACGCTTTGCTCTCAGACTCCATGGAGTCCATCAGGCTTTCCCATGGAGCTGGTGGACTGCACACACTCCTGCCCTTTCACACCGTGTCCGCCCTGCAGAGTCACTTCTCTGAGCCTTGGGTCTCCCCTCCTCCACCACCTGCCTCGGAAGTTGTGGATTTTCTCTTTCATGCCACGTGAGCCAGGCCTTCTGCAGGCTTCCAAGACCCATCCTAGTGGGAGATCAGCAGCGTCTCCCCGGCCTTGCTAAGTCCAGTGACCCGTAATTATTAACTCTCCTTTCTCCACCTTTGGGTTCTGTGCTCATCCTCCCTATTCACACGCCCCCCTGGCTGTGATCCGCTTCCTCAGGAACAGCCCCCTTACCCTCTGCATCTCCCACAGACACTCAGAGAGAACCTGACATCCTCTGGGTTTGGGTCTTTCCTTCTGAACCAGCCTGGCCCATCCCTGGGAAACGTATATGTGGGTTAGTGCCATGTGCGGAGCTCGTGAGCAGAGTGGAAACGGGGCGTATCCAGGGCTGTGGGGTTTATTGCCTGCCTGAGGCTTCGTCATCTTCCTCAGTTGTGCCTGGTGAGGGGTGGGGGGGCCAGGCGGGGGTCCTGCTCTGTCAGCCCAGCCCGCAGCCTTCCCCTGCTCTCAGAGACCTGGGGGAGGAGGCCTACGGGTCTTCTTCTCCCACCCTCACCCTCTCTGTGGTTTGCCTTCACAGACGCTCACTCTCTGTCCTATAACTTCACAATTGATCCTCAGCCCAGACCTGGACAGCCGTGGTGTGAGGTTCAAGGCCATGTGGACAGAGAGGTTTTTCTCTCCTATGATTGTGGTCGTGCTAAGATCATATTCACAAGTCCATTGGGAGAAGAAGTGAAAACCCTAAAGGCCTGGGAAACACAGATCGAAACACTCAGAGACATCAGGGACCATGTGAGTGACTTTACACTGGAGAAACCCAGGGTCACGGGTGAGTTAGAGAGTCCAAGTACAGGAGGAGCAGATGGGGGCTTAAAATGCAGTTGGATGTCTGTCCTTCCCTAGTTGTCCAGTGGAAACAGCAGCTGCTGCATGAGAGACCAGGGCCAGATCAGCTGGGCCCAGGGGAGGTGGACCCAGGTGGGGCAAAGAATCTGTCAAGCCCAGAGGTTGAGCTCTTTCTTTCCCACGGTGGGAGCAGACCCTCTCACCCTGCAGGCTAGGATGACATGTTGCTGTGAGGATGACAGACATATCAGTGCATCCTGGCAGTTTGGCTTGAATGGACTAATGAGCCTCCACTTTGATTTGGACAATTGACACTGGAGAGTGGATCACCCTGGAAGCAGATGGATGAAAGAGAAGTGGGGGAATGACAGAGCTGTGACTGAGTTCCTGAAGAAGGTCTCCATGCTACACTGTCGGGCCTGGCTTCAGGATTTCATGGTGCGCTAGGAGAAAATGTTGAAGACCTCGGGTAAGTGAGAAGGGAGGAGAAAGTGACAGTCCCCTCATGGTGACATGGACCCTGTGTGTGTGTGTGTGTGTGTGTGTGTGTGTTTGAGAAAGTGATCCATCGGAGGTGAGTTGTCCTGGGAGGAAAATGACCCGGGGATGCTCTGTCATCCTCCTTCCTCTTCCACCTCCTGACGTTTCTCCTCACAGCGCAGGCCTTTGGACAATTGAACATAGATTTTTGCTGATGCAAAACCTGTAGACATCTTTCGATTTCTGGGATTTATTTCTCACTGTACCCTCTTTCCAGAATCTTCTTTTAAATGTCACCAGTCCTCCTTCTGGAGATCTGTCAATACCACCTCTGCTGTCAGCTCCTGAGGACTCCATCCTCATGTCACCTTCTCTGATGTCACAGCAGGACTGAGTGGCTGTGTTGGAAACCTTGGTCCCCCATTAGCTGTCAGAGCCCCCTGAGGACTGGGCTCCTCCTTTACCCCCATCTCGCCCGGGGGTCTATCACTGGGGCTTCCATGTGATGGGTGCAGGCTGTCTGTACAGTAGGGGTACCTGCATCAAGGGGGCAAGGAAGCATTTGCTGAGTTCGGGGTCTGAACAAGGGCTTGACTCTTACTCTCCTTGTAGCATCACCGACCACAGGCCCCCCTACCGTGCAGCCCACGGCCACAGCCATCAATATCACCACAGGGATTGCCACTGGTTCTTGCCAGTTTCGTCATAATGGGCATCATAATAGCCTAGATCCTTTACAAGAAGAGGTACTGAGGGCAGAATCCAGAGGGAATCAGGGGCACAGGGCCTGGTGTGAGGACAGGGAGGCGAATCCCACAGGCTGAGTGAGAACTGCTGCTGCCCCAGGAGCACAGGCCTGGCCTTGCCCCTCCCCACAGTCTCTGCTGGGGGCTCCTGCCTTGCCTGCCTGACCCAGGCACTTCCTGTGAGAACAGGCCTTTGGAGTTGGGTCTGCAAACGCTTTCCCACTCCTTCCTCCTGGGATTGGGAATCCCATCCAACGCCTGCCCTTCACTGTACCTCCTCATCCTGGAAATGAGCCAGGTGAGTAAGACCTCATATAACCTGACAGCAAGAACTCAGACAAGCTCAGGCCTCAGTTCTGATGGCTCCTCACTGTGAGATGACAGTGGGAAGTGGGGGGTGGCTGGGGTGCAGGAAGGCTGGGGGCCTGTTGAAGTTACAGAGACCGCTGGCTGGCAGGGCCCAGGGTGGGTGGTGTGAGAACAGCAGGCGCTCAGGGCAAGGGCAGGACTCCCGGGGCTGAGAGCAGCATGGGGGCTCCACATGACGTGTCAGCGGGGAGGGGACCCACCCAGGGGCCGAGATGAGAGGGGCCGGGCTCTCATCCCAGGAGGAGGGGCTGGGAAGGCCTTTGCAGACCCAGCTCCAAAGGCCTGTTCTCACAGGAAGTGGCTTGGGCCAAGCAGGCAAGTCAGGAGCCCACAGCAGAGACTGTGGGGAGGGGCGAGGCCAGGCCTGAGCTCCTGGGGCAGCAGCAGTTCTCACTCAGCCTGTGGCCTGCCCGTCACCAGCCTCCTGGGGACCCGGAGCCTCCATCACTGAGCGGCCCTGCCTTGAGCAGAGGTGCCTGGGGATGGTGGGCCTGAGCTAGGGTGGAGGCGCCCAGCTGGGTGGGACCAGGAAGAGATGGGGGCAGGAACCCTGGTCCTGAGAGCTGTGTGTGCTGCTGGCTCAGAGGCTGGAGGGGAGCGAAGGACGGGGGTTTGCCTGCAGCCCCCCAAGGCTGTCAGGAAGCAAGGCCCCTCCTCCGGGGACCTGCTCCCTAGCCCTGTAGGCCCCTCTGGGGGAGGATCCGGACCTGAGTGAAGGGAGCAGGTTGATTCCTCACTGGCTCCAGTCCTGAGCCTGAGCAGGGCGTATCAGAGCCTGAGGTGGGGATAGGGGTGGGGGGTGGAGGACATAGGAGCCCCTCAGAAAGGTCGGGGCTGAAGCGGGTGCTGGGGAGGGACAGCCCCAGGAAAGTGACAGGATTTCTCCGCCCCCTGGACCAAGGCTTTAAATTGCTCAGCTGGAATTCCATCACCTCCACTAGTTTTGTTCTTAGTAACTTTTCCTAAGGCCCACTTGACTTCACACTCCAATATATCTACCTCTAGATGAGTGACCAGAACATTGTGGTTTTCCAGGTCAGTAAGATCTTTTTTGTGCACTTCTTCTGTCTGTTTTTGCCACCCCTTTTTCATCTCTTCTGCTTCTCTTATGTCCATACCATTACTGTCCTTTATTGAACCCATCTTTGCATGAAATGGTCCCTTGGCATCTCGAATTTTCTTGAAAAGATCTCTAGCCTTTCCCTTTCTATTGTTTTCCTCTATTTGCATTGATCATCTAGGAAGACTTTCTTATCTCTCCTTGCCCTTCTTGGGAATTCTGCATTCAGATGGATATATCTTTCGTTTTCTCCTTTGCCTTTCACGTCTCTTCTTTTCTCAGCTATTTCTAAGGCCTCTTCAGACAATCATTTTGTCTTCTTGAATTTCATTTTCTTGGGGATGCTTTTCGTCAGCACTTTCTGTACAATTTCATGAACCTCTGTCCATAGTCCTTCAGGCACTCTGTGTACAATATATAATCCCTTGAATCTATGTGTCACTTCCACTGTATACTATGAGAGATTTGATTTAGGTCATAGCTGAATGGCCTAGTGGTTTTTCCTACTTTCTTCAATTTAAGTCTGAATTTTACAATAAGGAACTCATGATCTGAGTCACAGTCAGCTCCCAGTGTTGCTTTTTCTGACTGTATAGAGGTTCTCCACCTTTGGCTACAGGGAATATGATCTGTCTGATTTCAGTACTGACCATTGGGTGATGTCCATGTGTAGAGTCTTCTCTTGTTTTATTGGAAGACTGTTTTTTCTATGACTAGTGTGTTCTCTTGGCAAAACTCAAAATAACCTTTGCCTCCCTTCATTTTTTTTTTTGCTCTGAAGCCAAACTTGCCTGTTACTCCAGGAATCTCTTGACTTCCTACTTTTTCACTCCAATCGCCTATAATGAAAAGGACATCTTTTTTGGTGTTAGTCTAGAAGATCATGTAGGTCTTCATAGAACTGTAAACCTGTGAAAAGATTGACCATATCCTGAAAAATGAACCTGAAAAAAAGAATTCTGGGATACCCTCACATATTCATATAACTGACAGCCTTTTAAATAAATCAGGATCAAGTGGTACAGGAAATAAATACAGTAGCAGTTTTTATACATTGTTTGTAGGGATAAAATTGAATCTTGTCTTGAGATTTATATTTCACTGTATCTCAACAGGAGATTGTTGTCCATCCTGCTACACAATGAACCCAATGTTAGTTCCAGATAGAAAATGTGAAGACATGTAGACACAGCCATGAAAAGCCATGTAGATACAGGAACCTCAGAGATATTCCAGGTTGGGATCCAGATCAGGGCCGTAAATTGAATATCATAATAGTGAATCACACAAATTTCTCATTTCCCACTATGTATATAGTTCTGTTGACACTGTCTGAAGTCTAAGTGTGCAATAGATTTATGACTAAATAATATACAGAGTTTAATTAACAACGCTGTGTTCCTAAAATAAAATAGTTTGAGCATCACCTGTGCCTTCACGAGTTCAAATCTTTTTTAGGGGTGGAGGGTCTTGTCTCAGTGTCTGTGGCTGCTGACTGATCAGGGTGGTGGTTGCTTCTGAAAAGAAGACAAGAATGAAGTTTGCCACATCGTCTGACTCTTCCTTTCACAGGTTTCTCTGGAGCATGCAGTGCCCTTTAACAGTGTTCTTACCCACAGCAGAAGTTCTTTCAAAATTGGAGTTAATCCTCTGCAGCCTGCTGCTGTTTTTTTCACCTAAGTTTATGTTATGTTCTAAATCCTTTGTTGTCAACAATCTTCACAGTTTCTTCACCAAGAGCAGTTTCTGTCTCAAGAAGGCACTTTCTTTGCTCATCCATAAGAATGAAAATGCACTCTCATTCATTTCAGCTTTATGATGAAATTGTAGCAATTCAGCCACATCTTCAGGCTCTACTTCTAACTCTAGCTTCCTTGTTATTTCTGCTATATCTGCAGTTACTTTCTCCAGTGAATTCTTGAACCCCTTGAAGGAGTCTTTCAGGCCTAGAAAAGAGAACAGCAGTCTCAAAGGCCCTTGCTGAATCATATAAATTCAGAGAAAACAAAACAGAACTTTAGTTCCACCCTGATGCTCCAGGCTGGTTGCATCTACCTGGGACTTATCGCCCCCTGTCCAGAAACTTTCCACCCCCTACACCAGCCCAGAAGACTTATCAGCCCCTGCCCAACTACAAATGTCATCTCAACAAAAGAATACTCAAAATATCCCACCTGATTAATGTTTCCCTTATCACTTCCACAAACCTCCCTATAAATATGGAGCCTCTCTGATCCCTCAGCCTGGTCGTTAGGCCGACTGTCACCCCTCCTTGCCTGAATAAAGGTAACCGATTTCTGTTGAGGTCGTCTTTCCTTTGCTGCCTTGCCTGAATTTTACCTTACACCCCTCAAAGTCATCTGTGAAGGTAGGAATCACCTTCTCCCAAACTCGCATTAGTGTTGATATTTCAATCTATTCCCCTGATTCAGTGTTTTCAGGGGACTCTGTAATCATGAATCCACTATAAAGGGACGTTCCTGGTGGCCCAGTGATGAAGAATCCCCCTTGCAATGCAAGAAATAGTGGCTTGATACCTGTTCAGTGAACTACCTGTTCACAGACCTCAGATCCCACATGTCACCGAAGAACTAAGGCCCATGTTTTGGAACTCCTGAGCCTAGGCAACACCACTAGCAAGTCTGTGTGCTGTGATGAAGGATTCTGCAAGACCCAACAAAGACACCACGTGCCTCAATAAAGACCAACGCAACCAAAATAATAAATAAGTAAATGCTTTTTTAAAAGGTTATATCACTTTTTAAAAAAAATGAAATCAGTGCAGAAATTTTTCAGTTGCCTTTGCCAAGATCCAATAGAGGAAAAACTATCTATGCAGCTATAGCCTTTAATGTATTTCCTAAATACTATGAGTTGAACATCATAATTACTCCTATATCCACGTGCTGCAGAACAGATGTTGTGTGGCAGCCATGAAAAGAACCTGAATCTCATTGTACTTCTCCATCAGATTCTTGGATGTTTTGTCAATCAGCAGTAATATTTTGAAAGGAATCTTTCTTTCTGAGCAGTAGATCTCAACAGTGGACTTGAAATATTTGGCTACCCAATTAGAGAAGGAAGAAATGAAGAACCCCAGGGTTAGCAGAAGGAAAGAAATCTTAAAAATTATGGCAGAAATAAATGCAAAAGAAACTAAAGAGACCATAGCAAAAATCAACAAAGCCAGAAGCTGGTTTTTTGAAAAAATAAACAAAATTGACAAACCATTAGCAAGACTCATTAAGAAACAGAGAGAAGAACCAAATTAACAAAATTAGAAATGAAAGGGGTGAGATCACAACAGACAACACTGAAATACAGAGGATCATAAGCGACTACTACCATCAGCTCTATGCCAATAAAATTGACAACTTGGATGAAATGGACAAATTCCTAGAAAAGTATAACTTTCCAAAACTGAACCAGGAAAAAATAGAAGATCTTAACAGACCCATCACAAGCAAGGAAATCAAAACTGTAATCACAAATCTTCCAGCAAACAAAAGCCCAGGACCAGATGGCTTCACAGCTGAATTCTACCAAAAATTTAGAGAAGAGCTAACACCTATCTTACTCAAACTCTTCCAGAAAATTGCAGAAGAAGGTAAACTTCCAAACTCATTCTATGAGGCCACCATCACCCTAATTCCAAAACCAGACAAAGATGCCACAAAAAAAGAAAACTACAGGCCAATATCACTGATGAACATAGATGCAAAATCCTTAACAAAATTCTAGCAAACAGAATCCAACAACATATTTAAAAAATCATACACCATGGCCAAGTGGGCTTTATCCCAGGAATGCAAGGATTCTTTAATATCCACAAATCAATCAATGTAATACACCACATTAACAAATTGAAAGATAAAAACCATATGATTATCTCAGTAGATGCAGAGAAAGCCTTTGACAAAATTCAACACTCATTTATGATAAAAAACTCTCCAGAAAGCAGGAATAGAAGGAACATACCTCAACATAATAAAAGCTATATATGACAAACCCACAGCAAACATCACCCTCAATGGTGAAAAATTGAAAGCATTTCCCCTGAAATCAGGAACAAGACAAGGGTGCCCACTCTCACCACTACTATTCAACATAGTGTTGGAAGTTTTGGCCACAGCAATCAGAGCAGAAAAAGAAGTAAAAGGAATCCAGATAGGAAAAGAAGAAGTGAAACTCTCGCTGTTTGCAGATGACATGATCCTCTACATAGAAAACCCTAAAGACTCTTCCAGAAAATTACTAGAGCTAATCAATGAATATAGTAAAGTTGTAGGATATAAAATTAACACACAGAAATCCCTTGCATTCCTATATACTAACAATGAAAAAACAGAGAAATTAAGGAAACAATACCATTCACCATTGCAACAAAAAGAATAAAATACTTAGGAGTATATCTACCTAAAGAAACAAAAGACCTATACATAGAAAACTATAAAACACTGATGAAAGAAATCAAAGAGGACACAAACAGATGGAGAAACATACCATGTTCATGGATTGGAAGAATCAATATTGTCAAAATGGCTATTCTACCCAAAGCAATCTATAGATTCAATGCAATCCCTATCAAGCTACCAACGGTATTTTTCACAGAACTAGAACAAATAATTTCACAATTTGTATGGAAATACAAAAAACCTCGAATAGCCAAAGTAATCTTCAGAAAGAAGAATGGAACTGGAGGAATCAACCTGCCTGACTTCAGACTCAACTACAAAGCCACAGTCATCAAGACAGTATGGTACTGGCACAAAGACAGAAATATAGATCAATGGAACAGAATAGAAAGCCCAGAGATAAATCCACGAACCTATGGACACCTTATCTTTGACAAAGGAGGCAAGGATATACAATGGAAAAAAGACAACCTCTTTAACAAGTGGTGCTGGGAAAACTGGTCAACCACCTGTAAAAGAATGAAACTAGAACACTTTCTAACACCATACACAAAAATAAACTCAAAATGGATTAAAGATCTAAATGTAAGACCAGAAACTATAAAACTCCTAGAGGAGAACATAGGCAAAACACTCTCCGACATAAATCTCAGCAAGATCCTCTATGACCCACCTCCCAGAATATTGGATATAAAAGCAAAACTAAACAAATGGGACCTAATGAAACTTAAAAGCTTCTGCACTACAAAGGAAACTATAAGTAAGGTGAAAAGACAGCCCTCAGATTGGGAGAAAATAATAGCAAATGAAGAAACAGATAAAGGATTAATCTCAGAAATATATAAGCAACTCCTGAAGCTCAATTCCAGAAAAACAAATGACCCAATCAAAAAATGGGCCAAAGAACTAAACAGACATTTCTCCAAAGAAGACATACAGATGGCTAACAAACACATGAAAAGATGCTCAACATCACTCATTATTAGAGAAATGCAAATCAAAACCACAATGAGGTACCATTACACGCCAGTCAGGATGGCTGCTATCCAAAAGTCTACAAGCAATAAATGCTGGAGAGGGTGTGAAGAAAAGGGAACCCTCTTACACTGTTGGTGGGAATGCAAACTAGTACAGCCACTATGGAAAACAGTGTGGAGATTTCTTAAAAAACTGGAAATAGAACTGCCATATGACCCAGCAATACCACTCCTGGGCATACACACTGAGGAAACCACATCTGAAAGAGACAAGTGCACCCCAATGTTCATTGCAGCACTGTTTATAATAGCCAGGACATGGAAGCAATCTAGATGCCCATCGGCAGATGAATGGATAAGGAAGCTGTGGTACATATACACCATGGAATATTGCTCAGCTGTTAAAAAGAATTCATTTGAATCAGTTCTAATGAGATGGATGAAACTGGAGCCCATTATACAGAGTGAAGTAAGCCAGAAAGATAAAGAACATTACAGCATACTAACACATACATATGGAATTTAGAAAGATGGTAATGATAACCCTATATGCAAAACAGAAAAAGAGACACAGAAGTACAGAACAGACTTTTGAACTCTGTGGGAGAAGGTGAGGGTGGGATGTTTCGAAAGAACAGCATGTATATTATCTATGGTGAAACAGATCACCAGCCCAGGTGGGATGCATGAGACAAGTGCTCTGGCCTGGTGCACTGGGAGGACCCAGAGGAGTCGGGTGGAGAGGGAGGTGGGAAGGGAGATCGGGATGGGGAATACGTGTAACTCTATGGCTGATTCATGTCAATGTATGACAAAACCCACTGAAATATTGTGAAGTAATTAGCCTCCACCTAATAAAAAAAAAATTAAAAAAAAAAAAAGAAATATTTGGCTACCAATGTTGTAAACAGGTATGCTGTCATCCAGTCTTCATTGTCTCATTTACAGAGCACAGGCAGGACATTCAGCCTAATTCTAAAGGGCTTTAGAATTTTCCAAGTGGTAAATGACCATCGACTTCCAGTAATCTGCTGCATTATTCCTTATCAAGAGAAACAGCCTGTTCTTGGGATCTTTGAAGCCTGGCATGGACTACTCCTCTCCAGGTATCAAAATCCTGGCAGGCATCTTCTTCCAATAGATGGATATTTTGTCTACACTGGAAATCTCTGATTCAGTGGAGCCACCTTCGTAGATATCTTAGCTAAATCTTTTGGAGAACTTGCAGCAGCTTCTACAGCACGTCTAGTTACTACACTCTGCACTTTAAGTTGTGGAGACGGCTTCTTTCCTTAAACTTCATAAACCACCCCCTGCTGCCTTCAAATTTTTCTTCTGCAGGTTTTTTACCTCTCAGCCTTCATAAAAATGAAGAGAGTTAGGGCTTTGATCTCGATTAGGCTTTGGCTTCAGAAAATGTTGTGGCTGGTTGGATCTTCTATCCAAAACCATAAAACTTTCTTCATATCAGCAATAAGGATGTTTTGCATTCTCAGAAAGAGACTCACAGACTTACTTAGAGGACAAACTTCTAGTTGCTGGGGGAAGGATGGGGGAAAGGGATCATTAGGGAGAATAGAAAGTTCATGTACACCCTGCTCTATTTAAAATGGAGAGCCGTCAAGGGCCTAAGACATGGTGTGTCTGTGTGTGTGTGTATCTTTCTGTGTGTGTCCAACTCTTTCTGTCCTCATGGACTGTAGACTGCCAGTTCCTCTGTCCATGGAATTTTCCAGGCAAGAACACTGGAGTGGGTTGCTCTTTCCTTCTCCAGGGGATCTTCCCCCCACAAGGAACAAACCCATAACTCTGCTCAATGTTATGTGAGTGCCCTATCAGGATGGGAGTGTAGGGAGAATGGATACATGTATGTATACCGGTGAGTCCCTTAGCTGTTCACCTGAAACTATCCCAACACTGCTTGTAAATCAGCTAGACACAATACAAAAAGGTTTTTTAAAATAGAGTGCTTTTTAGTTGGAGTAGATCAAGCTATTCTGAGAGATGAAAAACCCAACTGCCACTTTTGAAGAGCCCAGAGCAAAAGCAGCATGCCTCACATGCCCCCAGCACACAACAACACTTAAGGGATCAGCCGGTCACCTAAGCCACCCCTCTGACTGACCCCTGGGCACACCCCTCCCCTCACCCCATAGAAGGAACGAGCTCACCCCACCACCTCGGGGAGTGAGCAAGCAAGGAACCTGTCATTTTTTCTCACTCCCTTCTGCTGCAGCAGGAGCCCCAATAAAGCCTTGCCTCAATTTCTTTTGATTCAGAAATTTGATTTATTTCTATTGTCTGGCCTCTGATTAATTTCTATTGATGAAGAAGGCCAAGAGCCTGGTGTGTAACAATTTGGGGACAAGAGACACATGGGGGCTGGGAGGAGGACTGGACTCAGACTCGGGTGGGGCACCAGCTTGGTGGGTTCAGGTGATGGATGTGTCAGGGAAAGACTCTCATGCATAGGCCTGGGGAACAGGGGCCTGGGTTTAATGTCTGGGGAGAGGCAACACGGGGCGCACATAGCCCCAGTGGAGGAGGCTGGTGAAGAGGCAAGTGACTGGGAGAGCAGGAGAAAGACAGAAGGACAGCATTAGAGTCCTGGTCAGGACAGCCAGGTGGGGGACGACGGGCCTCTCTGGACAGGCCTGGCCACCCCCACCCGTGCGTGCTCCTGGCACCTGGACACAGAGGAGACCCCAGATGGGAGTGGAATCAACTGGGAGATGATTTTAATGAGTGTTGACAACGAGCATACTTCCAAGAACATGAAACTCCACCTGATTGCTCTTGCTACTTCCCTAGAACTCTGCTGGCATCCATTTCCACATCTATCAATAGGGAACCCAGCCTCACTCAGTGACAAGACATGAAATGGAGCACTCCGCGTGCTGAGGTGTCAGCATGACTTCTGAGGTCAGGGCTCAGTCACCCCCAAAGCTAGCAAAGACCAGGAGCCCCGTGATAACAGAGAGATGGAGCCCTCTGTCAGAGACGTTGACCTCTCAATGTCATTGGTAGACCCACTTCTCAAGAATTAGGAGGGCTTGTCAGTCTCAACTGACAAGTGATGGATGACCTCACTCTTTATCAGCGGATAGCCCTGAGACGTGGACGTGAGATGCTCAATGCTCCTTGGACACTGCATAAAAGTAAATTATGAGGGGGAAGAAAATGGATCACACAGGCTACCAGTGTAGATCCCCTGGAGGAGAGCATTGCAGTCCACTCCTGTATTCTTGCCTAGAGAATCCCCGTGCACAGAGGAGCCTGGTGGGCTAAAATCCTTGGGGTTCCAAGGAGTCAAGAGTCAACCGAAGCGACTTCGCCTGCACAAAGGCACCAGATGGAACAAGCAGCCGGAAGAGACCGCCAGGGGGCGCCCGGGGGCAGCACAGGCTCCCTGTCTCCACGCAGAACCCGGAAAATCGGATTCAGGCCTCAGTCCTCAAACTCTTTCTAATGAGAAGTTACTTTGGCCCACCAAAGGTCTAGGACTACTCTGGGGCAGAATTACTAGAAAACATATTGCTGATGACACTGCAGTTAAGGGCTGTCTGTCTTCAGGCCCTTTCAAGAGACCCGCAGAGATCTCCGGTGGGGGTGATGTTTTCTTGGGGGAGGGGGTAATCTTGAGGCTTTTAAGAAGAGCAGGGCTTCCCTCGTAGCTCAGTCGGTAAAGCCTCTACCTTCAGTGTAGGAGATCCGGCTTCGATCCCGGGGTCAGGAGGATCCCAGGAGGAGGGCATGGCGACCCACTGAAGGACTCTTGCCTGGAGAATCCCCAGGGACAGGGACGCCCTGCGGGCTACAAACCTCGGGGTCGCAAGCGAGTAAACCACCACGAGTAGAACGACTGCAGGCGGGAATGGGGAGGAAGGTTTGATGGGCCGGAAGGCCTAGGAGGAGAAAAGAGACACTGAGAAAGGAGGAGAAAGGATTGCGTCAGGAGGGGGCGGCTACTACCGGCTTCAGTCCGGCGGGGAGGAGGGCGGGGCGGGGAGTGGGCGGAGAGTGGGCGGGGCCGCGGGGCGGAGGCTGGGCGGGGCCGCGGGGCGGAGAGTGGGCGGGGCCGCGGGGCGGCGAGTGGGCGGGGCCGCGGGGCGGAGAGTCGGCGGGAGGGCGGAGCGAGCCCGCCTATAAATAGCTCCCCGCGCAATCGGATCCAAGCAGTTCCAGGTGATGATGGAATGGACGGTTGGCCTCGGAGCGCTGGTTGGTTTCGCGGCTCTTGTTCTAACCGTGCCTCTCAGGTTATGCACGGCGCGAGGCGGTGAGTTCGGGGATTAACGTGCGGTGAGCGGACACGGGGCCTTAAGACCCGAGAGGGATGGGGGTGTCCGAGGCGGTTCGGGGAACGCCTCACCTGCTTTTTTTTTTTTTTTTTCCCCACCTGCTTTTAAAGCTCAGCGCGCTCCTTTCCCGCTGGGCTCCTGCTCCGCGCCCCCGCTCGCGGCTGGTTGCCGTTCCTCGGCAGGGAAAAGACAAGATGTGGGTGAAAACCGAATCCCAGCAGGAAGGGAGGGGAGGCAGGGAGACCGTGAGATCCAGGGCGGCGTCACGAAATGCTGCTGCAGCCCCCCTGCACCCCCGCCTCGTCGGGAATTCGGAGTCACTGAAGTGCGTGCAGGAAAGGTGGCGGCCGCTTCCGAGGGACAGAACCCACGGGGTTCAGGGGAAGGCTGGGTGGAGTCTGACTGGTTGCGTTGGGCGCAGAGAAGCTGGGGGGAGACGGGCGAGCGTCTAGGTGGAGTCCGCCACTTGGGCTGGGAGTGGGGGGGCATGCCCTCCTCCTGGGATCCTCCGGACCCCGGGATCGAAGCTGGATCTCCTACATTGAAGGTACAGTCTTTAAGGACTGAGCTACGAGGGAAGCCCTGCCCTTAAAAGACTCAAGATCCGCCCCCTTCCCCCCCCCCCCCCCCCGCCCCGCCAAGAAAACATCACCCCCACCGGAGAACTCTGCTGAGCTCTTGAAAGGGCCTGAAAACAGACAGGCCTTAACTGCAATGTCATCAGCAATATGTTTTCTAATAATTTCTGCCCCAGAGTAGTCCTAGACCTTTTGTGGGCCAAAGTAACTGCTCATTAGAAAGAGTTTGAGGACTGAGGCCTGAACCCCTGCAGGAGGAAGGGGCGGGGAGATGGGTGGAGTCTGGCCTAGGAAGCCTCCTTAGAGTCCTGCTTGGTTGCAACACTATTTTTTCCATGTCCCTCCCCATCCCAAGAACTTCAGGGCCACCAACAACTTCCCATCTATGAACAGACCCTAAACCTGGCCTCTGTCAACAGCCACTCTATCCTCTTGCCTGAGAATTCATCCCAGCAGAAGCCTCCCAGCCTGGCCCCCAGGACATAAAGCAGGAGAGATGGGAGAAGAGTTTCCCAAAGTGTGTGACACAGGGCACCCCTACTTCTACCCTTCGGTCCCACATTCATCTTCCCTGAGACTATGCAGAGAGTGGTCTATAATAGCTATTATTTAAGACAGGAGTTGGAGAACCTTTTCTTTAAAAGACAGAGAGTAAATCTGTTGGTCTCGACAGGCCCTTTGGTGTCTTGTGTGTTATACACTCCACATGTGTGGTACAAGAGCAGGCAAAGACAACCTGAAAAAACCAAAAGAACCATGTGACTGCCCTGGGTCACAAAATAGTAATGGATGACTCATCCCCCAGGGACTAGTGCAAGGGGTGCCTTAGCTGCCTGTTGGGGAACCGAACACTTGCTCTGTCCTACCATGTAGGTTCTGAGTGGTGTGAATGTGAAAGTATCGTGGATCCAGCAGATATGGGCTAGTGTCCCCTGACCCCCTCTGCCCTAGACTGGCTTCCTTGGTCCATGGAAATATAGGGGACACTGCATGAAGTCTCAGCCATGAGCAGAGAATAGTGTGTGCATGCTAAGTGGCTTCAGTCATGTCCAACTCTTTATGATCCTATGGACTATAGCCCACCAGGGTGCTCTGTCCAAGAGATTCTCCAGGCAAGAATACTGCAGTGGGTTGCTATGCCCTCCTCCATGGGATCTTCTCTCACTCAGGGATAGATCCCACATCTACTCCAGGTCCGACATTGCAGGCGGATTCCTTACTGCTGAGCTGTGGAGGCAGGCCTTGGAGAATAGTAGTCCTAAACAATTCTGATGTCAGGCCTAGGCCACCTGCTGCTATCTCTTATTTGTTGCCTCTGGCCCTTCTAATGCCAAACCACAATATCACTTCAATTCTATGATGGTTGGTCTATCTGAACTAATGATTAGGGGTTGATGAACCCAGATCATGATGGACAACATTAACATTTCATGACCAGAGGCCTCATCTCTACCAGCCCCCAGGACCATACCAGGAGCCACATTTATATGGTGTGGTATTCCCCACAACAAATCCCGTGGCCTTGTTCGGGACATAAAGGGTCTGTGTTGTGACCCTCCAAGTAAAATGCCATAGATGGCACATAGCACCTTTCTGACCACAGATAGCTCTGACGTCACAGGTTCTGCTGGGTCATCTGCCCAAGAAGCAGGTCATCGTTCACTAATTGTCTGTGACTGCTTTTGTGCTAGGACAGCAGTTGTAACAGAAAACTATGGTCTGCAGAGCCTGAATTATGTCATATGTACAATTATAGAAATCTATGGGCCACACTGGGAATTAAATGGAGATAGGATAGGGGTGATACTCCTGCAGCCCTGAAGAGGTTGTAGGTTGCTACTGTGTCATTTTCTCCAGGATATGATATTGTTTACACGTACTATTGGGGGATGAAGGTCAGTGTCAGAAGTGTAAACTTGGAGATTGCTTCAATGTTAGCCTTCACAGTAATTTACTAACTGTGAAGATTTTTCTTTCATATTGCAAATGCAACGGATGTGAAATGAGCACTATGAGGATCAGTGGATGGGTGGCACTCCTGTGGGCAGCACGTGGGACAGACGTGTATTCCTAACCACAGATCTCAGGCGCCACAGTGATAACATTCAGCCGTGGTGATGTCTCAGATTGCTGGACACGATGTCAGTCCCACTCTAGGTCCTGATGAATGTGGGCGTGGCTTCTCTGCCAAGTGTACACTTACCCCAGTCACTGACCATGTGGCTTCCAAAGGCCAGAAGGACTTGTGCACTTGCTGTGGTGATAAGAGGGCCTCCTTCCTGGTGCCTGGTGTATCTGTCTCTAGTAATGGATTCTGAATATAAGACCTGACTCAGTGCTGGATGCTGCACAGAGGATCTGGACGTTTTGTTGGAATGTCAGCACTCAGCTTCCTGAACATCCAGTCTTGTGTTTGTCTCTGTTTTGTTTGTTTTTTTGTTTGTTTTTAATATTTCCTTTCATCATGTAGTTTTTAACAGCGCTCACTGCTCATCCGTTTGCCTCTAGGATCGCCCTGTGCTATGAGCCAGCATCGCACTCTCTGCAGTCAGGCCTGGCTCACTTGGGACTCTCTAGTCACTTTGACCACTGCATCTGCTTTGTGTCTGAAATAGAGCACTCCGCCTGGCATCAGCTCTTTCCACCTTGTCCATCCTTCTCCCTGCTGGAAGCCCACAGGGACACCATCTCCTACCACCATCGCTGACCTTCAGCAAGACTCATCCTGGAGCTGTTGGAGCTGCTTCTCCTCCACGCTTTCCTCTCGGGCTCCACAGAACCTGGTGGACCGCACACCTTCCTGCCCTTTCATACCATGTCCAGCCTGGCACATTCGCTTCTCTGGGCCTTTAATCCCCTCCTCTACCACCTGCCTCGGAAGTTCTGGATTTTCTCTTTCAAGCCAGGTGGGCCAGGCCTTTCTCCAGGCTTCCAAGACCCTTCCTAGTTGTAGGTCAGCAGCATCTCCCTGGCCTTGCTAAGTCCTGTGACCCCTAATTGTGAATTCTCCTTTCTGCAGCTTGGGGTTCTGTGTTGGCCTTAGGAGCAGAGTAGAGATAATGTTATGTGGTTTCTCTGCTTGCTCAGCCTGTGGGTGGTGTTGGGGGGCAGGGAGGCCTTCCTGCTCTGCCAACCCAGCCCTGCAGGTTTACTCTGCTCTCACATAAGTGGGGGAGGAGGTAACGGGTCTTCTTTCCCCAACCCTGCCCTCTCCTGCGTTCTCCTTCACAGACGCTCACTCTCTTTGCTACAACTTCACTGTCGATCCTCAGCCCAGTCCTGGAGAGCCGTGGTGTGTGGTTCAAGGCCAGGTAGATGGGAATGTTTTTCTCTCCTATGACTGTGGTGGCGCCATGATCCAATCCACAAGTCCACTGGGAGAAGAGGTGAAAACTATGAACACTTGGGAAATACAGACAGAAACACTGAGAGACATCGGGGACTTTCTCAAGGGGCAAATGCCTGACATCATCCTGGAGAAACACACGGCCAGAGGTGAGTTCAATTCAGTTCAGTTCAGTCGCTCAGTCATGTCCCACTCTTGGCAACCCCATGGACTGCAGCATGGCAGGGTTCCCTGTCCTTCACCAACTCCCAGAAGTTGCTCAAACTCATGTCCATTGAGTCAAACTCATGTCCATCGAGTCCAGGGGTGAGTTAGGAAGTCCACATACTGACGGAGCACACTGGGGGCTTAGCTGCATCCATTGTTTATGGGTGAAAAATTCAACTGGATATTGGTCCTGCCCTAGGAGACCAGTGGAAGAAGTGGGCCTTGGAGGAGAGAACAGGGCCAGATTAGGTGGGGCCAGTGGAGGTGGACCAAGGTGAGGCAAAGAATTTGTCACATCCAGAGGCTGAGCTCTTTCTTTTCCTTGGTGGGTGTGGCCCTCTGACCCTGCAGGTCAGGATGATGTGCCAGTGTGAAGAGAATGGACATATCAGTGGATCCTGGCAGTTCAGTTTCAATGGCCAAATGTGCCTCCTCTTTGATTCAGAGAATGGACGCTGGATCGTCGCTCATTCTGGATGGGGTCATATGAAAGAGAAATGGGAGAATGACAGAGTTGTGACTGACTTCTTGAAGAGGGTCTCCATGGGAGACTGTTGGGCCTGGCTTCAGGATTTTATGGTGCGCTGAGAGGAAATGTTGAAGACCACGGGTAAGTGAAATGAGGAGAAGGAAGTGGTAGTCTACTCAGGGTGACATGGACCCACCCCTCTGTGTGTGTGTGTGTGTGTGTGTGTGTGTGTGTGTGTGTGTGTGTGTGTTAGCAAAGTGATTCATTGAAAGTGAGCTGTTCCTGAAACATGGATGGCCCTAGAGAGTGTTATACTGAGTAATGTAAGTCAGAAAGAGAAGGAGAAATACTATATGACATGCCTTATATGTGGAATCGAAAAAGAAATAGTACAAAGCAACTTACAAAAGAGAAAGAGACTCACAGACTTAGAAAACAAGCTATGGTTCCCTGGGGGAAGGGATAGTTAGGGACTTTGGGAAGGTCATGTACACACTGCTATATGCAAACGGATAACCAACAAGCTCCCACTGTATAGCACATGGAACTCTACTCAATGTTATGTGCCAGCCTGGATGGGAGAGGTGCTTAGGGGAGAAGGGGTGCATGTATATCTATGGCTGAATCCCTTCACGGTTCACCTGAAACTATCATAGCGTTGTTAATCAGCTATACCCCAATACACAATGCTTTTGCTGTTAAATAAAATAAAAGAATGTAAAAAGAGAAATAAATAAAGTGAGTTGTCCTGGGAGAACAATGTCCCAGGGATGCTCTGTCCTCCTCCTTCCTCTTCCACCTCCTGACGTCTCTCCTCACAGCACAGGCGTTTGAACGACTGAACATTGATTTTTGCTGATCCCAAACCTGTAGACATCTTTTTGATTTCTGGGATTTATTTCTCACTGTACCCTCTTTCCAGAATCTTCTTTTAAATGTCACCAATCGTCCTTCTGGAAATCTATCAATACCACCTCTGCTGTCAGCTCCTGAGAACTCCATCCTCATGTCACCGTCTCTGATGTCACAGCAGGACTGAGTGGCTGTGTTGGAAACCTTGCTCCCCCGTTAGCTGTCAGAGCCCCCTGACTGCTCCTGGGCTCCTTCCTTCCCCCCCATCTAGCCTGAGGATCTATCACAGAGGCCTCCATGTGATGGGTGTAAACTGTCTGCACAATAGGGGTACCTGGGTCAGGGGGGCGAGGAGGCATCTGCCGAGTTTGAGGTCTGGACAAGGGCGTCACTCCCACTCTCTTTGCAGCATCACCGAACATGGGCCCCTCTGCAGTCCAGCCCAGGTCCACAGCCATCCTTCTCACCGCAGGGATCACCGCCGGGGTTCCAGCCAGTTTTGGCATTATCATCCTAGCCTGGATCATTTAAAAGAACAGGTACTGAGGGCAGAATCCAGAGGGAAGGCAGGGGCACAAGGCCTGGTGTGAGGAGGGGGAAGGTGAATCCCAGCCTACCTCTGCCCCTCACTGAACCTCCTCATCCTGGAAATGAGCCAGTGGATAAGAACCCATATCACCTGAAAGCAGTACTCGGACAAGCTCAGCCCCGAGTTCTGAGAGGTCCTCACTGTCAGGTGACATTGTGAAAAGGGAGGGGCCCGCACTAGGCTGAGGGCCTATTGATGCTGAAAGGGTTCAGCCATGTCCCCTGACTGAGCACAGACCGCGGGCTGGCAGGGCCCAGGATGGGTGGTGTGAGGACAGCAGGCGCTCAGGGCGAGGGCAGGACTTCCGGGGCTGAGAGCAGCATGGGGGCTCCACATGACGTGTCAGCGGGCAGGGGACCCACCCAGGGGCCAAGATGAGAGGGGCCGGGCTCTCATCCCAGGAGGAAGGGGTGGGAAGGCCTTTGCAGACCCAACTGCAAAGGCCTGTCCTCACAGGAAGTGGCTTGGGCCAAGCAGGCAAGGCAGGAGCCCCCAGCAGAGACTGTGGGGAGGGGCGAGGCCAGGCCTGAGCTCCTGGAGCTGCAGCAGTTCTGACTCAGCCTGTGGCCGGCACGTCACCAGCCTCCTGGGGACCCGGAGCCTCCATCACTGAGCGGCCCTGCCTTGAGCAGAGGTGCCTAGGGGTGGGTGGGCCTGAGCTGGGGTGGAGGCGCCCAGCTGGGCGGGACCAGAAAGAGATGGGGGCAGGGACCCTGGTCCTGAGAGCTGTGTGTGCTGCTGGCTCAGAGGCTGGAGGGGAGCGAAGGAAGGAGGTTTGCCTGCAGCCCCCCAGGGCTGTCAGGAGGCAAGGCCCCTCCTCCGGGGACCTGCTCCCTGGCCCTTCAGGCCTGAATAAAGGGAGGATCCGGACCTGAGTAAAGGGAGCAGGTTGATTCCTCACTGGCTCCAGTCCTGAGCCTGAGCAGGGGCTGTCAGGGCCTGTGTTAGGAGTGGGAGTGAAGGACATCAGAGCCCCTATTGAGGGTGAGGCTGGGGGGCTGGGGAGGGGCAGCCCCAGGAAAGGGACGGGATTTCCTCAGCCTCCTGGACCAAGGCCTCTTTCTTTTCTGCAGGAGATGGTGCTCCCAGGAAGCCCCTGACAGGTGCTCTTTCTGCCTCAGGACTCAGTCTTTGCTTGGCTGCTTTTCTTCTCCTGCTGTTCACTTTAGAGCCAAGAAGTCCGAGCTTCGGAATCCCAAGTCTGTCTACCAGTTATGATGACACAGTGGCTGCACCATCTCGTGTCTCTTGCCGCATCTGATGAACATCCTCCTCAACCTCTTTATTTTTTTCAAATCTCCTTTCCCAATTTCTCTTGGTGTTCAGTGATGCAGTCTCTGCACTGATGCTTTCAACTACTTGAACAAGAGATCACCACAAACATAACACTTTCAATCTTCTAGTTTTTGGAAAATTAGACCTTTCCCTGCATCATGACCTTATTCTTAAAAATGATGATATTACTGGAAAAATACATCTGCCTATTAGGACTCAGGGATTTTTTTTTCAGTATCCAGAGAAACAACTTTGTTATATTTTCAAAGGAATAAAATTTTTCATTGACTGGTTCCCTTCATAAATTATTACCCTCCTGGTGCTGAGTTGTGTTCGACTCTTTGTGACCCCATGCACTGTAGGCCACCAGGCTCCTCTGTCCATGGGATTTTCCAAACAAGAACATGAGTAGGTTGCTATTTCCTTCTCCAGGGGATGTTCCTGGTCCAGGGATCAAATTCATGTCTCCTGTGTCTCCTGTACCTCATTCGTTGGCAGGCTGATTCTTTACCACAAGCACCACCTGGGAAGCCTTTATAGTGATTCTTAAATCAACATCTCTATATTGCAGAAAAGTTAAGTACTTCACGCCTGTTTTCTAACCCAGGAGAAAAGTCATGGTATTTCACCATTCCTCCACATTATGAGATTAAATAAAACCAATGATAATGCTTTATATCTTGTGGAAATAGAGGATTTAAGGATCACTCCTAAAGTAACATGCAGTCCAGCTGTGAAGTGAACCTTAAATTCTCTGGATTTTTAAATGCATATTTCACCATATCCCAGCAGTACGTCATGTGTTCACCCTACTATGCAGCCATCCGAGTGTTAGTTCCAGGCTGGAAAACATGGACCAAAAGCCATGTAGATAGAGGCCAACCTCAGAGATATTGTGGGCTGGGTTCCAGACCAGGGCAATAAAGTAAATGTCACAATAAAGAGAATCACACAAATTTTTTTCATTTACACTGCACATAATAGTATGTTGACATGGAAGTCTGTTAAGTGTGCAATACCTTTATGTCTAAATGAACAATGCACAGACCTTAATACACAACACTGTTTCTAAAATAAAATATGTGGGCATCATCTGAGCCTTCAGGGAGTCACCATCTTTTTGCTGGTGGAGGGTCCTGTCTCAGTGTGTCTGTGGCTGCTGACTGATCAGGGCGGTGGTGGCTGAGGGTTGCGATGGGTAGCACAATTTCTGAAAGTAAGAAAACAATGAAATTTGCCACATCATTTGACTGTTCCTTTCACAGAAGAATTCTCTTAGCAAGCAATGCTCTTTGACAGCGTTTTACCCATAGTACAACTTTTTTCAAAATTGGAGTTAATCCTCTCAAATCCTGCTCCTGTCTTTTCAACTAAATTCATTCTAAACTTAGAATATTCTAAGTCCTTTGTTGTCACTTCAACAATCTGCACAGAATCTTCACCAGGAGGAGATTTTATATCAAGAAACCACTTTGTTTGCTCATCCATTAGAGTCAACTCTCATTTATTCCAATTGTATCATTAGATTGCAACAGTCTCATCTTTACATTAGTCTCCACTTCTCTCTGTTGCTATTTCTGCCACATCTGTAGTTACTTCTTCCAGTGAACTCTTGAACCCCTCAAAGTCATCTAAGAAGGTTAAAATCAACTTCTAAATTTCTATGAATGTTGAAATTTCAACCTCTTTCATGAATCTCGAATTCATGGTGGAACTTATAATCATGAATTCACTTTAGAAAGTTTTCAATTGACTTTGCCTAGATCCATCAGAGGAATCACTGTTTTTGGCAGCTATAGCCATGCAGAAACTATTTCCTAAATACCAGGACTTGAACATCAAGACTACTCCTTGATCCTGGGCTACAGAATGGATACTGTGTTAGCAGGTGTGAAAACAACATGAATATCGTACTTCTCCATCAGACCCTTAGGTGCATTCTCAATGAGCAGTGATATTTTGAGGAATCCTTTTTTGTAAGCAGTAGGTCTCAACAGTGGATTCAATATTTTTGCTAATCAGTGTTGTAAATAGATGTCATCTCGACTTTGTTGTTCCATTTGCGGAGCACAGGCGGAGTAGATTTAGTATAATTCTGAAAGTCACTAGGATTTTCAGAAGGTAAGTGAGGCTTGGCTTCAACTTCAAGTCACCAGCTGCATTAGCCCCTAACAAGAGAGTCAGCCTGTCCTTTCAATCTTTGAAGTCAGGCACTGACTTCTTGCTAGCCATGCAAGTCCTTGGGGGCATCTTCTTCCAATAGAACACTCTCTTCCCTACACTGGAAAGCTCTCATTTAGGATAGCCGTCTTCAGAGATGATTTTATGAGATCTTCTGGATGATTTGCTGCAGCTTCTGCATCAACCCTCTCTCTTCCACTCTGTGCTCTATGTTAGGAAGATGGCTTCTTTCCTTAAACCTCATGAGCCAACCTCTACTGGCTTTCAAGTTTTTTTTCTGCAGCTTCCTCACCTCTTTAAGCCTTCGTAGAATTGAAGAGAGCTAGGACCTTGCTCTGGATTAGGCTTCGGCCTAAGGCAGTGTTGTGATCTTTCGTCCAGTCCACTGAAAGATTCTCCATATCAGCAGTTAGGCTGTTTTGCTATCTTCTCATGTGTGTGTTCGCTGGAGGAGCACTTTTCATTTCCTTTAAGAACTTTTCCTTTGTGTTCACAACTTGACTATTGTGGTCTAGTTTCTGGCCCATCTTGGTTTTGACATGCCTTCTTCAGAAGCCTAACCATTTCTGTCTTTGGATTTAAAGTGAGAGAGGCGTGATTCTTCCTGTCAATGGGACATGTAGAGGTAAGGCTGGTTTCCATATTGTTGTGTCTCAGGGACTCAGGCATCTCAGGAGAGAGATGGACGGGTCAACGGAGCAGTCAGGACACACACACATATCGGATGGCAATGTGCCCATGGTTCCTGGCACCCCAAAACAATTACAATACTAACATGAAACATCATTGATCACACAAAGGCAAAATCAAGATGGCGAAGTTGGACGCCCTGAGGTCCGCTCTCCCATGAACACACCAAAAGTACAACCACGGACAAAACAGTTCTCCTTCAGAGAAAATGACCTGAAACCGGCAGAACATCCCCTCTACAACCAGCATAGAGAAAGAACCACACTGAGAAGGGCCGGGGCAGAAACAAAGGGATCTAGTTGGGACCCTTTGGCCAGCTACTCTCAAACGGAGGGGTCATCACAAACTGGAGCATTCTGCGTAAGGAGCAGGAGATTTTGGTCCTACATCAGGCACTGCAGCCCTGGTGCAGAGCTCGGAGAAGCAGCCCCATGCCCCCATTCCCCAACTCCCATTTTGGAAACCAAGAGGGTTTATGATCTGGAGCACTGGAGGACTGTGGGAAATGGAGACTCCACTCTTAGAGTCCATGGGCACAGAATTGCTTGCTACCTGTCCCAGCTCAGAGTCAGCAGAGTGCAAAGGGTCTGGTGCTCTGGCCAGCATTTGGAGACCATGCCTAGCCTTGGCTGGGGCTCACAGCCAACAGGACTCAGATAGAAGACTCTCCACAAACTGCCACACCCCCACCCCCCGCCACCAACACACACACACACACACACACACACAGAGGAGCCGAAGCTTGGCTCTCTCCATTCCTCCGCTCTGCCCCGCCTCCATGTGACCCCAGCCCAGGCTGAGACAATCGTCGCAGGTCCCTGGGATCCTGATGAGCTGTGTGACTGCATGGCCACACGCAGGCTCATCTGGTAGAAGCCCTGACTCACATCCCACCACCATGCTCTACCTTGGGGTCACCCAGCTGCCACCCACGGAGAGCAGCAAACTCTGTGAATCAACAGGTGCGAAGGAGGCAAGAAGGTTCTCAACGGACTCACTAGAGTCTCTGTGTGGGACAGACCTGTGCTGGGAGGCCGGTTGGAGGACAAGAGACCCACAAGGGTGGGCAGGACTCAGGGTGGGTTGGACAAGAGCTTGGTGGGGCCAGGTGACCTGTGTGGGGAGAAACTCCATTATGAAGGGCTGGGGGCGGGAGCCTGGGTTGAATCCCCTGGAGGAGGCAACCTGGAAGCCCCTGGTAGACCCAGACCATAGGGAGAAAGGCCTGGGAGAACAGAAGGAAGTCAGAAGCTGCCATCAGAGATGAGCCAGGTCAGCCCCGTGTGAGGAGCGTGGGCCCCAGGGACCTGAGTAACCAGACTCACCCCATGCATGCCCCTGACCCCCGGACTCAACCCAGATCCCTAGGTGGGAGGTCGGAGGCGGAGGGCTGGGGATGTTGGAATTAGTACCTGAAGCAGTTTCATGGATGTGGACTATAGAAACAGGAATCTGGACACAATTCTGACTGTGCTAGTTTCTTCATCTTGCCATGCCTCAATTTACACATTTGTAAATGGGAAACGCTACCTAAGGGAATAAATAGAGGCTAAATATCCACTTAGGACCTGAGGCGATCATGCAGCTAACCCTAATTTGTATATCTGAGCATTCACCAACCCCTCTCTCAGGAGTTGTTGTTGAGTCACTAAGTCGTATCTCTGTGATCCTGTGGACTGTAGCCCGCTAGCCTCCACTGTCCATGAGATGTCCTCAGGCAAGAATAGTGGAGTGGGTTGCCATTTCTTCCTCCAGGGGATCCTCCCCATCCGGGGATGGAACAGACATCTCCCACACTGACAGGCAGATTCTTTACTGCTGAGCCACCTGGGAAGCCCCTTATCAGGTGTTACTACCCCTAAAGATACACAAGGAACCGGGGATCCAGAGAAGGGGATGGACAGAAGAAAGGTGAGGCACAGATGATTGCAATTTTGATGAACAACAGTCCCACAGAGGGTGTGGGGAGCCTGGGGGGAGCCCCCAGGAGAGACTCCAGTGGGAGGACTTTGGGAACTCATCCCCTCCTCCGCTGGCCAGCCAGGCTCCTCCCCATGGTGGGTCACCCCGGGCTCCAGGTGACAAGGGCTGCTGGCACCAACGTCAGTCTTGCTTCCTGGTCCTGCTTCTGCGGCCCAACTGTGTCCATGGAGCGCAGGGTGGTAGCTCCTGGAGACCAGCTGGGAGAAGGCGGGATGATGCATTATAACCAGAGAGCAGGACCTAAGCTGGCCTTGGTTGGAGAGCCTACGGGCGCGGGGTTGCCTCCACCTCCGCCTCCCAATCCTTAGGTGAGCTCCTTTCCTTCTTGGCAGCTGCTGGGCTGGTTGGCCACTTTCAGGCCAGCAAAAGGGCAAATTGGTTGAAAAAGCAATGCTCAGACAGTGGGAGGTGGGGCGGCGAGAGGCCGAGGAGGGAACATGGAGGGAACACTGCTATCCCTAAGCTTCCAGCCCCTCACCCACGCCCCCAGGAGTGGGAGCCCCTGATGCAGGACTGGGACAGGCCCCCTTCCTGTGGGGGGAGCACAGACACCCCTTGAGAAGCACAGCACTGACCTCATCTGTTCACACAGACCCTTTTCCTCCACATGACCTCCTGCCCTTGAACTCCCAGGCCACTTTACCAGCCATAAACCACCCGTGCCACCCTGGGCTCTCACTTCCCCAGAAACATCCCCTTGGGGTCACAGCTCCTCCCCTGCAGCTCACTGAGTTCACTCCACACTTCTGCATCCCGAGAAGCCCAGGCTGCCAATACCTTCCCACCTGAGAAGGGACCCGAGTCACACTCTCCACCACCTGGCATCTTATCCCCTGCCTGAGGACTCCCCCCAGTAAAAATCTCCCAGCCTGGTCCCCAGGAGGGACAGGAGCCCAGTCCCCCAAATTGTGACATGGTGCCTGAGGGTGAGGAGGGGCACCCCACTTCTACCCTTTGGTCCCACATTCATATCATCCAGAGACTGTGGAGATGGCAGCTTATAATGGTTATTTATTAAGACAGGAGCTGGGGAAATCTTCTACAGAAGATAAATCTGACCCACTGTATGGGTCTTCAGACACGGTGATACCCCTGTAAGCAGGAAGCAGGATGGTTATGCATTCAATATCCTGCATCTCCTGGATACATTAATAACAGTGGGACCATGACGATGCTTCAGATCCCTGGACATGATGTGAGTCACACACTGGGTCCATAGGAATGTGGGGTGGCTTCTGCCATGTGGCTCCCAAGGATGGGGAAGGCCAGAGACTGCTGAACTGCCCTTGCCATGGTGATAAGAAGGCCTTCCTGCTGGAAACTGGCATCTCTCTCTAGTAACAGATTCTCGGTTCTGATAACTGGCTCAGTTCTAGAAACAAGGCAAAGTATCCAGACAAGCTGTTGCAATGGCTGTTTTCAGCCTCATGATCATCTAGCTTGTGTTTTATTTTCTTTTCGTTCTGGGGTTTTTTGTTTTTTGGTTGGCTGCCTGGCTTTTGGAATCTTAGTTCCCTGACCAGTGATCAAACCCGGGCACCTGGCAGTGAAAGCCCAGAGTCCTAACCAGCGGACCAGCAGGGAACTCCTATCTTTCTTTCCTTTCCATCGTGCACTTTGTATCCAGGTTGGCCACCCATCCAGGCTGTCTGCCTCTAGGGTCTCCATGTGCTGTGAACCAGCATCACACTCTCTGCGGTCAGGACCCAGCTGGTCTTCTCATCTCTCTGCTCACATCAGCCACTGCACCTACTCTGTTCCTGACACCGTGGGCCCCCACCTGGGATCTGCATGTGTTCAATCCCTGTTTTTGCTTGAAGCCCACTGGAGACCCCATCTCCAACCAGCATTCCTGAACTTTAGCCAAAGTCCTCCTGTGTTACCGACCAGAGTTCTTGGACTCAATCAATAGAAGTTGATAAAAGGCAAGACACAGATTCAGGGGGGAAAACAGATTTATTGGGACTCATGAGGGAACAAAAACAAGTAACATGTTCCCTTGCGGGCTCCAAAGCGTGGGGGATCCGGTCCCACATATGAGATGAGGGTGGGGGCGGGTCCTGGGTTCAGACCAGAGCGGTGACCTGGGTGGTTTGTTCCCCCTTGGTGGTGCTGTGTGCAGGGATCATGACCAAGTACCTGCTTTTGCTCCTGGCTGCTCTGAAATCGCCTTGGGTTTTTGGTCTTTTTGTATCTTGTTGTTGATTATTTGCCCCAACTGCACATGCATGCAATTATTTTTAGCCCCTTATAATTTCTTTATATTTTGATGCTTGATGTGACTTTTGTCCAGGTACATTCACTGCAGCAAACTGTCCCAGTCTGTCTCATGACCCACTGAGGGGTTCCACACCCTTATTCTTAAGGGTTAAGGGGCCGAAGCTTTCTTCTATCCAACCTTCTCCCTGCTGGACAGGGACCACTGAACTGAGCCTCCCCTCAAGGTGCAGAAGTGCCTCACAAGGACCTACATGGATCTGGGCCACCCTCCACTGGTACAAGGTATATTCCTTGAGCCACCATGAGTGTTATTTCAAACTGGTAGATCCTACAGACACAAAGTCAATCAAAAGGTTAAATAAACAAGGACTAGAAAGGAAAGAAAAATAGCCATTAAAGGGCCTAGAGAGGGAAAGAACCAGGTTAACTTTGAAAGGATTTTCTTTTTTTGTTCCAAACTCTCGGCGGTGGCAAAATCTCCCATGACAAACTTGTGAAGCCCCTCAACCTGTAAATATAAGGTGCATATTTCCACCTTGATATAAGATGTATATTACCTTAATATTGATCTCAGAGAGGCAGCAGTGAGCTATGCTAAAGAGGGACCTTAGTTTCCTACACAGGAATTGAACTTGGGAAGCTTGGTGTAAAACGAGGAATTCTAGACACCGAACACCAGGGGCCAGATGCAAAGTTCCCTTCGCTCTTACCATCTTTGACAGCAAGCATGTTTCAAGGAGGCAAAAACTGCAAAAACAGCTACCAAAGTAATTACTGGAGACATACAGAGAAACAGTTTGCTTATTTAAGATGGAAGCAAAGTGGAAATACACACCCAGAGAGGAGTGTAGGCGTCCTGAATGAGCAGCACAAAGAAGCCAGGCTAGGGATTTAACACACACATACATGTCTCTATTTTCCCTGGTGACTCAGTTGGTAAAGGATTTGCTTGCAATGCAAGAGACCCGGGTTCGATCCCCAGGTTGGGAAGATCCCCTGGAGAAGAAAACGGCAACCCACCCCAGTACTCCCTTGCCTAGAGAATCCATGGACAGAGGAGCTGGCAGCTTACAGCCCACGGGATCCCAAAGAGTCAGACATGACTGTGCAACTAACTTTCTTTCACTTTCACTTCCATACATGCATCTATTCTTCCCCGACTCCCCTCCCATCCCCACCCAGGCTGCCACATAACATTGAGCAGAGTTCTATGTGCTACACTGAAGGTCCTTGCTGGTTATCCACTTTAAATAAATCAGTGTGTACATGTTGATCCCAGACTCCCTAACTATCCCCCCCATCCTTTCCCCCTGGCAACCATAAATTCATTCTCTAAGTCTGTGAGTCCCTTTCTGTTTTGTAAGTTTCAGCACTTGTATCACAACTTTTTGGATTCCACATATAAGTGATGTCCAAAGGTGTTTCTGCTTCTCTGTCTGACGTATGTCGCTCAATATGACAATCTCCAGGTCCATCCATGTTGCTACATATGGCATTATTTCATTCTTTTTGACGCTGAGTAATATTGCACTGGATATATGTCCACATCTTCTCTCTCCATTCATATGTCAGTGGACACGAGGTGGCTTCCAGGCCTGGCTGCTGGGAACAGCGCTGCCGTGAACACAGGGCGCATGCATCCGCTCAGACCATGTTTTCTCAGAAGCACCAGGTACATTTAATCCCATAAGGTGGAGAAATGGTGACACATCATGACTTCTCTCGTGAGAGAGAAACTTAACTACTTCAAGTTTTCTGGAGTACTGAGATTTTGATTTACATAGCAGTAGCATAATAAATGGGCTTCCCCAGTGGCTCAGATGGTAAAGAATCTGCCTGTCAATGCAGGAGACACAGGAGACGCAGGTTCAATCCCTGAGTTGGAGAGGTCCCTGGAGAAGGAAACAGCATCCCACTTCAGTGTTCTTGCCTGGAGCATCCCATGGACAGAGGAACCTGGCGGGCTACAGTCCACGGGGTCTCAAAGAGTCGGACACGACTGAGCAAATAACATTGTCACTTTCAGCATAATAAATTACTAAGAGAAACAGTCATAAATAAAACTTTGTTCTATTGAAAATAGGCTGAGGTGGTTTCTCCAGACACAGAAAGAATCCCTGAGCCCTATAATAGCAGATGGTATTTTTCTTGCAATACCATTTGCAAGAATGAGGTCAAGAGGCAGAGTTAATTATCCACAAACTAGAATACGATGAAAAATGTCCTGTTTGTGGAGATTTCTTCAAGTACCTGGACATTTCAGCGTAGAAATTCCATCGCTTAGCACCAGGAGAAAGTGGTGAAATAACTTGTTTCTCTTTTTTTTTTTAAGATGCTGAGTAGGATTTTGTCAAACGTGATAAAACCCATGAGATGATGTGTCTACTGTGTCATCGTAACTGGAAAACAGACTCAGGATCCATGGGGTCTGATCTCCTGGATCTAAAGTGAAGAGCAGAAGAAAGGCAGACAGAGCACCTGTGGGCTTCCTGGGAGCACCGTCTCCTGCAGAAAAGAAAGAGGCCTTGGTCCAGGGGGCGGAGGAACTCCTGTCACTTTCCTGGGGCTGCTCCTCCCCAGCCCCCTCCAGCCCCGCCCTCACTGAGGGGCTCCTATGTCCTCCACCCCCACCCCCACCCCAGGCCCAGCAGCCTCTTGTCCCCTCCTCCTTCCTTCCTGCATCACAGAGTCACCCCAGGCCTGACACGCCCTGCTCAGGCTCAGGACAGGAGCCAGTGAGGAATCAACCTGCTCCCTTCACTCAGGTCCGGATCCTCCCCGAGGGGGGCCTACAGGGCCAGGGAGCAAGTCCCCAGAGGAGGGGCCTTGCTTCCTGACAGCCCTGGGGGGCTGCAGGCAAACCTCCTCCCTTCGCTCCCCTCCAGCCTCTGAGTCAGCAGCACACACAGCTCTCAGGACCAGGGTCCCTGCCCCCATCTCTTCCTGGTCCCGCCCAGCTGGGCGCCTCCACCCCAGCTCAGGCCCACCACCCCCAGGCACCTCTGCTCAAGGCAGAGCCGCTCAGTGATGGAGGCTCTGGGTCCCCAGGAGGCTGGTGATGGGCAGGCCACAGGCTGAGTCAGGCCTGGCCTCGCCCCTCCCCACAGTCTCTGCTGGGGGCTCCTGCCTTGCCTGCTTGGCCCAAGCCACTTCCTGTGAGGACAGGCCTTTGGAGCTGGGTCTGCAATTATTTCTCTCAGGTGATATGGGATCTTAGCCACCTGCTCATTTCCAGGATGAGGAGGTTCAGTGAGGGCAGGGGTCGGCTGGGATTCACCTTCCCCGTCCTCACACCAGGCCCTGTGCCCCTGCCCTTCCTCTGAATTCTGCCCTCAGTACCTGCTCCTGGAAAGGACTCAGCCCAGGAAGACAGTTATGATGAAACTGGTGAAGACCGCGGGGAGGATCCAGGTGATATGCTTGATGGCTGGAGCTGAGGAATGGACTGTAGGGGGGCCTGTGGTCGGTGATGCTGCAAGGAGAGTAAGGGTGAAGCCCTTGTCCAGACCCCAAACTCGGCAGATGCCGCCTCAGCCCCTCTGACCCAGGTACCCCTACCCCTCCACCCACACGTGGAGGCCCTGTGACAGGTCCTCAGGAGAGATGAGGAGGAGGGAGGAGCCCCGTCCCCATGGGACTCTGACAGCTGATGGGGGAGCAAGGTTTCCAACAGTCACTCAGTCCTGCTGTGACGTCAGAGACGGTGACATGAGAATGGATTCCTTAGGAGCTGACAGCAGAGGTGTCAGCTTTCCAGATTTCCAGAAGGAGGTGCCAGATTTCCAGAAGGAGAATTGGTGACATTTAAAAGGAGGTTCTGGAAAGAGGGAAGAGTAAGAAGGAGATTGGAATCATAGAGATGCTCTCATGTTTAGGATCAGTGAGAATCCATGTTCAATCATACAAAGGCCTGTGCTGTGAGGAGAGACGTCAGGAGGTAAAAGAGGAAAGAGGATGACAGAGCATCCCCGGGTCATTGTTCTTTCAGGAGCAACTCACTTCTGACAGATCATTTTCACACATACACACACACACAGGGGTGTGTCCATGTCACCACGAGAGAACTACCACTTTCTCTTACTCTTGTCATTTACCCGTGGTCTTCAACATTCTCTCCCAGCGCTCCAAGAAAGCCGGATACCAGCGCCAACAGTCTCCCATGGAGACCTTTTTGAAGAAGTCAGTCACAGCTCTGGCATTCCCCCACTTCTCTTTCATCAGCCTCCCTTTAGAATGAACCAGTGTCCAATGTCCATTCTCCAAATCAAAGAGGAGGCACAGTTTTCTATGGAATCCAAACTTCCTGGATCCATTGATGTGTCTGTTGTCTTCACGCCAGCACGTCATCCTGGCCTGCAGGATCAGAGGGCCTGACCCCACCAAGGAAAAGAAAGAGCTCAGCCTCTGGGCTTGACAGATTCTTTGCCCCACCTGGGTCAACCTCCCCTGGGCCCAGCTAATCTGGCCCTGGTCTCTCCTGCAACAGCTGCTCTTTCCACTGGGCTACTAGGGAAGGACAATATCCATTTTTTTTTTTTTTTACCCCAAAACAGTGGATGCAGCTGAGCCCCCAGTCTGCTCCTCCTGCATTTGGACTTCCTCACTCACCCTTTTCTATGTATCTCTCTGGTGTAACGTCAGACATTTGCTCCTTGAGCAAGTCCCCAGTGTCTCTGAGTGTGTCTGTCTGTGTTTCCGATACGTTCATACGTTTCACTTCCTCTCCCAATGGACTCAGGTACTTGATCTCAGCTCTGTCACAGTCGTAGGAGAGAAAGACCTTTTGACCCACTTTGCCTTGAACCTCACACCATGACTGACCATATCTGGGCCAAGCATCGATGGTGATGTTACAGGAAAGAGAATCAGCATCTGTGAAGGCAAAACAGTGAAGGTGAGCTTGGGATAAAAGCCCCGCAGGCCCCTTCCCCCAGTTATGTGAGAGCAAAGTGCAGGGCGGGGCTGACAGAGCAATGACCCCCCCAACACACACACACACACCAGTGCCCCCTCCTCGTGGAGAAGGAGGAGCCCCGCCTGGCAAAGGTCACTCATCCGGGGTGTGTCCCCGTGTCCACCAGGTCAGGTCCCAGCATCATAACCTTTGCACAGACATGCCAGGCTGCTATGCAGGAAAAGTCTAGATGACAGAGGACTGTCAGAGTCTAACCCCATGTCCTGTGAGAGATGGGGAGCCTGTGGGGTTGCTCTTGAGGAAGCAGGATCACAGGGAGAGGGGCAAAGAGGTGGCGGGTGACACAGAACCCAAAGCTGGAGAAGGGAGAGTTCACAATCAGGGGTCACAGGACTTAGCAAGGTCGGGGAGACGCTGCTGATCTCCCACTAGGATGGGTCTTGGAAGCCTGGAGAAGGCCTGGCCCACATGGCATGAAAGAGAAAATCCAGAACTTCCGAGGCAGGTGGTAGAGGAGGGGATCCAAGGCTCAGAGAAGTGAATCTGCCAGGGCGGACATGGTGTGAAAGGGCAGGAAAGTGTCCAGGCCACCAGGCGCCATGCGAAAGCCTGATGGACTCTATGGAGTCCGAGAGGAAAGCGTGGATGAGAAGCATCTCCAACAGCTCAAGGTTGACTTTTGTGGAAGGTCAGGGATGGTGGTAGGAGATGGTGTCGCTGTGGGCTTCCAGCAGGAACAGGGATGGAAAATGCAGGAAGATCAGATTCCAGGTGGAGTGTTGTATGTCAGAAGCAAAGTTGGTACAATGGTCAAAGCGACTAGTGAAAATCGCTCACTTGTGTCTGACTCTTGTGACCCCATGGACTATACAGTCCATGGAATTCTCCAGGCCAGAATACTGGAGTGAGTAGCCTTTCCCTTCTCCAGGGGATCTTCCCAACCCAGGGATCGAACCCAGGTTTCCCACATTGCAGGCGGATTCTTTACCAGCTGAGCTACTAGTGAAGCCCAAGAATGCTGGAGTGGGTAGCCTATCCCTTCTCCAGCAGATCTTCCCAACCCAGGAATTGAACTGGGGTCTCCTGCATTGCAGGCAGATTCTTTACCAACTGGCTCCTGGTATGGTCCTAGGGCCTGTCAGAGATGAGGCTTCTGGTCATGGAACGTCAGAGTTGCCCATTATGATCTGGGTTCATCAACCCCTAACCATTACTTCAGATAGACCAGCTGTCATAGGACAAAAGTGATTATGTGGCTTGGCATAACCAGGGCCACAGGGAACAAATGAGATGTACCAGCAGGTGACCTAGGCCTGACACCAGAGTTGATACAGGGCCACTATCCCCTGCTCACACCTGGGGCTTCATGCAGTGTCCCCTACCGCTCCTTGAACCAAGAAAGCCAGTCTACAGCAGAAGGGGGTGCATTAGCTCATAACAGCCAGACCCACACTCCTATCACATTCCCACCACCAGAAGCTACAGGGCAGGACAGGGTAAGTTTCTGGTTCATAAACAGACAACTGAGGCAGCTCTTGGATGATTCTCTAGGGGGTGGGTCACTCATTACGGGGTCAGAAACCAGGACAGTGGACAAGTCTGGTTCTCTGTTGATTTACACATTATATTTTGCCTCTGGTGCTCCACAAATGTGGAAGCTCCTTTTGCACCCAGAGACAGATACCAAATGGCCTAAAGAGACAATGACATTTACTTTGTTCTGTAGAAAAAAATCTGTCAGCTCCTGCCTTAATCAATAACCATTAGAGGCTGCCACCGTCCCAATTCCTAGACAACATGAGTGTGGGACTAGAGGGTAGACGTGGGCATGCCCAGCCTCACCCTCGGGCCCTGTGTCACACTCTGGGAGACCCTGTCCCGTCCCTCCTACCTTAGGTACTGTGGGCCAGGTCGGGGGTTTTGCTGGGCGAGTTATCAGACAAAGGGATAGGATGCCAGTTGAGAGAGGCCATGTTTAGATTCTCTTCAAGAGACAGGAAGCTGCTGGAGGCCCTGGGCTTCTTGGGACCATGGGGAAATGGGTAATAAATGGTCTTGTAACCAAAAGGGCTCTAGGCGGCCTTAGTGGAAAGACCCGTCCCCCATCGTCTCGGCCTTCCTCTTGTTTGTAGAAAAGTTTTAGTCAGCCAGGCCTCCTGTGAGTCTCAAAACAGTGGTTTGAGTTAAGGATTAGGACATGTAGAGATGGAGAAATGAATACTCCTTAGGCTGGGAAACTGGTGACAATTCAGACTGTGACCAGCCACATAGCAGTGTCATGAAATTACCAGTTCCCTGAAAGATAACAAAGATCTGACACAAGTCTCAAGTTGTTTCTACAGGAAGCAGACCCCCAGCACATAAAAACTGCTGACTGCAAGCACACAGACCCCCAGACTGGCTGAAACCATAAGCCTGGTGAGGCTCAGACGTCCGCCTTGTGCCAAAAAACTGACTGCACAGGACGCGGATGCGCCCGCAGCAGCCCCTCCGCCCCCTTCTCTAACCGGGAAGCTTGGAGACATCTGAGCACATTAGGTCACTGTTTTCCCAGGGCTCCTGAACAAACCGACTTTTCCTTTTCCACACTTGTTAACTTCACCAGTATTAGGATCTCAGTCATAACCAGCTTCAATAAGCAACAGCGTGAGCTGTCTGGGAGGAGCTTTGACTCCAGGGAGGCACTGATCAGTGGCTAGGCATTGAGTGCCTTCCTTGGGATGCATATGTAATTTTTTTTTTTAAATAAATTGAATGCTTTAATTTTTTCAAGTGGTTTTAAAAATCCATTTTATACTTAAGCCAGCCTTGAAGATAAGCACAAAATCTGTTTACTTTTTTTTTTTTTTTTTAATGCAACACAACTCGGGCACCCATTCTGTGCATGGCACTATTCTAAGTGCAGTAAAATGGATTCTTAACCTTAAAAACATGATTGCACCTTCTGTAATTGTGTTATCTCCTTTTCCAGAAAGTAAAAATAAATAAAATCACAACTGTTTACTCTTGACCTGCCCCAAGCCCACTTCTGGCTCTCAGAAATGCTAGGATCAAATTTAAGATGTTTCAGTGAATTCCATTCCTACTTTCCCCAAAGTAAGAAGGCAGACTCCTCTTTATTAAAAAAAATTTAAAAAGGCAATTTTCTATGAAAGAGTAGTTTCTGCTTCTATTGTATTTTTTATTATTATATTGTATTTTTCTCTTTTTTTTCCTTCTAGCTTTTAAGTTTTTTTCCTTGAACACTGCTTTTTCCTGTACAAGGCAACAGCATTTTTTCGTTTTTCTTTTCCTAAGACAAAGTATTTCATCTTATAGACAAATAATTCCCAAGACTAGTGATAAATATTAAAAAGAAAAAGAAAGAAACTTAAGGGTTTCCCTGGTGGCTCAGCAGGTAATGACTCCACCTGCAATGCAGGAGACCCCAGTTCAATTCCTGGGTCAGAAAGATCCCCTGGAGAAGGGAGAGGCTATCCACTCCAGTATTCTTGAGCTTCCCTGGTGCCTTAGACGGTAAAGAATCCACCTGCAATGTGGGAGACCTGAGTTCGATCCCTGGGTTGGCAAGATCCCCTGGAGAAGGGAAAGGCTATCCACTCCACTATTCAACCCTGGAGAATTACACGGACTGTGTAGTCCATGGGGTCATAAAGAGTCAGACACAACTGAGCAACTAAGCAGGGCACATTCAAGCGTGAATCAACTACATTACTTTGAGGAAGTAGAAACTAAAAAGCACGTGGCACTAAGCTGGTCCAAGTATTAGTGTTGAAACAATCTTAAAAGCTATTTATTTTATAACATTGTTTAAAAATTTCTCCATCAAAAAATTTATACAAACACTTTCAGTTCAACCTAATGAAAGTGATATCTAGAAAATACTCCACATCACTAAGTCTGTCTCAGAAAGTTTAGATGCTATGGCATTCCTAAGGCACAGTGTTCTAGAAGACAATGTGCTTCTGTGGTGCTGGGTGATGTACGTGACCGGCTGGCTCCAAGTGGGCCTCAGCGGGCACCTTCCTCCTGACGCTGGGGGACTGAGAGAGGACAGTCAGACACAGGCCCCCAGGGCTGCATGGACCTCTGTGAGACACGGGGTCAGCTGCTGGAACTGGGCCTCTCCTCCGAATCTAAGGCCCAGCACAAGCCATCACAGCAAACGGTTCATCAGGACAGTTGACAGGCTGGGGTATTCGGTAACCTTCTTTCAGATCTCTAAACAGTCAACACTGACTACACAGTCAAAACACCGTGTAGGGTGTTTGGCCCAGAGCCATGAGCTCCTACCCTATCACTCTGAAGGCCCACACATCACTAGCACTGGAGAACTAAAAAAAAATTATTTCTTTAATATCTTTTTTTTTTTTTTTTGGCGGTACTGGGTGTTAGTTGTGGCACTTGGGGTCTTTTTGCAGCATGAAGACTCTTAGTTGCAACATGCCGACTTCTTAGTCGTGGCATGTAGGATCCAGTTCCCCGACCAAGGATCGAACAGGGCCCCATCATTGGGAGTGTGGAGTCTTAGCGACTGGATCACCAGGGAACTCCAGAGAACCCATTCTTAACCAGACTTTCATAGCCATCCATGGATCCCACGTTTTCATTCGCCCCCAGACAGTGAGAGTCCATGTGGAACAAGACTCTGGAGAGGGGCTATCTGTACTCTTAACAGGAGGTTATCATCAATGGCAGAGCTCCTAGCAGCCAGCTCTTTGTGGAGGACTTCTCTTCTGACCAGGTAACTCATTCCACAGGCAGTCTGACCTTGTGGACCAGGTCCTGTTGAGAAATCGCCTGCGGATTACTGGCCTCTATTAATTGGTGCTGCAGGCTCCCCTGGTGGCTCAGACAGTGAAGAATCTGCCTGCAGTTCAGGAGACCCGAGTTTGTTCCCTGGGTTGGAAAGATGCCTGGAGAAGGGAATGGCCACCCACTCCAGTATTCTTGCCTGAAGAATTCCTCGGACAGAAGAGCTTGGCGGGCTACAGTCCATGGGGTGGCAAGAGTCGGACAGGACTGACTGACTAATACACACAGACACACAATTTGCAATGCTGTGAAAACTATTTAGGATTCTCCCAATTCATGTAAGGCAATATCACGAGGGGTTTTCTCTTTCTTCTATACACACAAGGGAAATAGGAGGAAGATTTCTGTAATGAAGATCTCATAGCTTACAACATTTAGTGAGTATCATTGTCACCTGGATTTCAGAAACTTAATCTCTGTTTTTACAAATGATTGCTGTTCTTTATTTGGATCTTTTTCATCTACCTAAGGAGAAGGCAATGGCAACCCACTCCAGTACTCTTGCCTGGTAGGCGGCAGTCCATGGGGTCTCAAAGAGTCAGACAGTACTGAGTGACTTCACTTTCACTTTTCACTTTCATGCATTGGAGAAGGAAATGGCAACCCACTCCAGTGTTCTTGCCTGGAGAATCCCAGGGATGGCGGAGCCTGGTGGACTGGCCTCTATGGGGTCGCACAGATTCGGACACGACTGAAGCAACTTAGCAGCAACAGCAGCAGCATCTACCTAAATCCCATGGAAAATACGAGCAAAACTACCTTTTTGGAGTACATCCTCTCCGTGGATACAGTTATCCTCTCCTTGGATATTTCGAAATCCTTCACCTTAGCTCTGGCCTCCAAAAGAGTGGCACTTCTCAAGACACTCCTCTACCCGCCCACAAGGTAGGATAACCGGGAGGACGTACCATTGTTGGGTGTGTGGCCTCTCAGATTCTGAGTCATCTGGGACATGGCTGAGACAACCCTTGGGAACTACTGTGCACTGATGCTGTCTTCCAGTTCGAATATTATCACTACAAGAAATATAACTGCACGGCAAACCCCTGAGCTGATATAAAACACGCGGGTAGAAGTAGCTGAGCTGCATGAACAGGATCACAGATAGTTTTGCTAGTGGCTTTGTCCAAGACCGAAGTTTTTACTTCAAGATTTTGGTAGCAGATTTTCCTTCGTTTCAAATTTTTGAAGAAGTGAAGTTTTTGAAGAATTTACTGTCAAGTTGAGCTGCATTTAGTATCATAACCTCACCATCTACTTTGCAGAAAAGGAAAGCTAGAGCCGATAAAGTGCGTGGAAATCCCCCCCCCCCCGTGCCCCTCGCACCCCCACCCCCACCAAGCAGAAATGCTGACCTGGGGCAAGTCCACGAAACTGTCTACTTGGAAACCTTTTTATATTCGACTTGGACTCTGCAGGCCAAGTAATAGGCAGAACATCTGTTTCGCTGGGTACTAACAGGTTAAAGGATAGAAGTAGTGCCCAACAAGGTCACTTCTCTAATAAAAAAGTTCTTCCTCTAGACCAAGGAGCCAGCGCCCCTGGTCCCAGCTCAGGAAGAGGCTTGCAACCGCCCCCCGGGGCCGGGGACTGAGCCGCGCAGCGGAGCCCCGGAATGGGAAAGGAACCGCGCCGCGGAGCACGGCGATCGCGAGTGGAGCCGCGCAAAGAGCCTCGGGGTCGGGGGGTGGAGCCTCGCAGCGGAGCCCGGTGTTCGGGGAGAAGCCGCGCCGCGGAGTCTCGGTGATACCGGAGGAGCCGCGCTGCGGAGTCTCGGGGATCGCCGATGAAGCCGCGCCACGGAGCCCCGGGATCGGGGAGGAGCCGTTTCGCGGAGCCCCAGGATCCGGGAGGAGCCGAGTCGCGGAGCCCCAGGATGGCGGGTGGACCGCACCGCGGAGTCTCGGGGATCGCGGATGCACCCCCGCCGCGGAGCCCCAGGATCGCCGATGAAGCCGCGCCGCTGAGCCCCGGGATCGGAGTGGAGCCGCGCCGCGGAGCCCCGTTATCCGGGAGGAGCCACACCGCGGAGCCCGGGGGTTGGGGTGGAGCCAGCAGCTGCGACTTAGACAAGAGCAACTCAAGCACGTTTCAGCCGGGGGCGCGCCGCCGCCGCCTCCTGGGCACCCGGGTCCGCTCTGCGTTTATAACTTACGCGGCCGGGAAAGAGCGCCCGTCCTTCAAGGACCGGGAGATTTAGGGACCAGAAGGGTCTCTGTTGCACAGGTCGGGGCGGGAGGGTGTGCTTTTCGGGGCGGGTCTGGGTCCCTTCTCCGCGGGAAGGCCGACTGGTCCCAAACCGCCCGGCTCCAGGGCTCCCACTTCCCAGGGGCGGTCTGGACCCTTGGGGGGTTTCAACCGCATTTCCTGCCGCGTCCTGGCCCCCTCTTCTCCCAGCGTCACCTCCCAAACTCCCGGCATTACTACTTTCCCCAAGGCACCCCTGTTCTGGCCCGGAGAGCCGGCAAGAAGCCGGGAGGAGCCTCCGGGGACCAGACAGGCCGAGGGAAGGGAAAGAGGTGGAGGCGGCGGCGCCACCTTGTAAGAAGTTTCGCGAGCCCCCGCGGACACCACCCCCATCCCCTTTCCAGGTCGTAACCCATCCAACCTCCTCACGTTCCCCCGCAGGGTCATCCCCGAACTCACCGCTGGACGTCCCGCTCAACAAGACAATCAGAAGCAAAATGAGGAAGCCAAGACTGGTCTTGGAGCCACCCATCTCTCCCTTTGCCACCTGGATCCCAATTTTGCAGGAGTGCGAGGCTGCCAAGTTAGAACCTATGGTCCTCTCCCGCTAGCCCGCAGCTGCGTCTGGACCTCCGGTTCTGCGCAGACTGCCTGGGCGGCACCTCGGCCGACAGGCCCCGCCCCAGGTTTCCACTCGGGGGCTGGGCCCCGGGGTTTGGGCGGGGCCTTCTTGCCAGCTCCCTCACTAACACGCCCGCCTTCCTGTAAACCAGCCTACCCGCCAGTTTACACTGGGCGCCACCGTGCGCTCGTTACAGGAGACCGAAACGCTCTTTTCCTTCAATTCAGTTCAGTTCAGTTCAGTCGCTCAGTCCTGGCCGAGTCCTTGCGACCCCATGGACTGCAGCACGCCAAGCCTCCCTGTCCATCACCAACTCCTGCAGTTTACTCAAACTCATGTCCACAGAGTCTGTGATCCATCCAACCATCCTCTGTCGTCCCCTTCTCCTCCCGCCGTCAATCTTTCCCAGCTCAGGGTCATTTCCAATGAGTCAGTTCTTTGCATCAGGTGGCCAAAGGATTGGAGTTTGAATCCTGATGTCTATTTTTATCTTATGTTCTTCTTCATTTGCATCCAATGCAAATCCAAGACCTGAACTCTTCAATTTGTACGATTTATGCAGTTGGGGAGTTTCCCTTTAGTCGTCATTTATCTCTTACCGAGATAGAGTGAAAGTGAAGTCGCTCAGTCTTTTCCACTGTTCACAACCCCATGGACTGTAGCCTACCAGGCTCCTCCGTCCATGGGATTTTCCAGGCAAGAGTACTGGAGTGGGCTGCCATTTCCTTCTCCAGGAGATCTTCTCAACGCAGGCATTGAACCCAGGTCTCCTGCATTGTAGCCAGACGCTTTACTGTTTGAGCCACCGGGGAAGTCAAAAGGTAAATGTAAAATATATTCATAATATCTGTATTATAAATATATACTTACACATATATATATATATAAATGGTGGATCAGGGGGGCTTCCCTGGTGGTCCAGTGGTAAGGACTCCATGCTTAGTCTGCCAGGGGTGAGGTTTGATCCCTGGTTAAGGAACCAGATCCTACATGCCTCATGGCACAGTCAAAAAATAAAAATGATGCATCTTAATGTCCATCCAGGGAAACTAAATTTTAAACCTTAACCTTTAAATATTAAAACTAAAAAATTAATACAGTCCGTTAAAGAAAATGCAGCAATATTCATTAAATTAGAAGTTCAAGGTGACATGGGGAAAGAGTACAGATTCAAAGGCAGAAAAGACTATTAGTTATTGAAATACATGATGAAGTGTTTGAGGCAAATGTATTGTCTTCAAGTTTGAAATGCATCAAAAAATAGGATACATTGATCTTATGAAGATACAAACCCTCCAGCCCCGTGGTCTTGGACTTCCTACCTCCAGAACTGTAGGAAAACCTGGGTTTGCTGTGTGAGCCACGCAGCCTGCAGTCCTTTGTGTGGAAGGAGAAGCTGACTCATCAGGCTCCGGTGCTGTGCTTAGTCACTCAGTCCTGTCTGACTCTTTGCGACTCCACCTACTATAGCCCCCCAGACTCCTCTGTCCTCAGGGATACTCCAGGCAAGAATACTGGAGTGAGTTGCCAGGCCCTCCTCCAGGGCATCTTCCCAACCCAAGCACTGAACCTGGGTCTCTGGCATTGCAGGTGGATTCTTTTACCATCTGATCCACAAGGGAAGCCCAAGAATACTGGAGTGGGTAGTCTATCCCTTCTCCAGGGGATCTTCCCAACCCAGGAATCAAACCAGGGACTCCTGCCCTGCAGGTGGATTCTTTACCAGCTGAGCTAGTTGGGAGCCAAATATAGGCTCCTACCCTCCTACAGAGACTGGGAGATGCCAGCACTATCTCCTTTAACACTTCAGAGTCAAAGAGATGGCTCCCAGTGCCCGGGCTCCAGAGCCTGCAGGCCACAACTACCGAACCCAGTACCGTGACTACTGAACCCCACGCGCCTAAGGCCAGTGCTCCACAGCAAGAGAAGCCACCTCAGTGAGAAGCCCAAGCACCGCAACTAGAGAGTAGCCCCTGCTAGCTGCAGCTGGAGAAAGCCTGCATGCAGAAACATAGACCCAGGGCACCAAAAAAAAAAAATCCATAAACAGATGCCACTCCAGGATTCTTCCCTGGGAAATCCCATGGACAGAGGAGCCTGGCTGGCTACAGCCATGAGGTCACAAAGAGTTGGACATGACTTAGGGACTAAACAGCAGCACAGGAAGTTACACCTTAATAGATAATACGCAGGAGAAAAGCTCGTGTCACATAGACTGGCAAATTATTATCCTTCACTGATTCCTTTTCCACTAGGTGGATAGCTTGTCTGAGTTTCTCGTTCTACCTTTCATCTGGGTGGGGTTAGTCATAGAGTATGCTCGCACGTTTAAGCAATAAATGGCCTTAAAAAGTCACCTTAAGAGAAAGAAAGAAAGAGATGGCTCCCAGGGCCTTGCGGAAACAGTCCTGAGTTGTAAAACTGGTAAGAGAAAAAAATGACAATGACAAGATTTTGAAACAGGATACTGTAAGAAAATGGAAGTCAGGGGCCTAGATAGAGCCTGGAAAGAGCTCAAGTTTCATGTCAAGTTTAGTGCAGCTAAAAGAAATATTAAGGTTACCCTGGTCACACTTCTCAAAATAAAGCCAATGGAAACCACAGAGCAACTCACATAAGGAAGAAAAAGTCCTCAGTAGTCAGGATAAAGGCGGTCAAACCAAAGTCTCCAGAATGTCAATAAGATACAAAGACTAGCACATGATCACGATGACAATGATGACGATAAAAATAAAAGGTGAGTTTGATTCTGATATTTGCACAGACAAAAAAATGTGGGTTGAAACTTCATTTCTGTGTTAGAATAGAGGGATATTCCTCTATTATAAAACAATAAAAATAATAGAAATATTGTAATATTCCTCTCTTATAAAACAGGAATATCCTGTTCCCTGACATTATTTCAGCCCATAATTTTACCATCTATTGATGATCCTGGGCTGATAACATATTCATTAATGCTAGAAAACAAGCAGTGACTGAACATGTATTCATTCAATAAATATTTATTGGACTCTTGCTGAGAAATGGGAACTTGGCAGTCATCGAGACAGCAGCTGCCCCTGTTGACCATCTCCTCACACAGTGTGGCCAGGATCTCTCTCTGTGTCAACTACACTCTTCATCTGAACCATGGAGCACAGTAATTGAGTTCAGTGACCATATCCTCAATTCATCCCACAAGATGGCACGTAGTCAGAACCATTTTTAGACGTCTGGATGAGAAGTTAATTCACTACACACTGTGAAATTAACTCCATATAGCGGTTCTTCCAATTAACAAGATTGATGAAATCAGATGGAAGGGGTTCACTTATTTTGAGAAATCATTTTCTAGGTGTTGAGTATAGACCGTGGGAAAGTTTATGACCGGGAGTCCCAAGCCAGAATTCCCTCTTCTCCTCCTGCTTCTCTCACTCCTGAGACAGGCTGGGACCTGAACAAAGGTCTCACCAAGCATCAAAAGGCAAAGACGCTATAAAGGGAGAAAAAGTGCTGCATGCAGGCCCAGTTGGGACAAATTATGAGCAACAAGATACAAAAAGATCAAACCCCAGCTGCCTCTACTGAGGTGCTGGGAGCAAAAGCAAGTACTGAGTATAAGCCGGCACACAGCACCACCAAGGGGGTGGGCAGACCACCTAAGCCACCCCTCCTGCCCGAGCCACGGATCCGCCCCCAACCCCACCCCACATAAGGGACCGGCTTGTCCCCCTCAGGGTCGAGCGAGGGAACTTCTTTCCCTTCCCTCGAACTGTAGCAAGAATTCCAGTGAAACAGAGCAGGACCCTATGGTCCTTGCCCCACCATGGCCTCAGCCTGCCTTTTGTCTGTGGAAGAGCTTTAGCCACATGCTAAGCTTAATCAGAGAAGTGAGAAAATGCAGAAACTAAGAAAATAGTCAAAGGAGACCAAATAAGAATAATGTAGTCATTAAGCGTAGTCAAGGACTTTTAGGTCCTTCTCAAGGGCTATGGTTAATATTCTGAGCTCTATCCTGTGAGCTGTCTTATAGACCCAGAAACTCCCACCACTGGAAGAAGTTAGCTACTTGATGACCAGACTGTAGCCATGACATAAGCTGTCACAATTCCAAGAATTGTAGAACAAACCAAACATGGAACCAAAGATGGACTGTACTTGAAACAATCAAGATGACTCTGGTCAGACCATCCATTACCCATTTGGAGCTGACTCAGAGCTGACGGTGCTGTATCTGCATGCAGCCCCCTCCCTCTGTCTATAAAAGTTCTTGCCCACTGATTTTCGGCTGGGGGGAGTCAGCCTTTGGACAGATGTCCATCTTTCCCACTCCCCCCTCACCTCTATTTGTTGTTTAGTCGCTAAGTGTGTGACTCTTTGTGACCCCATGGACTGTCGCCTGCAGAGTCCTTTGTCCATGGGATTTTCCAGGCAAGAATACTGGGGTGGGTTGCTATTTCCTTCTGCAAGGAATCTTTCTGAGGCAGGATTGAACCCACATCCCCTGCATTGACAGGTGGATTCTGGGCAGATTCTTTATCACTGTGCCACCATGGAAGTTCCCTACCCCCCCCCCCCCCAACTATTGCTGCCATCCAAAATAAAGCAAACTTTCCTTTGCATCAACCTGACCTCTTTAATGACTTTTGAGCAGCAAGTAGCCAGACCCTAGTTTCAGGAACACCAATAAAAGCTTGCCTGAATTTCTCGTCTGGCCTCTTATCAATTTCTATTGATTAAATACTCCCAGTGATTTTGGAGGGAGAGCAGTGAGTGGTCCTAAAGAGAGACCTTGCTTCCCTGGACAGGGATTGAACCTGGGTAGCCTGGATGAAAACCCCGGAACCTTAGCCACCAGACGACCAGGGACTGGAGGCTAGAAGCAACGTGGCTCTAGCTCTTTGCCCCATTTGAAAGCAAGAATGTTTCAAGGAGGCAAAACCTGTAAAATAGGTACAAAGCTTATTATTAGAGACACAGTTCAATGTTTGAGAGAGCACACAGAGAAACTGGCTGTTTATTTAAGACAGAAGCAAGGCAGAAATAAACACCCAGAGAGAAAGGGTATGGGCATCGTCCTTAACAAGGAGGAGTGCAGAATGTCAGAAGCCCTGTAGAGACACACACGGGAGAGGAGTGCTGGCATCCTGAGTGAGGAGGAGCTCAGCATGAAGGTGATGTAAATTCCTTATATAGGACATTCCTTCCGGGCCTTTGTTCACCTTTGGCCAATTATCTTGTTTCTTTCTTCACACCTGACTGGTGCATGGACCCTCCCCAAGATGCCTGTGCTGTAAGGTGAGTGTGGAGGAAAAGAGAGTGAGCCGGGAATTCAGGTAGAGAAAGATTTTCTCATAGGAAGAGAATAATGTGACTGGCTTTAGAGAGAAACCAGTTCTCTCTTTTTACAGCCAGCCCTTCTTATACCCTATTGATGGGAAGTTGTGCCCCAGAGGGAGGGGGCCCCAGTTTATCTTTAGCCCACCGCTGGGGTCTTGTGGTCACTTAGGCGAAGGGGCCTCACAGGCGGGTGGTCAAGGAGTCTTGAGAAACTGGCACCAGCAGGAAAAACAAGATATCACCTTAAGGAAGAAACAGGATGCCCACGAGGGCAATGTGGCCACTGTGACTTCATCCCTTGTTTTCAGGCCACCACAATGGGCCATATTTTAACTACACACTAAGAGCCCCTTGTGAACCCTAACTTCCAGGCTTTTTGATATAGGATAAGGGAAGAAGAACTAAAGAGCCTCTGATGAAAGTGAAAGAGGAGAGTGAAAAGTTGGCTTAAAGCTCAACATTCAGAAATTTAAGACCATGGCATCCGGTCCCATCACTTCATGGCAAATAGATGGGGAAAGAGTGGAAATAGTGGCTGACTTTATTTTGGGTGGCTCCAAAATCACTGCAGATGGTGATTGCAGCCATGAAATTAAAAGACGCTTACTCCTTGGAAGGAAAGTTATGACCAACCTAGACAGCATATTAAAAAGCAGAGACATTACTTGTCAACAAAGGTCTGTCTAGACAAGGCTATGGTTTTTCCAGTAGTCATGTATGGATGTGAGAGCTGGACTATAAAGAAATCTGAGCACAGAAGAATTGATGCTTTTGAACTGTGGTATTGGAGAAGACTCTTGAGAGTCCCTTGGACTGCAAGGGAATCCAACCAGTCCATCCTAAAGGAGATCAGTCCTGGGTGTTCATTGGAAGGACTGATGTTGAAGCTGAAACTCCATTTCTTTGGCCACCTGATGCAAAGAGCTGACTCATTTGAAAAAACCCTGATGCTGGGTAGGATTGAGGGCAGGAGGAGAAGGGGACGACAGAGAATGAGATGGTTGGATGGCATCACCAAAATGGACATGGGTTTGGGTCAACTCCAGGAGTTGGTGATGGACAGGGAGGCCTGGTGTGCTACAGTTCATGGGGTCACACAGAGTTGGACACGACTGAGCGACTGAACTGAGCTGAACTGAAATGAAGGGCTGAAGGTCAGTCTTCTGTATCTGCTTCATGCTGGTTTGGGGTGACGTCATGGGGCAATATAAGAAAAGGTTGGTATGTGGGTTAGAGGAAGTCTGACTGGGCTCAAAGCTTTTGATAACTGAAGGGAGTTAGAAGTAGCTCATGAACAGTCTGGTTGGTGAAGGCTCATAGGCGATCCTGGAGAAACTTTGAAAAAACACACATTAGACACGGGCTGAAATTAGAATGACCATTAATATTAGAAGGGGGCCCAGGCAAGTTAGGACCCACAGCATCCAATCTCAATTGCTTAACTGGTTTTCCCATGAATTATTGAGATGTTGATATATTCTTGAGGCCCTATTTGTCACATTCCTTGCTGCTTCTTTTACAACACCTGATTTATTGGTGTAGAAACAGCAAGCTTCATCTAGAAAAAGATATAGGTCTCTTTTACTGCTATGACTAGGCCTAACTCTCTTCTGTTTTGATGGACCACAGCTATCAGGGAATCTAGTTGGCTCTGGAGAGTGATGAGGCTGGCGGCTACTTCTTCTAGGTTTTCAGTAAGATCCTTAGATAGACTCTGATGGTAGTTTAAAGAGTTCGTGAGCCTTGCAGTCCCTGTTCCAATACCACTGCTATTCCTAAGCTTATCAATAACAGAATAAATTGAATTGCTTACTTGGGTTAGTGTGATAGGGAGGGTTTTGTTGTTAGGAGCAACAGAGATATACCAAGTAAGAAGAGGGTTATTGAAGGGACTGAGGAGATATGGGGGAAATGAGGTATCAAGGCTTCTAATGTCTCATTACAAGTGTGAATCAGAGGCTAAGAAGAATAGGGATGAGAGTGGCAGGGCTAAGAGGAGGATAGCATTCAAAAGAGACCTCGGGAGATTTGAGGAGGGTGACGTGAATTAGTTGGATACGAGAAGGCGATAGGGAAGCCATGGCCTTGTGTGAGAGTAAGTCCTTAAGGTCATGTGGTGAGCAAATGACCGTGGGTGCCCAAAGTAAGTTTTTGGCTGCTTTGAGCGGTAGTGTAGCCATGGGCAGAGCACGAAGGCAGGCTGGCCATCCCTGTAGGGTGGTATCCAGTTGTGTTGACAGATAAGCCATGGGGGCCAAGGAAGGGCCTTCATCTGTCCTAAGACTCCTAAGGCAATTTTATGTCTCTCAGTAATATAAGTATAAAAAGGCGAGAAAGATCAAACAATGTTAAAGCTGGGGCCGAGAGAATAGCTTGTTTTAGAGCATTAAAGGCTAAAAGATGTTTGACTTAGGCTCAAGAGGCTTCAAAAGATCCCCCCGGGTAGCTTGGTATAGGGGTTGGGCTAGAAGGGCAAAACTGCGAATCCAGAGGTGTAGATACCCTGCCAAGCCCCAAAAGGTCAGAATGTCTGTTTTTGATGTAGGGAGTGGTAGGGCAGATATAAGGGAGTTTCTATCAGTAGTTATATGTCTCTTTGTTGGTATCAGGAGAACTCCAAGATAGGTGACGTCAGGAAGGGAAAGTTGAGTTTTAATAGGAGATACTTGATTGCTCCGCTTGGCTAGGAAGTTGAGGAGCTGTATTGTTTGTCGCTGAGAGTGTATGAGTGAGGGGCTGCGAAGAAGATCATCTACATATTGGAGGATGGAGATTGGGGCAAGAATGATGAAGGTTAAGTCTGAGGTCAGGGCTTGGCCCAAGAAATGAGGACTATCATGAAATCCTTGGGGAAGGACAGTTCACATTAATTGTTCGGAGCGATGAGTGTCTGGATCTGTCCAGGTAGGAGTGAAAAGATTTTGAGAGTCTGGGTGTAAAGGATGGTGGAAAATGCATTCTTGAGGTCCAGGATGCTGAAATAGTTGGTAGAAGGAGAAATAAGGGAAAGAAGGGTTTAAGGATTTGGGACTACTGGGTCAAAGGGGACAACAGCAGCATGAATAAGTCTCAAGTCCTGACCCAGGCTGTAGGAGCCATTTGACTTTTTAACTGGTAGAATAGGTGTGTTATAAGGAGAGTGAGTAGGGCACAAGGGACCCTGATGCAGCAGCTTAGAGATGAGGGGTTTTAGTCCCTGTTGATGTGTTTGGGGAATAGGATATTGAGGTTGATTGGGAAACTTTGTTGGATCTTTTAGACAAATATAAATGGGAGTATGGTGGGAGGCGATGGACGGGTTATTAGTATCCCAGACTATAGGGTTTACCGATGAGGAGGGTAATGGGGGAGGCGAGGAAATAGTAGATTGGAGAAGCAGTAGCCAGGCCAGGTCGGGAGAAAGGTTTGGAACAGTGAGGAAAGCCTTGAATTTGGAGAGTAGATCCCTTCCAAGGATTGGAGGGGGGCAATTTGGGAGTACGAGGAAAGAATGAGAGAATGGGGTATTTTGAAGTGTGCAAGGCAGAGGCTTGGTAGTCCGTGGTGTCGGCGCTAAACCACCAACCTCCACGACAGAGATCTGAGAGACTTTGGTTTTTCTGGAATAAGCAGGCATGGCAGAATAGGCGGCCCCTGTGTTGATAAGAAAAGAAATCTGCTTCCCTGCCACTGTGAGATAATCTGGGCCCCGAAAAGGTGATGAGAGTTGGGGCTTGGGGCCTTGGGCACTTTCAGTCTTCAGCAGCCAGTCCGAAGAGCCTGGGCAGAGCTGGGTCTGAGGACTCCTGCTCAGGACTGGGAGGAGATGTCCGGATCCCTAAGGGGGATTAGGGCAGTCTACCTTCCAACATCCCTTTATGCCACAATTAGGACATGGACCCGGCCAAGGAGGAGGGAACTCTGTCTTGGTGAAGGAAGAAGATGAGTCTTTCTCATCCTTCCCTCGATCTTCTGAGCCAGGTGCTTGGACTTTGCCTGTTTCTTTCTTCCAATGTGTGTGTGTCTGTCTGTCTGTCTGTCTGATTTCCAAGTGTGTTTAGAGGGGCCTGTAGATTATCCAAGAGGTACCAGGGAAGTTGTTCCCTCCCAGTATTTGAGAGAGAGCCCGGCCCTCTGTCAACAGAAATAATCAAAAAACATTTTATAATAAGGATAGAAAAGAGTTCTATTGGAGCCAAACGAACAACTAGCCCAGAAGCCAGCTTTCAGATTACTCTGTAAATGTTCCAGAGAAGCAGGGTTTTTGGCCCAGTCTTATATCTTGTCAGAACAAAGAACATTAAACAAGTGAGGTTTACATTTCTCCAATGTTTCAAAAAAGCACAAACCAGCATATATACATCTATCACTACAGCCTTGGCCCCTGGGAAGGGCGTCTTACCATTAAAGAAGGACCAGGACTGGAATCCCAGGAGGAAGGGCATTTAATTCTTCAATTTTAGCATGGACATTCTTTACTTCTGGTCAGGGTGCCCTTTGCCCCAGTAATTAAAGCAGATGTACAATGTATGTTTGATAGGCTATTTTAACTGACATAAAATTCAAGTGAACTCATGTATAAGCCAGAATGACTTCCCCGTTTCTCAATATCTGAAAATCTCTTTCATCACTACTCTTGAATCTTGCCTCTTACACCCCAAGGTAGATCTCTCCTCGCATTGCCCCTTTCTCTGGATCTTCTGGAAAGCGGACCCTCGGTTTATAACTCCTCCCTCTAGTCTTCCTCCTCTTCACTCTGCCTGTTGCTGAGTCCCACCTTCTTCCCCAGGAGGCCTCTGGCCACCCTGGGCCCTGTGTTCATTTACCATGTTTCCCAAGATGTTCTGCCTCTTCACTGTCCACTGAACATCTTATGAGTCCAGAAAGACTGTGAACCTTTGGAGGATACGTGTGTTAGTAGCTCAGGCATGTCTGATTCTGCAACCCCACTGACTGTAGCCCACCAGGGATTTTCCAGGCAAGAATACTGGAGTGGGTTGCCATTCCTTCTCCAGGGGATCTTCCTAACCCAGGGATCGAACTCGAGCCTCCTACATTGCAGGCAGATTTGTTATTGCTGAGCCACCTGGGAAGCCCTGGTGGAGGACGGACCCTGTTTTGTACTGTCATAATTTGCCCCGGACCCTACCTCACACTCTGCTTATAGTAGCTGCTCCCCCAGCGTCTGACCATGGGAATGCACCTGGCAACAGTGAACACGCTTAGTGATCTGCAGAATCTGCCATTTTTTCTGAACTTCAGAGAGTCAGAGGAGTTAGGGCTCAGGATCTGGGGGCTGAGACTGCTGGGACCCAGAATGGAGGCCCCTCCCACTGTTGGCCCAGCCCTTTAAAGGTTTCCCTGTGGTCTCAGGGACACCGGGGACATAAAGCATCCTTTTCTGCCCAACCAGCAGTCATCTGAGTGTTCCGCTCTCAGTTGCTCACTCTCTGGACTACCTTTTCACTCTCCACACTCGTTCCAAACCTGGACAGCCCTGCTTAATTTACACATTCCCCCTTCTCTTACTTTTCTCCTGATATTCAATAAATAAGATGCATTCAGCTCATAAATCCAGATGGTAGTCCAGGTATGAGAAGTGGATGGCAAGATGGGATTAACCCACAGGGATTTTATTGAAGAAAACCCCTGTGAGAGAAAAGGAGGAAGTCTGAGGAGCTGGAGAACCACTCAGACGGGCACAGTTCTGACCCAAAGTGAAGGAGAGAGGGGTGGGAGGCAGGGTGGTGGCATCCCACACTGCTGGGTTGTCTGGGGAAAGTTCCGTAACCTCATGAGAAATCTGTGTCCCCCAGGAAGGGGCCTGCCTCAGCCCCCAAGACTATCAGGCTTATTTCTTGGCTGGGAGCAGATGTGGGGAGAATGACCTTGACACGAGCACAGTGATGGACTTCAGAGCTCAGCTCGGGGCTTGTGGTCAAGTAAGCACACTGCAGTGCAAGGCCTGAGGTCCACCTTCTCAAGCCCAGCAAGGCACTCAGCTTGAGAAAGAATGAGTTTTCTGTAAACACTGGGGTGTTTCCCTGGTGGCTCAGTGGGAAAGAATCTGCCTGTCAATGCAGCAGACAGGGGTTCGTTGCCACAGCTCTTGCTCCAAAGCCCGGGAAGCTCAGCTCCTGAGACCGTGGGGCTCAGCCACTGAAGCCCTCGCACCCTAGAGCGGTGCTCCACGGCGGGAGAAGCCGCTGCAAGGCGGGAGACGCCTGCACACCACGCTGGAGCAGAGCCCGGCTCCTCATAGAGAAAAGCTCTCCGTAACTAGAGAAGAGCCTCACAGCAACGAAGACCCAGCACAGCCACAACTAAATAAATAGATACATAAAATTATTTTATGAAATAAAATATTCGTACTGTAGGGGAGGAAAAATAATTTCCCCTCCACCCCTCTGAGTTCTAGGCTGTAATAAAAGACAGATTAACAAGAGAAAAAGAAATAAAAGTTTCTTCAGATCAGTTGCTCAGTGGTGTCTGACTCTTTGCAACCCCATGGACTGCAGCACGCCAGGCTTCCCTGTCTATCACCAACTCCCAGAGTTTAAGCAAACTCATGTCCATCGAGTCAGTGATGCCACCCAACCACCTCATCCTCTGTTGTCCCCTTCTTCTCCCGCCTTCAATCTTTCCCAGCATCAGGGTCTTTTCCAATGAGTCAGTTCTTTGCATCAGGTAGCTAAGTTTATTAACATGTATACATCATGTACATATGGGAGATACCCAGGGGAAAATGAGTATCTCCTTAGAATTCAGACTTAAATACTACCTTTAATTGTATACCACAGGGAATACAGCCAATATTTTATAACTATAAGTGGGGAATAACATTTTAACACTGTGAATCACTGCGCTATACACCTGAGACTTATATAATAGATATCTCAATACCACAATCCAAAAAAATTAATAAATAAAAAAAAGCAGTTTATATCACATACACACAAAATATCCCATTAATAAGGAAATGAGAGAGGAGAGAGATGTAGGATTAGGGGGGATAAAAGATGTTTAAGAAAGTGAGAAATGGAATATCTTCTGCCATATCGGCAAACAAGGGTGCTATAGTCACCAGTGATTGTAGCCTTCCTATGAGAGCTGGTGAGCCCTAAGGCCACTCGGGAAGGAGAAGAACACCTGTGATCTAGCAGCCATCAGGCTGCAGCCGTTAGTTAAGGAGCTAGAAAAATGTACGTTGAGATATCTGACCAACAGTTATTTGGGGTGAGAATTAGGCCAAGGGGCCTGATCATCTTGGCTCAACCCCACTCTGGGGATTCCAGAGTTTTTTATATAAAACCAGATAAAATGGACAGGGAACAACAACAACAAAAAACTTCCAATACGCTTCCCCTGTGGCTCAGTGGTAAAAAATCTGCCTGTGATGCAGGTGGCATAGGTTCCAACGCTGGGTCAGGATGATCCTCTGGAGAAGGAAATGGCAACCTACTCCAGTGTTCTTGCCTGGGAAATCCATGGACAGAGAAGCCTGATGGGCCACAGTCCATGGAGTCACAAAGAGTCGGACACGACTGAGCTACTGAACAACAACAATAACGATAGAAACTAAAGTTAAGAGGTATATAATTTAATGAAATTTAGATAAAAGTATATAAAATTGGTATATTTAAACGGATTTATGGAAAATGGTTAAATCTCTTGTTTAATTATACTATGGATAGACATTTTTCACTGGAGAATAGTTCTCCTTTGTGGTAATAAGATAAAAGATGTAGATTGCCACCCAGGAGATAATAACTAAATTTGGAGATATTTCTAGTTCCAAAAAGTTTTATCAATATTAGCTTTATAAATAACTATTTAATTTTAATAAAAAAGCACTTACATTCAAAGACCGTGGCTAAAGTGACTTTCAGGTTCATGTGAAATGGGAAATATTCAAGTTGATATCTGGTTGATATCTGGTATTAATGTTTGTTTGTTTATCTAATTGATATAGATATGTCAAGAGTCATCAAAATTATGTAACTGTTTATTGTACCTAGATTTAATACATAAGACCTTACTAGATCTGTTATAAGAAAAATGACTTGATATGATGAAATCTGAAAATAAATGCAAATGAGATGAAAACATTGGGATAAACTCTTTAAAATAATTATATTTTAAAAATGTCTACTTAAAATAATCTTTCTAGATACTTGATAAGTGAGTTTGAGTAAGCTCCAGAATTGGTGATGGACAGGGAAGCCTGGCATGCTGAAGTCCATGGGGTTGCAGAGTTGGACATGATTGAGCAACAGAAATGACTGACTGACTGAAAGTTCTAGAACTGTGTTAATTTAAGTGATAAAAGTTTATTAAATAAAAGATACTGAGACATCAATTACTAGATTAAAAAAACTAAAGGTATTTAGAAATATCAATAAAAATGTTGGTATCACATCGAGATGTTCTCTATTAGAGAACAAAAATTTAAAAAACTTATCACTGGTGTTTATGATAACCAGTCTATAAAATGCCAGTGTAAAAGACAGTTCATTGCTTAACTCTTAGCTTCTACTAAAAACTAAGTTTTTAAGTGTTGAGGATTCTAATTTAAACATGTCAGTAAAGCTATAAGGAATAATACAGTAGCATTTCAGTATATAGGAAGAAGTAAAATATATGTTTTCAGTTCAAAAAGATATGAGAAATGAGATTACATTTTATGGAGGAAAAAAATTAGCTGGTTGATCATATTTATATGGAAAAATGAGAGACAGGATGAATACAGACAGTGATGAGAGATTAATGAAAGGAACCGTGAGGAGGAAAAATTTTATACACAGTTAGGATGGACAACACTTAGATTGAAGCTAAATAAACGGATTTTGTTAAGGAAGCTATCGCAAGGCTGGAATCTGATTTCTCTCTCTGTTCAAAGCGCTCCTGTTCGAGAGCAAATCGCATGGGTGTCTGTGCCCTTACGTGAGCCATATTTATTTTCACTGTTTTTGTGACTTTGGTGAAGTGAATAAGTACTGTTTCAGTGACCTACGATCGTGTTGTGTTTTAAAACATTTTTTAATATTTCTTTTTTTTTTTTTTAATATTATTTTATTAGTTGGAGGCCAATCACTTCACAACATTTCAGTGGGTTTTGTCATACATTGACATGAATCAGCCATATAGTTACACGTATTCCCCATCCCGATCCCCCCTCCCACCTTCCTCTCCACCCGACTCCTCAGGGTCCTCCCAGTGCACCAGGCCCAAGCACTTGACTCATGCATCCCACCTGGGCTGGTGGTCTGTTTCACCATAGATAATATACATGCTGTTCTTTCAAAACATCCCACCCTCACGTTCTCCCCCAGAGTTCAAAAGTCTGTTCTGTACTTCTGTGTCTCTTTTTCTGTTTTGCATATAGGGTTATCGCTACCATCTATCTAAATTCCGTATATATGTGTTAGTATACTGTAATGTTCTTTATCTTTCTGGCTTACTTCACTCTGTATAATGGGCTCCAGTTTCATCCATCTCATTAGAACTGATTCAAATGAATTCTTTTTAAAGGCTGAGTAATATTCCATGGTGTATATGTACCACAGCTTCCTTATCCATTCATCTGCTGATGGGCATCTGGGTTGCTTCCATGTCCTGGCTATTATAAACAGTGCTGCGATGAACATTGGGGTGCACGTGTCTCTTTCAGAATTTCTAACAAGCTTCCCAAATAGCAAAATCTAACTAAAGCTCCTTTAGTCTCCAGCTGGCTCAGGGATGCTTCAAAAAAACATCTCTCATGTACAGAACAGACTTTTGGACTCTGTGGGAGAAGGTGAGGGTGGGATGTTTTGACAGAACAGCATCGAAACATGTATATTATCTATGGTGAAACAGATCACCAGCCCAGGTTGGATGCATGAGACAAGTGCTCTGGCCTGGTGCACTGGGAAGACCCAGAGGGATCGGGTAGAGAGGGAGGGGGGAGGGGGGATCGGGATGGGGAATACATGTAGATCCATGACTGATTAATGTCAATGTATGACAAAACCCACTGCAACATTGTAAAGTAATTAGCCTCCAACTAGTAAAAATAAATGAAAAAAAAGAACATAAAAAAAAAAATCTCTGAGACATCTCAGAGAGAAATACTAAATTAAGTTTATTTTTAATTCAAAAACATTGTCAAGTTATTGAAGGTAAACTTTAGGTTGTAATGTATAGGTAAATGTCATTATTATAGATTTTCTAAAATTTATCACTAACATCTGATATGTCCTGACATAATGTTATCAGTCATAATCTAGTTATTATCCTAAAAGGTTATATGTTACAGAAATATCCAAGTTTCCTGCTAGTTTCATTGTATGCAAATTTTTAACTATACTATTTTAAATTTGTCCTTCATAGAGTATTATAATTTTGCACTGCTTGTACAAAACAAAGATTTTCAAAAAGACTCATAAAAAGAACCTGTTTAAAAAATATGTAAGTTTCTGATAGCCACTAACTGGGTAATGCCACTAAATTGGGTAACAAATGGCACACTATAATAGAAAATCTGACTAATTCCTGAAGATCAATAGGAATTAAGTACATGAGACTAAATAAATAGATAAATATAATTTATAACTTTGATTTTAGAAAACATACTAACTTGAATCTGTTTTCCAGTAAACCCTTTTCTCTGATACTGTCACAAGTTGATATATTAAGCCTTTGTAAAGAAAGATGAAACATTTAACTTTTTCTCTCTACCTGATACTGGCAAAATTTGGATTCTCCAGCTGGCCCTCCTATGGATTTGATGGTTTATTACAACTGGATTACAAGTAGTGATACTAATCTTTGTTTTAATTTATTTTTCATTTCCAAATTGTTTATGCCTGTGTCTCTACTACACTATGACTCTGTCAATCTTGCTAGTAACAGCTACATTACTTATATTCTGTCTATTTTATAAGATTGTTGTCTCTTAGCATGTATAACCAGGCTTCCAACAAATATAACAGTGACTTAAAACAATTAATCAAATATTTACTTCTGTATGTGATCAATAATGATAATAGTGTGACTCTAGATGTGGGAAAAGGAAAGGAGGAAACTATCTCCTGGATCACAATAGGTCCAGAAAATCTTTCATTGTCTATCAATGGGTCTAATTCAGAAACTAACACCTGGAGCAATATATCAAGGAAAACTTTCACCTGACCTGGGATGAGCCTCTCAGCACCGTGGGACCAAAGTTGGTCATGAAATGTCTCCCAAATATTGGTCAAATTTCTGACCAAGGGAAAGGACTGAAATGGAATATTTCCTGCTATGTCAGTAAACAAGGATGTCACAGTCATCAGCGATTCCAGCCCTCCAGAGTACTCAGGAGGGAAAAGAACACCTGTAATATGGCAGGAATCAGGCTGCAGCCACTTGCTACTGGGAGCCCTGAGGAACTGGGAAGGTGAAAACACAGACAGCTAGCCTCTGAGAGCTGAGATGCACATGAAAGGAATGATTTCAGTGAGCCCAGACTCTTGCATCTTCCCATATACAGGAAAGCACTAAATTCCCCAACTTGAGATATCTGGTTTTCTTTAATTCACAAAAATACTTTTGATGTTCAGACTACCTGCCCTTTGTTGCAAACTTCTACATCACCTGAGTCCTCCCCGCTGCCTTCTTGGAAGAGTTCTCTCGAGGCTACTTGAGAAGCTACCTCCCAGATTTACGTCTTAAAAATTTCCACCAAATAAAACACAGTTCTAAACTTTTAGATTGTGACTATTTTTTAAGTTGACAAGGGTCAATTGATTTTCAAGGGTCTACCAAGTCAAGTCATGGGCAAAGAAGAGTGTTTTCAGCCAAAGGTGCTGGGGCAACTGGAGAGTCACATGCAAAAGAATGAGGTTGACCCGCCCCCTCACCCCACATACAAAATTAACTCAAAATGGATCAGAGACATACAGTGAAGAGCTAAAACTATGAGTCTTAGAAGAAAAGATGAGTGAATCTTTGCCTTTGCATTTGACAAAACTCTTCTTAAATACAAAACTAACCAAAAGTGAAAATAGAAAAAAAAAACAAAACAGACTTTTCAAATTTTTTTTTTAAAAATGCTTTTTAAAGGATACCATGAAGAAAGTGCAAAAACTATCTAGAATGAGAGAAGATATTTGCAAGTCAAGTGTCTGGTAGGTGGCTCATTGGTAAAGCATCTGCCTGCCAACCCAGGAGACACAAGTTCGATCCTGGATTAGGAAGATTCCCTGGGGGAGGACATAGCAATTCACTCCAATATTCTTGCCTTGGCAAATCTCATGGATAGGGGAGCCTGATGGTCTACAGTCCACAGGGTCGCAAAGAGTCAAACACAACTGAGCGACTGAACACAAGAACCAGCACACATATATCTGGTAAGTGACTGGCATCTAGAATAAACAACTCACACTCCATAATATGTGTGTTCTCTGGACAAGCTCCCAGCGAGGACCCAGGGCAGGCGATCTAAACACTCTGTCACATCTTACATCATTCTAGTCTCAAAATAACTTTACCATAAAAAACTAACTTTTTGTTTTTGTTATAAACAAGTGGACTAGAACATTTCTTTTAAGTCATAAACAAATAGTACAACTTCATTTAAGTCAAAAACAAGTGGATTTGAAATGAGATCAAACCAATATACAACAGACATTCAGTGTGGGAGGCAGTGTGAAGTGAGGGATGATGGGGAAGACTGTGTCCCTCGGACCCTGGAGGTTCAAGGTGAACGTGGAACCACCGTGGGGGAGGAGCAGAGAGCGACTGTCCCTAGAGACGTGGGGTGGTGCCCTGCGCCCTCTAACTTGTCCCAGACTTGATCACAGACCACCTAGAAGGGCGGTGGGAGTAACGGAAGAGTCGGAAGAATAAACGACCTGCTGCCATGTATTTTATTTAGCTCATCTATTTATTTCAGTTCAGTTCAGTCGCTCAGTCGTGTCCGACTCTTTGTGACCCCATGACCTGCAGCATGCCAGGCCTCCCTGTCTATCACCAACTCCCGGAGTTGACCCAAACCATGTCCATTGAGTTGGTGATGCCATCCAACCATCTCATCCTCTGTCGTCCCCTTCTCCTCCAGCCCTCAATCTTTCCCAGCATCAGGGTCTTTTCAAATGAGTCGGCTCTTTGCATCAGGTGGCCAAAGGATTGGAGTTTCAGCTTCAACATCAGTCCTACCAAAGAACACCCAGGACTGATCTCCTTTAGGATGGACTGGTTGGATCTCCTTGCAGTCCACGGGACTCTCAAGAGTCTTCTCCAACACTACAGCTCAAAAGCATCAATTCTTCAGCACTCAGCTTTCTTTATAGTCCAACTGTCACATTCATACATAATCACTGGAAAAACCATAGCCTTGACTAGACTGACCTCTGTTGACAAAGTAATATCTCTGCTTTTTAATAATGCTGTCTAGGTTGGTCATAACTTTCTTTCCAAGGAGTAAGTGTCTTTTAATTTCAGGGCTGCAGTCACCATCTGCAGTGATTTTGGACCCTAGAATAATAAAGTCAGCCACTGTTTCCACTGTTTCCCCATCTATTTGCCATGAAATGATGGGACCGGATGCCATGATCTTAGTTTTCTGAATGTTGAGCCACCTTTTTCACTCTCCTCTTTCACTTTCATCAAGAGGCTCTTTAGTTCTTCACTTTCTGCCATAAAGGTGGTGTCATCTGCATATCTGAGGTTATTGATATTTCTCCGGGCAATCTCGATTCCAGCTTGTGCTTCCTTCCAGCCCAGCGTTTCTCATGATGTACTCTGCATACAAGTTAAATAAGCAGGGTGACGATATACAGCTTTCATGTACTCCTTTTGCTATTTGGAACCTGTCTGTTGTTCATGTTCAGTTCTAACTGAGCTGCGCTTATAAAGGAATGCCATCCATGAAGGACTGACTTGAGGCAGCTGGTCAGGTGGCCAGGAAAGGATCGCTTTAGGAAACTCAGGAGAGGATGGTAGAGAAGAGAGGGGCGGGGCCCGAGCGCCGGGAAACTCGCCCTGGCAGGACCTAGAAGTCGCCGGTGGCTCCTTGGCCCGCCCCCGTCCCAGGTCCCTGGTCCCCGAAGTCACCGCGGCGGCGCCCAGACTGACACCCGGAAAAAGCCTCGTCATCACCCCCCAGCCGGGGCACTTCTTTACAGAGCCTCACTCACCGCCCGGGTGGGCCTCCTGGGGGCGCGGTTACCCGAGAGCAGAACCTCGGCCCGGGGCCCCTCTTCCGCGCCCGCCGGGGAACCCCCGCACTAGCAAAGCCGCTCCGAACGCCGCCGGCCGAGCTTCCCCCGAGCCGCGGCCCCGAAGAGGGATTCAAACAGAAAACCGCGAGGAGAGATTCGGAACTTCTCTGTGGTTGCGCACTCGACAGTCTCAATCTGCGCGAAAGCGACCCTGGCTGGACCGGGCAGGCGAGGACCGCGCCCCGCCGATCGCAGGAGCCGGGTGTGGAGGAGGAGTGGGCGGTGAGTATGAACCCAGGGCGGGGGGCGGGCCCCGGCCCCCCCCCCCCAAATGTTCTCTCTTCTCCCGCCACCCCGAAGTCACCAGCTCGGAGATCACTGGGTTGCGCCACCTGCGCGGCTGACATCCTGCGGGAGACGCCTAGCGCAGGGGAGGGGGCTGGGAAAGGCGGGAGGGGCCGCTGCTGCTTGACTTGGGAAAATCCGTCCATGTTTGGTGGTGAGCTTGCTCTTCCGGGGCCCTAGGAAGCCTTTGCAACTTGCGGGTGAGCAAACGGTAATAAATTCGCGGCTATTCTGGAGCTCGGCTCCAACAGGACGATTGGACTCTTATACACCCTCCTCTGATATGACAGACCTAGGGCGGGTCGGCCGCTGCTGGTTTGATTAACAGAAGGGAATGACAAGCCGCTCCAGTATTCTTGCCTGGAGAATCCCATGGACAGAGGAGAGGCGGGCTACACAGTCCATGGGGTCCCAAAGAGTCGGACACGACTGAGTGACTAACATGGAGTGAATCGTAATCATCACAGAGAAAGTTTGAGAGTTGAGGATGGAAAGTGGATGTAGGAGAAAAGAAGGGATAACTGAGCAGGAGATGGCAGCGGCAGTGGGGCGGGGGTGAGGGAGGAAGTGAGTTCAAAGAAAGATCAGAGGAGGAAGTGGCTCATGGAGTGAGCAGGAGAGCCAACAAAACGTGGGCTTTTCTTGCTCACACCAGAAAAGGGCTTTTTTGGAGGGAGGATAGTTGTTCAAAGTGAATTTGGCTTTGTAATGTCATGACTATGTTTTTTTTTTTTTTTAATGAGTAATTACATTTGAAACTTAAGAAATGTTTCCTGGGCATAAGTGTTATTTTTCTTGTTTTTCAGCAGGGCTTCCTCAGTCTAGGGCTGAAGGCTTTGGGCGGTGCCAGGAGTCAGAGGTATAGACACACCCCAGGCTACCTTTTCTGGTCATGCTCCTAAAACTGCAGGGAGGAAAGTCACTGGCTCACACCACAGGTCATCTTCTGCTGATACTGCTGCTGACCGAAGTCAGGAAGACTCTGGGCAGTGAGTGTCCTGGATCTGGGGCTGTGGTGGGGGAGTGGGGGACGAGAGAAAACGGGGAGGGAAGGGGCTCCACCCTGGTGGGCGCCTGTCCACCTGCTCTTAGGATGGTGAGAGTGTGGTTTAGCTGGACTGGCTGCCCAGGAGGTGACACCCTGCCTTCCAGGATCCCGCCCAAGGCAGCGTGCCTGGGCCTATGCTCCTGGAGCAGCTTTCCCTCTCCTGGCAAGTCCCACCTCCTACTCCAGTAAAACTTTCCTGATGCCTAGGGCCCATCGAGAATGTGGCATGTGTCCTATGGCATCTTTCTTCCCCTTCTGCTGAAAGTCTTGTCTGTTCAGATAGATTTTAAGTCTCTAGAAAGCAGACATTGTCTTGTGTTTTTGCTACCTCACAAGCGGGCATGTGCCTGCTTAGTCACGTAGATGTGTCTGACTCTTTGCCACCCTACGCCGGACTGTAGTCTGCCAGGCTCCTCTGTCCTTCTCCAGGCAAGAATACTGGAGTGGGTTCCCGTTTCCATCTCCAGGGATCAAACCCGGGTCTCCTGCATTGCAGGCAGATTCTTACTGCGTGAGCCATCATATATCAGAGAAATCTTCCTGCTAATAGTATATGGATGGAAAAGATCCACGGTGGCATCCAAGTGTTTAACTAAAGCTCAGACAGTTAAAGGTGAGGCAGGACTGATGATGCAGCAGAGGAGGGGGTCTGGGAGAGAGACTCCTCCCTCTGCAACCAGGCCTTGGAGGGGAATCTCCCAGACACACCTGTGGTTTTCTCTCACAGATGTCCACTCTCTGTGCCTCAACCTCACTGTCAAATCTCAGTCCGGACCTGGCCAGCCCTGGTGTCACGTCCAGGGCTCCGTGGACACAAAGCCTTTCTTCCAGTATGACAGTGACAGCAACAAGGTCATACCTTTGGGTTTCCTGGGGAAGGAGATAAACGACACGAAAGCGTGGACTGAATTGATCCAGACGGTGGGACAAGCAGGAAGAGAGCTCAGGATGCTCCTCCCTGTCATCAAACTGGACAAAAAGGGGACTAGAGGTAATATGGGAAGAAGGTACGGAGCTGGAGACAGCAAGAGAGGGATGGGGGCGGAGTGCATGCAGGGAGGCCCTTCCTGTGAAAAGACTGAACACGATCCAGCCTTAGAGACCCGCTGGACTTGATGGGTAAGAGGGGGAGGTCATGGTCAGAAGATCATGGCCCCTAGATGTGCAGACACCCTTGACTGGTTGGGAAGGATGGACTGTGGAAAGTCCAGAAAGATTCACTGTGTGGGGGGCGCAGGTCCTCCCTCCCTGCAGGTCAGGCTGTGTTGTCAGTGTGAAGCCGAGCAATGCTCTGGTGCATCCTTGCTCTTCAGCCTCAATGGACGGACAGCCCTCCTCCATGACACCATGAACATAACCTGGACAGTCATCGATCCTGGAGCCACAGGCCTCAAGGAGGAGTGGGAGAGCAACCAGGAACTGGCAGAGTATTTCAGGAAGATCTCAGTGGGAGACTGCAGTTATTGGCTTAGGGAATTCCTGGAACACTGGGAGAACATGCTGCTCCCAGAGCCCACAGGTAACTGAGTGGGGTGTGGGGGAGGTGGGGGAGGTGGTAGCTCTCTTCAAAGGTCTAGTGCCTTCATGTGTGGATATGAACACATATGTTTGTGCAATTGAAAGTATGATGGATGGAGAGAACGACTGATTTCTTGGTGGACTTCCTGAAAGTCCAGTGAGAGTCAGTGATGGGCATAGCACAGAACTTGCCAGCACCCTCCTTCCCAGCCCACCTCCCTCAGCACAGGAGCCCCCTTCCTCATTAACAAATGACCCAGTCCCCCGGCACTGCTCGATGGTCCTCAAATCTATATATGCATTATGTTTCCAGGCCTTCTCTCCCCCCTGTTGTACTGATACTTTAACCAGCTCCAATGTCACTTAATGAAGCCCTTATCCCTTCCCAGACAGAATTAAGTATCCCCAAATGTGTTTCCTCAAAAAGGACTCCTCACAGTAAACATGTCCACCTGAAAGATAATCAGATGGACATTTGTGTCTCAGTGACTCAGACAGTAAAGAATCTGCTTGTAAGGCAGGAGACCCGGGTTCGATCCCTGGGTTGGGAAGATCCCCTGGAATAGAAAATGGCAACCCACTCCAGTATTCTTGCCTAGAGAATCCCATGGACAGAGGAGCCTGGTGGGCTCCAGTCCATGAGCTCACAGAGTCGGACATGACTGAGTAACTAACACAAATCAGGAGAAATATCTGCTCCACGAAGACAGCACAAGCCCATTTGTCTTTCCACACCCGGACCTGAAGAGTGGCTTCACCTGAGTCAGAAACTATATGGGGAACGTGTGCTTTCTAAGGACAGCAGGTGCTGAGGAAGGTGTATTCTTAGATTTGACAAGACTTTTGTTTTTCGTTTTAGAACCACCAATAATGGCCCCAGATATCAGCCAGTCTGCATCCATCCGATTGGTCGCTGGCATTATCCTATTGATCTTCACCCAGTTAGTTGTAATTGCTTCATCATCATGAATCTTATGAAGAAATCAGGGACCACAGCAGGTGAGAAGGCGGCTGGCCTCTGGCTCCTAGGCAGGTTTGTTCTGGTCAGGACTTGGGAGAGGTGAGCCTCGGGTCTCACCAAGGCCCTGTCCACTGGACCCATCTTTACCTAGATGATGTTCTGTCTTTGTCTTGGGCCCCCACACTTCCCTGTAGGGTTGGGAACCACTCTGTTGTTGGGGTAGAAGAGGCTGGTGTGGGCAGCAGGACAGTGCAGTGGGAGTGGGGATGAAGACAAGTGTCTTCTCCTTTGGTGGCACCGGGTACAAGATGTAGACGTAGTGGGGTGGGGTGTTGTCCTGAGACCTTACTCAGGCTTTCCCAGCCCTTTGATGAAAAAAACCTTTTGTTCTCTGATGATAGCATTATCTAGCTCCACATTTTCCCCAATGTTCTAACAGCTATTCCATCATCTGGATGTTTCTCCCTGGACTATGAGAAGGTACAATGTTAAACCAACTCTGGGTGGCAAAAACTGACCCTTGATGACAATCTGGCTGTTGATCTAATACACGACCTTCTACGCACAGTGGGATTTAACAAGATGCTAAAGAAGCTCATGCTTAAGAATTCCTTCACTGTCCATGACTGTTGATGGCCCCTTAAGATGTATTGCTTGGTCATTTTGAGGATTCGCGAAAGTCAAATATTTGTTCACAATCAGTTAAGACTTCCAGTTCTATCTTTCCATCAGATGTCTCTTCCTATGGGGTGAAATTGGGGTGGGGGGTCAAGGGTTGGCATTTTTTAAATTCTGTTAAGAAGATAATGCATTAGGGATATGCTTATGTGATTTAATGAGACATAATTTATGTCTTCACACTCACTTTCATGTATAGTTAAGTTACCACATCTTTTTATGGGCTGAATGTGTTCTTCTTAATTCATGTGATAAAATCCTCACCTCCAGGAAGACTTGTTGAAACCACTCAGTTGGTGGTGTGTGGTTACACTCTGTGTTGTGATACAATAGGAAGTATACATTTGGTCGGAGTCCTGATTCCTGGAGCAGAGTTTCTAAAACCCACATTTTGGTGTCATATTTGGTGTTCTGTGTATAGAACAATAGCTTTTCTTTAGAGACCTAGCAGACTAATACATATGCAGAAACCACAGTCAAGTGCCAACTGCCTAGATGTCATGACACAAAAGTATGAGTTGCGGCTCCCAGACTCCAGAGCACAGCCTCAGGACTCGTGGCCCATGAGCTTAGTTGTGGTGCAGCATGTGGGATCTTCCCGGACAGGGATTGAACTCGTGTCTCCTGCGTTGGCAGGCAGATTCATTACCAAGGAGCCACCAGGGAAGCCCCTAACCGAATTAATAAAAAGACATTCTAAGCTTGATTCTAAATCTTATCTCAGTAATTTATGGATGAAGATTAGATGTTCCATGACTTGCTACCAGGAAATTATGCATACTGGAAAAGATATTAGTTAAAGGACTATCTACAACACACATGGACCCTTATCAGGTGCTCTAAACTAGCTCATGCACAACAAAACTGAAAAGAATTAACTCTTGGATTAATATTTCCCACTTAGAAAGGGCACCTGCACTGAACTGGCTAACAGAACACCTAAACCTCAGAAACACCTAAAAACAACGCTCAAACAAAGAGGAGGTTTAAGCTCATACATTCATACCAGGACGAGAGGAAGACAAGATCGGAAAAAATTTTAACCTTTCAGTTTTCAGTAATGTCTGGACAAACGAAGTTTTCTCCTGTCAGGAATATATTCAGTGATGCAGAGAATTCAATTATACATTGTACCTTTTTTGCCCAATGAGAATCACATGAATGTTTATTGAAAGTCCTTTATTTTAGGGGCTCAAATGTGTTGAAGTCCTTACTGTTAGGTGAAGGAGACCTCACCTGGAAATAGGGCGTGTGCAGATGTAATCCAACCAAGGTGAGGTCAGGGTGGATTAGGGTGGGCTCTAATCCAGTGACTGGTGCCTTTACCAGGAGAAAGAAATGTGGACATGCACATAAGACATGGATAAAGGGAGACAAGACCCACAGGAAGAGTGTCATGGAAGGACAGAAATAGACATGAGCTACACAACGCCAAGGGTTTCCGGGAACCACAGAGCTGTGCACGGTACCTCAGTCGTGTCCGCCTCTTTGCGGCCCCATGGACTGCAGCCCACCAGGCTTCTCTGTCCATGGATTCTCCAGGCAAGAATACTGGGGTGTGTCGCCATTTCCTTCTCCATGCAACCATCAGTAGTCAGGAAGAGACAAGATGGAGCCTCCCTTAGAGCCTTCAGAGAGGGCCCTACTGACACCTTGATTTCGAACTTCTAACCCTCACAACCTTGAAAGAATAAATTTTGGTTGTTTCACGCCATAGAGTTTGTGGTAATTTTTTATGACGACTTCACTGTCCCAAGCAAGCCTGCGGGGGCTTAGGCTGCATTCCCAGCACAAAGGGAACTGGTGAGCAAGAAGGAAGGCAGGAGAGCAGTTTTAGAAAAGAGCCAAGAAACAGACCCAGGGACATCTAGAAACATGACACCTAGTAGACAGGATAAGAAATGCCAGCGAGGGAACAATGATCAATACATGACAACGGAGAGCTGGCTAATCCTGTAACTAAAAGAGGATTTCTATTTAGCACAATAGACAAACGTTTGTTTTAGGTTGATTAATGCATGAAGGTGACTGTGTGGACTCGGGTCTGTATATCAGTAGCAGTATGTTTGGTGAGTAGTTTTAGATATGGGGCTGGAGCATTAAAAAGGAGAAGGCACTATTCCAGGTAGGACCCAGACAGAGACCTAAAATTCCTGGCTCAGCCCTGGGGCGGAGTCCTGGCAGCCAGCCCCTTCCCAGAACCACCCGAGCTGTGTGTGGCTTTGGGGCAGCTGGGAGGCCCAGTATCTTGGGGAGAACTGGTCAGTGTGACTGTGTGTGTGTGTGAGGGAGAGAGAGAGAGACAGAGAGAGAGGGTATGCGTGAGAGGAGGAGGGAAGGAGAGAGGAGTGACTGTGTTAGCTGCTCAGTCATGTCTGACGCTTTGCCACCCTGTGCACTGTAGCCCTCCCGGCTCCTCCGTCCATGGGATTCTCCAGGCAGGAATGCTGGAGTGGGCTGCCATTTCCCACTTAGGTTGTGTGGGGCAGTGACACTAATTTGTGATAGGAAGGCGAATGTGAAGAGAGTGAGGGGATGCTGGAAAGAGTGTGTTCGATGTGTATGGAGCAACCACAACTAGTGTGTGAGAATGCTGGGAACCTTGGTGTGTGTGTGTGTGTGTGTGTGTGTGAGTGTGGATAGGTGAGCCTGGGACAGAAGGGGAGTGGACAGTATGCGTATGCCTAGGGCCCGGGAGGGGATCCCCTGGGGGCCCCAGAGAGGAGGAGGAGAGTGAAGGGAAATGCCGTGAGGGGGAAGTTTCTGGAGGGCAGCAGAAGTAGACGGGAGCCTTCTGTGTGGAATTTGTGTGAAGCAGTGTGTGCAGACATGTGAGGAAGCCAGGGTCCCTGAGGGAGGGGAACGCGGTGTGACTTTGCAGAGAGTGGAGAGCCAGTGGGGCAGGCAAGCGGGCACTTGTGTGTGAAAGGAAGTGTGGGGGGTGGGGGATGGGGTGTGCACAGAGGGAAGCGGGTGTGAGGAGACCTGCACGGACAGTTTCAGGACGGGTGACGTGCGCAAGGGTGGAAGGATACGAGTCAGAATCGTGAAGCCTGTGTGGGGAGCACGTGCGTGTGAGGGGGGCTGTGTGGGAGGCTGGAGAGTCAGGGGGGGCTGTGGGTGATGAGGGCAGTGTGGACGCCGAGGGGGCTTGTGTGTGTAACTGGGGCTGAATTGTGGGAGGACACATGTGCATGGAGAGTGTGGGGTGAGCGGTGCATCAGGACTGGTGCTGAAGAGGCCTCAGTGGTGAACGGCTCCCCAGCTTCTCCCTTCTCTGGGCCTGGACCCTCTGGCCTGCACGGCATCACCCCGAGGTCCCAAGGGAACCAAACATTGGCCAGGCACAGGGAAGAAGCTGTTACCCCTGTCATTTACTTTCTTTTTTTGGCTTGGAAACACGACACAAAGGTATCTGCCTTGTGACAGGTGTCAACCGGGGTCACCTGCCTTCACCAGCTGATGCCTCCCCCAGGCCCAGGGGCTGAACTGCGTTCCCTCCCTCAGCGTCTCGTCAGCCTGGGGCTTCCCTGATAGCTCAGTTGGTAAAGAATCCGCCTTCAATGCAGGACGCCCCGGTTCGACTCCTGGGTCAGGAAGATCCCCTGGAGAAGAAAGGCTACCCACTCCAGTATCCTTGGGCTTCTCTGGTGGCTCAGCTGGTAAAGAATCCACCTGCAATGTGGGAGACCTGGATTCGATTCCTCGGTTGGGATGATCCCCTGGAGACGGGAAAGGCTACCCAGTCCAGTATTCTGGCCTGGAGAATTCCATGGACTCTATAGTTGGACACAACTGAGTGACTTTGACTTTGGAGCCTCTGAGGACTAGGATTCCCTTCAATCTCCTCCTGCCTACTAAACTCAGGGGGAGGGACTCCTGTGGGGGGTGCAACAGGTGGGGCAGAGCCCCACCCCTCTCCACTGTGCCCTTCCCACCTCTCCAGGCCCAGACCCCTCACTGTCCCCCAACTCCTTCCTCCCCACGTCGCCCTATTCCGCACCTTCCCTCATCTCTTACCACTCATTGCAGGTGTTCCCAGGTCTATCCGGAAGCTCAGGTGGGAAGCTGAGTGCCAAAGACCTGATGCTTTTGAACTGTGGTGTTGGAAAAGAGTCTTGAGAACCCCCTGGACTGCAAGGATGTCAAACCGGTCAATCCTAAAAGAAATTAGTCCTGATTATTCTTTGGAAGGAGTGATGCTGAAGCTGAAGTTTCAATACTTTGGCCACCTGATGTGAAGAACTGACTCATTGGGAAAGACTCTGATGCTGGGAAAGATTGAAGGCAGGAGGAGAAGGGGACTAGAGAGGATGAGATCATTAAAAAGCATCACCAACTCAATGGACATGAGCTTGACCAAGCTCCAGGAGTTGGTGATGGAAAGAGAAGCCTGGTGTGCTGCACTCCACGAGGTCACAAAGAGTCGGACATGACTGAAAGACTGAACTGAACTGAACGGAACACATCAATCACGTCCTACATACCCCTCTTCCGATACTATCACATTCAGGGCCAAAGTTGCAACAGACGAATTTTGCAGGTCACGTGAAGAGTGAGTCAGCACTCCCCATGCCAGCTAGCACCTGAGTTCTTTCACAGACACTTAACTCGGCTACAACTTCACTCCAGCCCTGATGTGAGGTGGAGGCTCCACGGGGGCATTGGAGAAATAGACTTTCCTTCATTATGACAGTAACAAGTCCAAACCCTTGCTTCTCTTGGAGGAGAATTAATGCCTTGAAGGCCTGCTCAGAATGACCCAGACCCTGGGGGAGACATGGGACAAGGACTCAGAACCTGAGGCCGTTCAGCTGGAGAATTGTGGGCCCAGGGTCAGAGGTGGGAACCCGGGCCTGGACACCATCAGGGGAAGGAGAATGTGTGTGTGCTTAGGAGCTGAGTCGTGTCCAACTCTGTGACCCCATGGACTGTGGCCTACCAGGCTCCTCTGCCCATGGGATTGTCCAGGCAGGAATACTGGAGTGGGTTTCCATGCCCTCCTCCAGGGGATCTTCCCAACACAGGGATTGAACCCAGGTCTCCCGCATAGCAAGCAGATTCTTTAAGGTCCGAGCTATTGAGACGCCATAGAAGCAACTTAAATGACAATCGACAAATGAATGGGTAAAGCAGATGTGGCGGGGGCTTTCCAGTGGGCCAGTGATAGGAGTTCGCCTGCCAGTGCAGGTCCCTGGTCAGGGAAGATCCCATGTGCCCTGGGACGACTAAACCATGTGCTGTGGAAGCCCAAGCAAACCAGAACCAGGGCTTTGCAACAAGGGAAGCCTCCTCAGTGAGGCCTGATTCTGCTCACCAGAATCAGTGCACACCAATTCTGCTCCGTCCCCAAAGTCTGTCCTTGTTGCCCAGCAGGTTCCCTGGATCCTGGGACTGAAACGGGTTAGCTTTACTCATTCTCTGACATTTGTTCTCCTTCCCCCTTCAAGGAACCTCACACTGGTCAGAATGCCCATACTGAAAAGTCTATGACTTTGAGGATGCTCCGGGACTTGGTGATGGACAGGGAAGCCTGGCGTGCTGCAGTCTGTAGGGTCACAATATTCGGACATGACTGAGCAACTGAACTGAACTGAACTGAACTGAACAAACAATAAATGCTGGAGAGACTGTGGAGAAAAGGGAACCCTCCCACACTGTTGGTGGGAATGTAAATTGATACACACACTATGGAGAATGGTAGGCAGATTCCTTTCAAAACTAAAAACAGGGCTACCACGTGGTGCTGATTTAGTTGCTAAGTCGTGTCTGACTTTTTGCCACCCAGGGGACTGTGGCCCGCCAGGTTTCTCCATCCATGGAATTCTCCAGGCAAGAATATTGGAGTGGGTTGCCATTTCCTTCTCCAGGGGATCTTCCTGACCCAGGGATTAAACCCAGGTCTCCTGCATGGCAGGCAGGTTCAGAGCTATCATATGATATAGCAGTCCTACTCCTGGGCATATATCCAGAGGTGATAGGTGATGGAGAGAGATAAACTGGGAGGTTAGGATTGACATATACTCACTACTATACTTAAAACAGATAACCAACAAGGACTTATTCTGTGGCATAGGGGACTTTGCTCAATATTCTGTAATAGCATAAATGGGAAAAGAATTTGTAAAAAAAATAGTTACATGTATATGTATAATTGAATTACTTTGCTGTACACCTAAAACTAACACACATTTTTCATCAATATATTTTTACCTCAATATATAATAAAAAATTTTAATTTATTAAAAATAATAAATATTGATATTGAGTATCATCTCACGTGCCTGTGGGCCATGTGGAAGCTTTCTTTGGAGAAATATCTATTTAGATCTTCTGCCTATTCTTTGATTGGGTTCCTGTCTTTATTATTGAGTTGTAAGAGCTTCTCATATATTTGGAATTAAGCCCTTATCACCTGCAAGGGTGACATCAATTGCATATCTTTTCTCCTAGTCTGTAGTTTGCCTTTTTTGTTTACGGTTTCCTTTGCTGTGAAAAACTATTTAAGTTTGATGAGGACCCATTTCTTTATTGCTTTTTCTCCTCTTTTTGTTTTCTGTTTCTACCAGAGTAGAAGCCATCTTGAATTGGCCTTCATTCAGGAACTTTAATTTCCTCTGGATGGTTGCTGGGAGGAAGAGAAAGTTTTTTGTTTTGCTTTTTTTTTTTTTTGAATGACAAATAATACTGGATCATTATAACTTATGTAATTTTCAAAGGCTGTACAATTATACAAAAAAAAAAAAAGAAGGGGCAAACAACCTGTGGAATTATACAGAATCCTTCTTCAAAGTGCATTGGCATTGACATTTTGAAGGAAAAATACACAAATGGGACCGAAGCAAACTTGCAGAGTGATGAACTGGCCTAATTTCAACACTGCTGTGTCTGTGGGACTCAGGAAGCCCGAGGAGAGGGAGAGACATGAGAGAAGGGCAGGTCAGTGGAAGGGTCAGGGCACAGAGGACGTTTATCAGTAAAGTTTGCCACCTGAACTGGCACCAGAAACAGTAACTGGGCTGGCTGAAAAGCTCCTTCAGGTTCTCATAAGATGGTGTGGGGAACCCTGAGGAAACTCAGTACAGTGACAAGATCAGCTATCATCCAAGGCAAGCTCAGGATGGGGACGGAGGAAGCCCTGAGCTCTCCCCTCCATGAGCTTCTTGCCAGAAATTCTTCCCTGACCTCTGATCAATTTCTATTAATTAGGGAGACCAAAATGACAAAATGATCTAACTAGGAAGATACTGGCTATCAGCCCAAGCACAGCTCAAGTACAGCTCCAAGAAGTGGGAATAAGAGACAGTGGCAACAGCCTGGGTGGGGCAGAGTCCAGGACGAAAGCGGTTTCACCCGGTGACTCAAGCGACGGCGGGGCCCGGGGCGTGGGCTCCCCGCGGGGAGCGCCGGCTGCCACAGAAGTGTCGAGCCTGCCTTCCCGGAAGGGATCAGCTGCACTGACCTGGCACCCTCCTCTCCAGCAAAACTGAGATCCAGGTGGCAAAGGGAGAGATGGGTGGCCCCGAGACCTGTCTTGGCTTCCTGGTCCTGCTTCTGATTGTCTGGTTCAGCGGGACGCGCGGCGGTGAGTTCCGGCGGGGAACCTGCGGGGCGTGGGGGGCTTGGAAGTTGGGTGAGTTATTTGGTGGTGTGCGCGGGGATTCGCGAAACTTCTTGCGCGGTGGCGCCGCCGCTCCCTCCTCTTTCCCTTCCCCTGGCCCCCTTGCTCCTCAGCGACTCTCCGGGGCAGAACAAGGTGCCTTGGGTGAAGCAGTAATGCGGGGAGTTTGGGAGGTGACGCTAGGAGAAGAGGGGGCCGGGACGCTACAGGGAATGCTGTTGAGGCCCCCCCAGGGCCCAGCCCGCCCCTTGGGAAGTGGGAGTCCTGGCGCCCGGCGGGCTGGGACCCGTCGGCCTCCCCGTGGGGAAGGGACCCAGAGTCGCCCCGAAAAGCACAAGCCCCCGATCTGCACACAGAGCCCCTTCTGGTCCCTACTGCTGTCGGCCCTTGAAGGACCAGCGCTCTTTATCACCGATCAGTTAACACCTGCAGGGCGGCCTGGGCGAGGAGATATCCTCGGCCATCCGGGGGCCTGGGCGGGGGTGAGCGGCGGCGGGTGGCCGAGCTTCTCCTGGGCGGTGGAGGCGGGAGCTCCGAGCCGAGCCGGACGGATGTGCCGCCCGTCTCCCGGGGGCGCGCATGCCAAAGGCCTCCGCCGGTGCCGCTCGGGTCCGCTAGGCTGCCTGCCGCCCCGGCGCCCCCTGCCCCCGGAACTCCCACGCACTCTATCAGTGTTTGGGCTCCAGCTGTCCTGTCCTGGAAAAGTAGATTCTGAAATTATGATACTAAATGCAGCTCAACTTAACAGTAACTTCAAAAAGCTTCACAGTCTTAGATTTGAAACGAAGGAAAAGTTTCCATCCAGAAATTGAGGAAGGAAAACTTCAGCCTTGGACAAAACGACCAGCAGAGGAGCCCATTTATGACCCTGTACATGCAGCTCCAGCCGTGTCTACACGTGTGTTTTGCATCAGCCTAGGGATTTGCTGTCCAGGTATATTTCTTGTAGCACTAGTATTAACTGTTTGGAATCTTCATAGTGTGAAAAGGATTGAATTGGAAGATAGCATCAGCGCCAGCAGTAGATCCCAAGGGCTGTCTCTGTCCCAGTCGTTCCCAGATGTCTCAGTATGTGAGAGGCAACACACCCAACAGTACAGCCCCCATCTCCAGTTATCCTCCCTTGTGGGTAGAGGAGTAGGACTTGAGAAGCGTCACTCTTTTGGAGGCCAAAGCTAAGGTGAATGATATCAAAGTATCTATCCAGGGAGAGGAACTCAAAAGATGTACTCTAAGAAGGTACCTTTTGGTATACTTTCCATGGGGGTTATGTAGATGAAAAAGATCCAGATAAAGAGCAACAAGCATTTGTAAAAACAGAGATCATACTTCTGAAATTCAGGTGACAACGATGCTACCTGAAAGTTGTAAGCTATGAGATCTTCATCACAAAAATCTTCCTATTACCCACGTGTGAACAGAAGAAGGGGAAAGCCCATGGTGGATTGCCTTACATGAACTGGGGGTACCTTAAATTGTTTTTAATGACAGTGCAGATATGTAGTGGCCAATAGTCCGCAGGCAACTTCTCAGCAAAAGCTAGTTCACATGGCTGTCCACATTGCCTGTGGAATGAGCTACCTGCTCAGAAAGAAGTCCTCCACAAAGACCTGGCAGCTAGGAGCTCTGTCATTGAACAACTTCAAGTTAAGAGCAAAGCCAATCCCTGTCCAGAATCTTGTTCCCCATGGACTCTCACTGTCTGGGGAACAACAAAAACACGGGATCGATGGATGGCTTTTGAGAGTCTGGTTAATAATGAGTTCTCCAGCCTTCCCTGGTGATCCAGTGGCTAAGACTCCACACTCCCAATGCAGGGGCCTGGGTTCAATCCCTGGTGGGGGAACTGGATCCTGCATACCACAACTGAGAAGTCAGCATGCTGCTACTAAAGAGCCCACGTGTTTATGACTCTGACCATTGCCCTAAGTGAACATCTACCTGTTTGATGTGGCCGAGTACCTGAAAGAGGCTTACCAAACAGCCCCGCCTATCAACTGTCCTGATGAACCATTTATGTGATGGCTTGTGCTGGGCCTTCGATCCAGAGGAGAGGTGCAGTTCTAGTTAAGGGCCCGGTGTCTCACAGAGGTCCGTGCAGCCCTGGGGGCGTGTGTCCAATGCTCCTCTCACAGTCCCCCAGCGTCAGGAGGAAGGTGGCTGTCGAGGCCCACTTGGGGCCAGCCAGTCACATGCAAAACCCAGCACCAGAGAAGCACATTTGTCTTTCAGAACACTGAGCTTTAGGAATGCTTTAGGATCTCAGCTTTCTAAGACTGACTTACTCATGCGGAATACTTTCTCAATATCACTTTTATTAGCTTGAACTAAAAATGTTTGTGTAAATCTTTTGCACATAGTTGCCTTTGAGATATAGGTATATTCTTACAAAAGAGTTTTTAAAATTGTTTAAACCCACATATTTGAAATAACAATCTTACTACCAACTGTTTTTTATTTTCTTAACTTCTGCAAGATAATGCAGTTGATTCACCTTTAAAGTTTTGCTTTCTTTCACTAGTTCTGGGATGATTTGTCTTCAACATGCAGTACTTTTTCTTAGGAAAATAAAAACCGTCCAGCAGTTATGGGCTAATGCCCCCCTCTGCTTTGCTGCAGAGTAGCTACCTTGGTCCAAAGTGCCCTAGGGGAAGCCACAGATGTGAGCAGAGGATAGTGGCCAGATAACAACTCTAGTGTTACATCTAGGCCAGCTGCTGGTGGGTCTTGTTTATCCCCTATGGCCCTGCTTATGCCAAAACACATAACCACTTCTATCCTATGATGACCAGTCTAGCTGAACTAATGATTAGGGGTTAATGAGCCCACATCATGATGGGCAACTCTGGCATTCCATGACCAGAGGCCTCATTTCTGTCAGGCCCCAGGACAATACCGAGAGCCACGTTTCAATGATGTGATTTTTCCCCACTGTAAGTGACATGGTCTCACTTCTGGACACTTGGGGTCTCTTGTTGTGAGTCTTCAAGTAGAAAATGGCATGTAGCACCTTTCTGACCACAGATACCTCTGATGTCACTGGTTCTGCTAGTTCATCTGCCAAGAATCAGCTCCAGCCATGCTCATCGTTCAACAACTGTGACTACTTTTGTATTGGGACAGCAGATTGCAGCAGAGACTTAGGGTCTGTGAAGCCTAAAATATTTCTTATGTACTATTACAGGAAACCTATGGCCACAGTGGTAATTAACTAGAGCTAGGATAGGGACCACACCCCTGAAGCCCTCCAGAGGTTGTAGCTTGGTTACTTGTCTCTGTATTTCCTCCAGGATATTGTGTACACGTACTATTGGGGATGGGAAGGTAGGGTCTGAGGTCTGAATCTGGAGTTCACTAATACAGAAGCCTTCACCCCACGATAATTTACTAGCTACTCAGGTCTCCGTGCATGTCACAAGGCCAGGGCATATGAAATGACTGCTCTGTGGTCTGTGGACCCAGTGATAACCACTGTAAGCAGAACCTGGACTGCTGTCCACTGATGACTTTGTAGTCCGAGCATTGCTTCAACAATTGGGGGACGATGATGATACGGTTCCCTGTACATGATATCAGAAACACACTAGGTGCAATGTGAATGTGAGAGTAGTTTCTACTTCTGCAGGTTCACTTACCCCAGTAAATAACCATGTGGCTCATTGGGAAAGAATGGAAGGAATTTTGCACTAGATGTGATGATGAAAATGCCCTCCTCTTTAGAATGTGGCTTCTTTCTCTGTTGATACCTTCTGAGAAGTGGCTCAGATCCGGAAAATGGGCCTGGATCAGATGTTTGGTAGGGATGGCTGCCTTTGGCTTCCTGATCATCCAGCCTGTGTGCTGTCTTTCTTTAATTCTTTCAATGGTGCAGTTTGTATCTAGCGTCCTGCCCATCTGTTTGCCTTTAGGATAGCCCTGTGCTATGAGCCAGCATCATATTCTCTGCAGTCAGGCCCTGGCTGGCATTGAGACTCTCTAATTGCTTTGACCCCTGCACCTCTTTTCTGCTGACCTCGAGCACCCCCACCTGGAATCTGATTTCTCCATAACTTCCATCCCTGTTCCTGATAGAAGCCCACAGGAACACCAAGTCCTACCACCATCCCTGACCTTCTGCAAAAGTCATCCTGGAGCCATCCACGCTTTCCTCTCAGGCTCCATAGAGCCCATCAGGCTTTCCCGTGGAACTGGTGGACTGCACACCTTCCTGCCCTTTCACACCTTGTCCACCCTGCAGATTCACTTCTCTGAGCCTTGGGTCACCTCCTCCACCACCTGCCTCAGAAGTTCTGGACTTTCTCTTTCATGCCATGTGGGCCAGGTCTTTCTCCAGGTTTCCAAGACCCATCCTAGTGGGAGATCAGCAGCGTCTCCCCGGCCTTGCTAAACCCAGTGACCCATAATTATTAACTCTCCCTTCTCCACCTTTGGGTTCTGTGCTCCTCCTCCCCACCCACACCCCCACTGGCTGTGATCCGCTTCCTCAGGAACAGCCCCCTTACCCTCTGCATCTCCCACAGACACTCAGAGAGAACCTGACATCCTCTGGGTTTGGGCCTTTCCTTCTGAACCAGCCTGGCCCATCCCTGGAAACGTATGTGTGGGTTAGTGCCACGTGCGGAGCTCGTGAGCAGAGTGGAAACGGGGCGTATCCAGAGCTGTGGGGTTTCCTGCCTGCTTGAGGCTTCGTCGTCTTCCTCAGTCGTGCCTGGTGAGGGGTGAGGGGCAGGCGGGGTCCTGCTCTGTCAGCCCAGCCCACAGCCTTCCTCTGCTGTCACAGCCCTGGGCGAGGAGGCCTATGGGTCTTCTCCCACCCTCACCCTCTCTGCGGTTTGCCTTCACAGACGCACACTCTCTGTCCTATAACTTCACCATCGATCCTCAGCCCAGACCTGGACAGCCGTGGTGTGAGGTTCATGGCCAGGTGGATGGACAGGTTTTTCTCTCCTATGACTGTGGTCATGCTAAGATCATATTCACAAGTCCATTGGGAGAAGAAGTGAAAACCATGAAGTCCTGGGACACACAGATCGAAACTCTCAGAGATATCAGGGACCAACTGCGTGACTTTACACTGGAGAAACCCAGGGTCACGGGTAAGTTAAAAAGTCCAAGTACAGGAGGAGCAGATGGGGCTTAAAAACACAGCTGGATATTGGTTCTTCCCTAGTCATCCAGTGGAAAGAGCAGGTGTTGCATGAGAGACCAGGGCCAGATCAGCTGGGCCCAGATGACCTGCAACCAGGGGACGTGAACCCAGGGAAGGTGGACCCAGGTGGGGAAAAGAATCTGTCAAGCCCAGAGGCTGAGCTCTTTCTTTCCCATGGTGGGAGCAGACCCTCTCACCCTGCAGGCCAGGATGACATGCCTCTGTGAGGATGACAGACACATCAGTGGATCCTGGCAGTTTGGCTTGAATGGACTAATGAGCCTCCACTTTGATTCGGAAAATGGACACTGGAAAGTGGATCACCCTGGAGGCAGATGGATGAAAGAGAAGTGGGAGAATGACAGAGATGTGACCGAGTTCCTGAAGAAGGTGTCAATGGGAGACTGTCGGTCCTGGCTTCAGGATTTCATGGTGCGCTGGGCGAAAATGTTGAAAACCACTGGTAAGTGAGAAGGGAGGAGAAAGTGACAGTCCCCTCATGGTAACATGGACCCTGTGTGTGTGCGTGTGTGTGTGTGGTTGAGAAAGTGATCTATTGGAGGTGAGTTGTCCTAGGAGAACAATGACCCTGGATGCTCTGTCATCCTCCTTCTTCTTCCACCTCCTGTCGTCTCTCCTCACAGCGCAGGCCTTTCTGCGACTGAACATGGATTTTTGCTGATCCCAAACCTGTAGACATCTTTTTGATTTCTGGGATTTATTTCTCACTGTACCCTTTTTCCAGAATTTTGTTTTAAATGTCACCAATCCTCCTTCTGCAAATCTGTCAATACCACCTCTGCTCTCAGCTCCTGAGAACTCCATCTTCACGTCACCATCTCTGTGTCACAGCAGGACTGAGTGGCTGTGTTGGAAACCTCGCTCCCCCATCAGCTGTCAGAGCCCCATGAGGACTGGGCTCCTCCCTTCCCCCCATCTCGCCTGGGGATCTATCACTGGGGCCTCCATGTGATGGGTGTAAGCTGTCTGTATAGGAGGGGTACCTGAGGCCGGGGGCTGAGGAGGCATCTGCCAAGTTTGGGGTCTGGACAAGGGCATTATTCTCACTCTCCTTGCAGCATCACCGACCATGGTTCCCCCTATGGTGCAGCGCAGGGCCACAGCCATCAAGAGTGAAGCCTGGGTCCTCCCTGTGGTCCTCACCAGTTTCATCATAACTGTCTTCCTGGGCTGAGTCCTTTCAAAGAACAGGTACTGAGGACAGAATCCAGAGGGAAGGCAGGGGCACAGGGCCTGGTGTGAGGAGGGGGAAGGTGAATCCCAGCCGACCCCTGCTACTAACTAAACCTCTTCATCCTGGAAATGAGCCAGTGGATAAGACCCCATGTCACCTGAGAGCAGAACTCAGACTAGCTCAGCCCTGAGATCTGAGCGGTCCCCGGTGTCAGGTGACATTGTGAAAAGGGAGGGGCCCGCACTAGGCTGAGGGCCTATTGATGCTGAAAGGGTTCAGCCATGTCCCCTGACTGAGCACAGACCGCTGGCTGGCAGGGCCCAGGGTGGGTGGTGTGAGAACAGCAGGCGCTCAGGGCGAGGGCAGGACTCCCGGGGCTGAGAGCAGCATGGGGGCTCCACATGACGTGTCAGCGGGCAGGGGACCCACCCAGGGGCCAAGATGAGAGGGGCCGGGCTCTCATCCCAGGAGGAAAGGCTGGGAAGGCCTTTGCAGACCCAGCTCCAAAGGCCTGTCCTCACAGGAAGTGGCTTGGGTCAAGCAGGCAAGGCAGGAGCCCCCAGCAGAGACTGTGGGGAGGGGCGAGGCCAGGCCTGAGCTCCTGGAGCAGCAGCAGTTCTGACTCAGCCTGTGGCCTGCCCGTCACCAGCCTCCTGGGACCCAGAGCCTCCATCACTGAGCGGCCCTGCCTTGAGCAGAGGTGCCTGGGGGTGGTGGGCGTGAGCTGGGGTGGAGGCGCCCAGCTGGGCGGGACCAGGGAGAGATGGGGGCAGGGACCCTGGTCCTGAGAGCTGTGTGTGCTGCTGGCTCAGAGGCTGGAGGGGAGCGAAGGAAGGAGGTTTGCCTGCAGCCCTCCAGGGCTGTCAGGAGGCAAGGCCCCTCCTCCGGGGACCTGCTCCCTGGCCCTTTAGGCCCCCCTTGGGGAGGATCCGGACCTGAGTGAAGGGAGCAGGTTGATTCCTCACTGGCTCCAGTCCTGAGCCTGAGCAGGGCGTGTCAGGACCTGGGGTGACTCTGTGATGCAGGAAGGAAGGAGGAGGGGACAAGCAGCTGCTGGGCCTGGGGTGGGGGTGGGGGTGGGGGACATAGGAGCCCCCAGTGAGGGTGGGGCTGGGGGGCTGGGGAGGGGCAGCCCCAGGAAAGGGACAGGATTCCACAGCTCCCTTGACCAAGGCCTCTTTCTTTTCTGCAGCAGATGGTGCTCCCAGGAAGCCCGACAGGTGCTCTTCGGCCTCAGGGCTCAGTCTTTTCTTGGCCGCCTTGGTTCTCCTTCTGCTCACTTTAGAGCCAGGAGATCAGACCCAGGAGTTCAGAGCCTGCCTTCTCGTTGTGATGACAAGTGGCTGCACTGTCTCGTGTCTCTTGTCACATCTGGGAACAGACTCCTCAGTCTCTTTTTATTCCCCCAACCGATTTTACCTCTTTCTCTTGGTGCTAAGTGATGAAATCTCTCCAATGAAATATTCAACAACTCAACAAGTAATCTCCACAAATAGGGCACTTTCTGTCTTATAGTTTGTGGAAAATTAAACTCTTCTCTGTGTTAGAAAACGCCGCGGGAAGAAAGAGCCACCTCTAAGGACCGGTGGTAAAAGGCCTTTATTGGGCGGGCGCTCTCGGGCAGAACTCCCGGGGAGGGGCGGGTGAGTGAGGAGACAAAGGGAGTCTGCGAGGAAGGAGAGGTGGGGAGAGGTTTTATAGCCCCGGCCGGCGTCCAGGCCAGGTCTTTCTATATAAGGAAGAAAGCGAGGGCTACAGCGGCGGTGGGTGTCCAAGGGGCTCCTGATCGGACCAGGCTGCAGCGGGGGGGGGGGGGTGGGGGGGGTGGGGTGGTGGGGTGCCGGTCCCCGGAAGTTTAGCCAGCCTCCGGAACTTGTCTGCGGCACTTTTCCCGGGGCATGCCTCAACATACCCGACCTTTCACTCTGTATGGCAATTTCATTGCTGCAAATGATGATAATGCAAAAAAATACCATCTGCTATTACAGAACACAGAGATTCTTTCTATGTTCAGAGAAACAACTTCAGTGTTTTTAACAGAACAAAATATTATTTCTGAATGTCTCCTTTAGTCATTTTAGATCCTAATATGAATATTTAAGTCAGTATCTCGCTACTGCAAAAGACATAAATACTTCAAGTTTCTTTTTCTAATCAAGGAGGGAACTCGGGACATTTCACCCTTTTTCCACCTTATGGGATTAAATAGAACTGATGATTCAGCTACATTTGGTGAGTAGTTTTAGATACAGGGTTGGACCATTAAAAAGGAGAAGGCACGTTTCCAGATAGGACCCAAACACAGACTTAAAATTCCTGGCTCAGCCCTCGGGCGGAGTCCTGGCAGCCAGCCCCTTCCCAGAACCACCCCAAGTTTTGTGTGACTGTGGGGCAGCTTGTAAGGCCCGGTATCTTGGGGAGAACTGGTCAGTGTGACTGTATGTGTGTGTAAGAGAGAGACAGAGAGAGAGAGGGTATGCGTGAGAGGAGGAGGGCAGGAGAGAGGAGTGACTGTGTTAGCTGCTCAGTCATGTCTGACGCTTGGCGACCCTGTGCACTGTAGCCCTCCCGGCTCCTCCGTCCATGGGAACATACAGCCAAGGGAGTACTGGGGTGGGCTGCCACTTTCTTCTCCAGGGATCTTCCCGACCTGCAGATCGATCCTGGGTCTCTTGCATGGCAGGCAAATTCTTTACCAACTGAGCCGCCAGGGAGGATAGAGAAATGTATGTGTGTGTAAAATCCCTAGCCTGGCTTCTTGTGCTGCTCATTCAGGACCCCTACACTCCTCTCTGGGTGTATATTTCAGCTTTGCTTCCATCTTAAATAAACAAACTGTTTCTCTGTATGTCTCCAGTAATAAGTTTGGTAACTGTTTTGACAATTTTTGCCTCCTTGAAACAATCTTGCTTTCAAAGACGGTAAGAGCCAAGAGAACTTTGCATCTCGCCCTTGGTGTTCAGTGTCTAGAGGTCTTCCTTTTACACCAAGCTACCCAGGTTCAATTCCTGGGTAGGAAACTAAGGTCCCTCTTTAGCACCGCTCATTGCTGTCTCTCTGAGATCAATATTAAGGAAATATACACCTCATTAAGGTGTAAATATGTACCTTAAATATACAGATAGAGGGGCTTCACAAGTTTGTCATGGGAGATTTTGCCTCCGCCAAGAGTTTAAAAAAAAAAAGAAAGTCCTCTCAAAGTTAACCTGGTTCCTTCCCTCTCCAGGCCCTTTAATGGCTATCGTTGTTCTTTCCTTTCTAGTCCTTGTTTATTTAACCTTTTGATTGACTTTGTGTCTCTAGGATCTACCAGTTTGAAATAACACTCGTGGTGGCTCAAGGAATATTAGCCCGTTCCAGTGGAGGGTGGCCCAGATCCATGTAGGTCCTTGTGAGGGACTTCTGCACCTTGAGGGGAGGCTCAGTTCAGTGGTCCCTGTCCAGCAGGGGGAAGTTTTAATAAAAGAAAGCTTCGGCCCCTTAACCCTTCAGAATAAGGGTGTAGAACCCCTCAGTGGGTAATGAGACAGGCTGGGACAGTTTGCTGCAGTGAGTGTACCTGGACAAAAGTCACATCAAGCATCAAAATACAAAGAAATTATAAGGGGCTAAAGATAATTGCCTGCCTGTGCAGTTGGGGCAAATAATCAACAAGATACAAAAAGACCAAAAACCCAAGGTGATTTCAGAGCAGCCAGGAACAAAAGCAGGTACTGGTCATGGTCCCTGCACACAGCACCACCAAGGGGGAACAAACCACCCAGGTCACCACTCTGGTCTGAACCCAGGACCTGCCCCCACCCTCATCTTATGCGTGGGACTGGCTCCCCCACCCTCTGGAGCCAGCAAGGGAACATGTTACTTGTTTTTGCTCCCTCATGAGTCCCAATGAAGCTTCTTTTCCCCTGAATCTGTGTCTGGCCTTCTATCAACTTCTATTGATCGAGTCAAAGAACCCTCGTCGGTAACACAGGGGGACTTTGGCTAAAGTTCAGGAATGCTGGTCGGAGATGGTGTCTCCAGTGGGCTCCCAGCAAAAACAGGGATTGAACACATGCAGATTCCAAGTGGGGGTGCACTGTGTCAGGAACAAAGCAGGTGCATTGGTTGATATGGTAGAGAGATGGGAAGGCCAGCCGGGTCCTGACGGCAGAGAGTGTGATGCTGGTTCACAGCACAAGGCGATCCTAGAGGCAAACAATCTGGATGGGCAGCCAACCTAGATACAAACTGCATGATGGAAAGGAATGAAACAAAGGAATTCCCTGCTGGGCCACTGGTCAGGACTCCGGGCCTTCACTGCCAAGTGCCCGTGTTTGATCACTGGTCAGGGAACTAAGATCCCAAAAGCCAGGCAGCCAACCAAAAACAAAGACCCCAGAAACAAAAATAAAACACAAGCTGGATAATTAGGACGCTGAAAACTGCCATACCAATAGCTTATCTGGATACACTGCCCAGTTTCTAGAACTGAGCCGGTTATCAGAACCAAGAATCCATTACTAGAGGGCGATGCCAGTTTCCAGCAGGAAGGCCCTCTTATCACCATGGCAAGCGCAGTGCAGCAGTCTCTGGCCTTCCCCATCCTTGGGAGCCACATGGCCATTGACTCAGGTAAGTGCACACTGGGACGCAGAAGCCACGCCCACACTCCTATGGACCCAGTGTGTGACTGACATCATGTCCAGGGATCTGAAGCATGGTCACGGCCCCGCTGTTATTAATGTGATGCATGAGATGCAGGGTATTGAATACATAACCGTCCTGCATCCTGCTTACAGGGGTATCACGGTGTGTGAAGACCCACACAGTGGTTATTCCACATTCTGTGGATTTGAACCAGTGACAGAAAAGTCTCTGTAGTTAGGAATGGGGTGAAGGCTGCCAGAGTTGAGAAGTACAAGTGCATTCTCATATTGTTTTTCCTTTGCTACAAATAGAATGTTGAAAGACCACCTTTTTCTTGGTAAAATGACAGAGATTATTGAACAATCATAACCTGAAGGCATGCAGGGCTGTGATTCCTTCACATCTCTATTTTATATCTGCCTGGTCTAAAGCATTTTTGTCAATGGCCGGACACTAAATATTTCAGGATTTGCAGACCAGAGACCTCTGCAACTGCTCAACTCAGCTGTGGAAGGTGTTCATGGAAACCTACATCAGAGGAGGGGGCGCTAGCCTGTAACTGCAGGACCCACCCACCTGTCACATTCCCACCACCAGAGGCTACAAGGCAGGTCCCTGCAGGGCTGTGATTCATGAACAGGCAGCAGAGTCACCCAGTGCTGGGGTTCGCAAACCAGAGCATGGTCAGAGGGATTCCTTTGCTTTTTCACGTCTTTGCCTGTTGTTGCACCACAAACCTGGAGGTGCACAGAGACAGATGCCAAAAGTCCTGAAGAGACAACAGATTTATTGTCTTCTGCAGATTTCCCAGCACCTGTCTTAATCAATAAACATTACAGGCTGCCATCTCCACAGTCTGTGGACAGTGTGAATGTGAGACCAAAGGGTAGAAGTGGGGTGCCCCTCCTCACCCTCAGGCCCCCCGTCACACTTTGGGGGACTGGGCTCCCGTCCCTCCCGGGGACCAGGCTGGGAGGCTTTTGCTGGGGGGAGTCCTCAGGCAAGGGGATAAGATGCCAGTTGGTGGAGAGTGTGACTCGGGTCCCTTCTCAGGTGGGAAGGTATTGGCAGCCTGGGCTTCTCGGGATGCAGAAATGTGGAATGAACTCAGTGAGCTGCAGGGGAGGAGCTGTGACCACTCAGGGGATGTGTCTGGGGAAGTGAGAGCCCGGGGCGGCGCGGGTGGTTTATGGCTGGGAAAGCGGCCTGGGAGTTCAAGGGCAGGAGGTCATGTGGAGGAGAAGGGTCTGTGTGAACAGATGAGGTCAGTGCTGCGCTTCTCAGGGGGTGTCTGTGCTCCCCCCCACAGGAAGGTGGCCTGTCCCAGTCCTGCATCGGGGGCTCCCACTCCTGGGGGCGTGGGTGAGGGGCTGGGAGCTTGGGGATAGCAGTGTTCCCTCCATGTTCTCTCCTCGGCCTCTCGCCGCCCCACCTCCCATTGTCTGAGCATTGCTTTTTCAACCAATTTGCCCTTTTGCTGGCCTGAAAGTGGTCAACCAGCCCAGCAGCTGCCAAGAAGGAAAGGAGCTCACCTAAGGATTGGGAGGCGGAGGTGGAGGCAACCCCGCGCCCGTAGGCTCTCTAACCAAGACCAGCTTAGGTCCTGCTCTCTGGTCATAATGCATCATCCCGCCCTCTCCCAGCAGGTTCACCAGGAGCTGAGCTCACCACCCTGAGCTTCGTGGACACACTTGGGCAGCAGAAGTAGGACCAGGAAGCAAGACTGACGTTGGTGCCAGCAGCCCTTGACACCTGGAGCCCGGGGTGACCCACTGTGGGGAGGAGCCTGGCTGGCCAGCAGAGGAGGGGATGAGTCCCCAGAGTCCTCCCACAGGAGTCTCACCTGGGGACTCCCCCCAGGCTCCCTACACCCTCTGTGGGACTGTTGTTCCTCAAAATTGCAATCATCTGTGCCTCACCTTTCTTCTGTCCATCCCCTTCTCTGGATCCCCAGTTCCTTGTGTATCTTTAGCAGCACTAACACCTGATAAGGGGCTTCCCAGGTGGCTCAGCGGTAAAGAATCCGCCTGTCAATGTGGGAGATGTCTGTTCCATCCCTGGATGGGGAAGATCCCCTGGAGGAGGAAATGACAACACACTCCAACATTCTTGCCTGAGGACATCCCATGGACAGAGGAGGCTAGCGGGCTACAGTCCACAGGATCCCAGAGATACGACTTAGTGACTAAACAACAGCAACTCCTGAGACAGGGGTTGGTGAGTCCTCAGCATACTCAAATTCGGGTTATCTGCATGATCTCCTCAGGTCCTAAATGAATATTTAGCCTCTATTCATTCCTGTAGGTAGGGTTGCCCATTTACAAATGTGTAAATTGAGGCATGGCAAGATGAAGAAACTAGCACAGTCTGAATTTTGTCCAGATTCCTATTTCTGGAGGTATCTATAGTGCACATCCATGAAACTGCTTCAGGTACTAATTTCAACCTCCCCAGCCCTCCACTCTGACCTCATATCTGGGGATCTGGGATGAGGCCGGGGGTCAGGGGCATGCATGTGGTGATTCTGGTTACCCAGATCCCTGGGGCCCACGCTCCTCACACGGGGCTGACCTGGCCCATTTCTGATGGCAGCCTTCTGACCTCCTCCTGTTCTCCCAGTCCTTCCTCCCTGTGGTCTGAGTCTACCAGGGGCTTCCAGGTTGCCTCCTCTGGGGGATTCAACCCAGGCTCCCACCCCCAGCCTTTCATAAGGGAACCTCTCACCACAAAGGTCATCTGGCCCCACCAAGCTCTTGTCCCACCCAACTCTGAGTCCTGCCCACGCTTGTGGGTCTCTTATCTTCCAACCAGCCTCCAGACACTGGCCTGTCCCACACAGAGACTCTAGTGAGTCCTTTGAGAACCTTCTTGCCTCCTTTGCACCTGTTGATTCACAGAGTTTGCTGCTCTCCGTGGGCGGCAGCTGGGTGACCCCAAGGTAGAGCATGGTGATGGACGGATGCGAGTCAGAGCTTCTACTAGAAAAGCCTGCGAGTGGCAATGCAGTCACACAACTCATCAGGATCCCAGGGACCTGTGACGATTGTCTTAGCCTGAGCTGGGGTCATAGGGAGGCGGGGCAGAGCTGAGGGATGGCTAGGGCCAAGCTTCGGCTCCTCCCTGTGTGCATGTGTGTGTGTGTGGGGGTGGGTTGGTGTGGGTGTGTTCGTACTGGGGGGACAATTGTGGGGAGTCTCCTGTCTGGAGCTCTGTTGGCTGTGAGCCCCAGCCAATGCTAGGCATGGTCTCCAAATGCTGGCCAGAGCACCAGACCCTCTGCACTCTGCTGACTCTGAGCTGGGACAGGGAGCAAGCAATTCTGCGCCCGTGGTCTCTAAGAGTGGAGTCTCCACCATAGTCCTCCAGTGCTCCAGATCATAAACTCTCTTGGTTTCCAAAACGGGAGTGGGGGAGTGGGGGCGTGGGTCTGCTTCTCCCAGAGCTGCACCAGGGCTGGAGTGCCTGATGCAGGGCCAAAGCCTCCTGCTCCTTAGGCAGAATGCTCCCATTTGTGATGACCCTTCCGTTTCATGGTACCTGGCCAAAGGGTCCCAGCTAGATCCCTTCTTTTCTGCTCCTGCCCTTCTCAATGTGGTTCTTTGTCTATGCTGGTTGTAGGGCAGATGTTCTGCCGGTTTCAGGTCATTTTCTCAGAAAGAGAGCCTTTTTGTATGTGGTTGTAGTTTTGGTGTGTTCGTGGGAGAGCAGAGCTCAGGGTTTCCTACTTGGCCATCTTGATTTTGCCTTTGTGCCATCAATGATCTTTCAGGTTAGAATTGTAATTGTTTTGGTGTACCAGGGACCATGGGCATATTGCCATCCAATATGTGTGTGTGTCCTGACTGCTCCGTTGACCCGTCCATCTCTCTCCTGAGACGCCTGAGTCCCTGAGACACAACAATATTGAAATTAGGCCAATTAATAACCTTACCTCTACATGTCCCATTGACAGGAAGAATCATGCCTCTCTCACTTTAAATCCAAAGACAGAAATGGTTAAGCTTTTGAAGAAGGCATGTCAAAGCCAAGATGGGCCAGAAACTAGGCCTTTTGCTTCAAATACTTAATCAAGTTGTGAACGCAAAGGAAAAGTTCTTAAAGGAAATCAAAAGTGCTCCTCCAGTGAACACACAATTGAGAAGATAGCAAAACACCTTACTGCTGACATGGAGAAACTTTCAGTGGACTGGACGAAAGATCACAACGCTGCCTTATGCCAAAGCCTAATCCAGAGCAAGGCCCTAGCTCTCTTGAATTCTATGAAGCCTGAAAGAGGTAAGGAAGCTGCAGGAGAAAAGTTGAAAGCCGGTAGAGGTTGGTTCATGAGGTTTAAGGAAAGAAGCCATCTTCCTAACATAGAGCGCAGAGTGGAAGAGAGAGGGTTGATGCAGAATCTGCAGCAAGTCATCCGGAAGATCTCATAAAATCATCTCTGAAGACGGCTATCCTAAATGAGAGCTTTCCAGTGTAGAGAAGAGTGTTCTATTGGAAGAAGATGCCCCTGAGGACTTGCATGGCTAGCAAGAAGTCAGTGCCTGGCTTCAAAGATTTGAAGGATAGGCTGACTCTCTTGTTAGGGGCTAATGCAGCTGGTGACTTGAAGTTGAAGCCAAGCCTCATTATCTTCAGAAAATCCTAGTGACTGTCAGAATTATGCTAAATCTACTCTGCTTGTGCTCTGCAAATGGAACAACAAGGTCAAGATGACAGCATATCTGTTTATAACACTGATGACCAAAAATATTAAATCCACTGTTGAGACCTACTGCTCATAAAAAAAAGATTCCTTTCAAGATAGCACTGCTCATTGAGAAAGCACCCAAGGGCCTTGATGGAGAAGTACAATGAGATTCATGTTGTTTTCACAACTGCTAACCCAGCATCCATTCTGCAGTCCACAGATCAAGGGGTAGTCATGATGTTCAAGTCGTGATATTTAGGAAATAGTTTCTGCAGGGCTATAGCTGCCACAAATAGTGATTCCTCTGATGGATCTGGGCGAAGTCAATTGAAAACTTTCTAGAGTGAATTCATGATTATAAGTTCCACCCAAAACATTTGTGATTCATGAGAAGTTGAAATAACAACATTAATAGGGATTTAGAAGTTGATTTTAATCTTCTTCGGTGACTTTGAGGGGTTCAAGAGTTCACTGGAAGAAGAAGGTACAATGTGGTGGAAATAGGAAGAGAGCTAGAAGTAGAAATGGAGCCTAATGTGAAGATGGGACTGATTGTTGCAATCTAATGATAAAATTGGAATAAACGAGAGTTGACTGTAATGAATGAGCAAAAAAAGTGGTTTCTTGATATACAATCTACTCCTGGTGAAGATTCTGTGAAGATTGTTGAAATGACAACAAAGGACTTAGAATATTAAGCTTAGAATAAATTTAGTTGAAAAGACAGGAGAGTTTGAGAGGATTACCTCCAGTTTTGAAAGAAGTTCTACTGTGGGTAAAATGCTGTCAAAGAGCATTCATGCTAACTCTTAGAAAGAAAGAGTGAAAGAAAGAGTCAAACAATGTGGCAAATGTAATTGCTGTCTTATTTTCAGAAATTGCGCTACCCACCCCAACCTTCAGGACCACCACCCTAATCAGTCAGCAGCCACAGACCTTGAGACAAGACCTTCCACCAGCAAAAAGATGACGACTCCCTGGAGGCTCAGATGATGCTCAACATATTTGATTTTAGAAACAAAGTGCTGTGTATTAAGGTCTGTACATTATTTATTTAGACATAAAGCTACTGCACCCTTAACAGGCTTCCATGTCAACATAACACTATATTGCAGTGGAAATGAAAAAGTTTGTGTGATTCCCTTTATTGTGAAATTCACTTTATTGCCCTGGTCTGGAACCCAGCCTGCAATATTTCTGAGGTCTGCCTGTATCTACATAGCTTTTAGTCCATGTTTTCCAGCCTAGAACTAACATTGGGTTGGCTGCGTAGTAGGGTGAACATATGATCTACTGGTTATGGTGAAATATACTTTTAAAAATCCAGAGAATTTAAGGATCACTCCACAACTGGACTGCATGTATGTTTAAGAGTGATCTTTAAATTCTGTGTTTCCACAAGAAATAAAGCATTATCGTTGGTTTTATCTAATCCCATAATGTGGCGGAATGGAGAAATACCATGACTTTTCTCCTGGATTAGAAAACAGGCATGAAGTACTTAACTCTTTTGGAATATTGATTTAAGGATCAGTAGAAGGGGTTCCCGACTCCATGGACATGGGTTTGAGTAAAATCCGGGAGTTGGTGATGGACAGGGAGGCCTGGCGTTCTGCGATTCATGGGGTCGCAAAGAGTTGGACACAACTGAGCGACTGAACAGAAGTGAACTGAACTGATAAGGGGTCCCAGGTGGCGCTAGTGGTAAATAACTGGTCTGCCAACGCAGGAGACAAAGGAGACATGGATTCCATCCCTGGGTTAGGAAGATCTCCTGGAGATGGAAATAAGAACCCACGACAGTATTCTTGCTGTGAAATCCGATGGACAGAGGAGCCTGTTGGGCTACAGTCCATAGGGTCACAAAGATCGAACATGACTCAGCACCCATAGGGTAATAAATTATGAAGGGAATCAGTCAATATAAAATTTTGTTCTGTTGAAAATACACTGAAGTTGTTTCTCTTGATATAGAAAAAAATCCCTGAGTCCTGTAATAGCAGATGTATTGTTCCAGCAATATCATCATTTGTAAGAATAAGGTCACGATGCAGGGAAAGTCTAATTTTCCAAAAAGTAGAAAAAGATTGAAAGACTTCTATTTGTGGAGATCTCTTGATCAAACAGTTGAAAGTCTCAGTTCAGGAATTCCATAACTCAAAACCAAGAGAAATTAGGTTTGAAAAAAAAATAAAGATGTTGAGGATAATGCTCCTCAGATTTGAGAAGAGACTGGAGATCGTGCAGCCACTGTGTTATCATAACTGGTAGACAGACTTGGGATTCCTAAGGTCTGGTCTCTTGGCTCTAAAGTGAACAGCAGGAGAACAAAAGCAGCCAAGCAAAGACAAGGTCCTGAGGCAGACAGCTCACCTATTGGGGTTCCTGGGGGCACCATCTCTGCAGAAAAGAAAAAGGTATTGGTCCATGGGGATGAGGAACTGCTGTCACTTTCCTGGGGCTGCCCCTCCCCAGCCCCGCTCTAGCCCCGCCTTCACTGGGGGCTCCTATGTCCCCCACCCCCACCCCCACCCCAGGCCCAGCAGTCTCTTGTCCCCTCCTCCTTCCTTCCTGCATCACAGAGTCACCCCAGGCCCTGACACGCCCTGCTCAGGCTCAGGACTGGAGCCAGTGAGGATTCAATCTGCTCCCTTCACTCAGGTCCGGACCCTCCCCGAGGGGGGCCTAAAGGGCCAGGGAGCAGGTCCCAGAGGAGGGGCCTTGCCTCCTGACAGCCCTGGGGGGCTGCAGGCAAACCTCCTTCCTTCGCTCCCCTCCAGCCTCTGAGCCAGCAGCACACACAGCTCTCAGGACCAGGGTCCCTGCCCCCATCTCTCCCTGGTCCCGCCCAGCTGGGCGCCTCCACCCCAGCTCAGGCCCACCATCCCCAGGCACCTCTGCTCAAGGCAGGGCCGCTCAGTGATGGAGGCTCTGGGTCCCCAGGAGGCTGGCGACGGGCAGGCCACAGGCTGAGTCAGAACTGCTGCTGCCCCAGGAGCTCAGGCCTGGCCTCACCCCTCCCCACAGTCTCTGCTGGGGGCTCCTGCCTTGCCTGCTTGACCCAAGCCACTTCCTGTGAGGACAGGCCTTTGGAGCTGGGTCTGCAAAGGCCTTCCCACCCCTTCCTCCTGGGATGAGAGCCTGGCCCCTCTCATCTTGGCCCCTGGGTGGGTCCCCTGCCCGCTGACACGTCATGTGGAGCCCCCATGCTGCTCTCAGCCCCGGGAGTCCTGCGCTCACCCTGAGCGCCTGCTGTTCTCACACCACCCACCCTGGGCCCTGCCAGCCAGCGGTCTGTGCTCAGTCAGGGGACGAGGCTGAACCCTTTCAGCATCAATAGGCCCTCAGCCTAGTGCGGGCCCCTCCCTTTTCACAATGTCACCTGAGTGTGGGGACCTTTCAGAACTCAGGGCTGAGCTTGTCCAAGTTCTGCTCTCAGGTGATATGGGGTCTTATTCAGCTGCTCATTTCCAGGATAAGGAGGTTCAATGAGGGGCAGGGGTCAGCTGGGGTTCACCTTCCCCCTCCTCACACCAGGCCCTGTGCCCCCGCCTTCCCTCTGGATTCTGCCCTCAGTACCTGCTCCTGGAAAGGACTCAGCCCAGGAAGACAGTTATGATGAAACTGGTGAGGACCACGGGGAGGATCCAGGCTTTGGACTTGATGGCTGTGACCATGGACTGGAATCTAGGGGGGCCCGTGGTCGGTGATGCTGCAAGGAGAGTAAGTGTGATGCCCTTGTCCAGACCCCGAACTCGGCAGATGCCTCCTTACCCCCTGACCCAGGTACCCCTACCGTGCAGACAGTGTACACCCATCACATGGAGGCCTCTGTGATAGCTCCTCAGGCCAGATGGTGGGAAGGGAGGAGCCCAGTCCTCAGGGGGCTCTGACAGCTAATGGGGAAGCAAGGTTTCCAATGCAGCCACTCAGTCCTGCTGTGACATCAGAGACGGTGACATGAGGATGGAGTCCTCAGGAGCTGACAGCAGAGGTGGTATTGACAGATTTCCAGAAGGAGGATTGGTGATATATGAAAAATGATTCTGGAAAGAGGGTACAGTGAGAAATAAATCCCTGAAATTAAAAAGATGTTTATCAGTTTGCAATCAGCAAAAATCCATGTTCAATCATGGAATGCCCTGTGCTGTGAGGAAGAGAGGTCAAGAGGTGGAAGAGGAAAGAGGATGACAGAGCATCCCCGGGTCATTGTTCTTCCAGGACAATTCACTTTATTTATTTATTTTACATTCTTTTCTTTTCCTTTTTTTTTTTAAATACCAAAAACAATGTGTATTGGTGTATATCTGGTTAACAATGCTATGATAGTTTCAGGTGAACCATGAAGGGATTCAGCCATAGATATACATGTACCCCTTCTCCCCTAAGCCCCTCTCCCATCCAGGCTGGCACATAACATTGAGTAGAGTTCCATGTGCTATACAGTGGGAGCTTGTTGGTTATCCGTTTACATATAGCAGTGGGTACATGACCTCCCCAAAGTCCCTGACTATCCCTTCCCCTGGGGTAATCATCAGCTTTTTTCTAACTCTGTGAGTCTCTTTCTCTTTTGTAAATTCTTTTGTATTATCCTTTTAGATTCCACATATAAGCTGTGTCATATGATATTTCTTCTTCTCTTTCTGACTTACATCACTCAGTATGACACTTTCTAGGGCCATCCATGTTTCAGGGACAGCTAATTTTAGATGAATCCCTTTCCCAAAACACACACACACAGACACACAACAGAAGAGTGGGTCCCCGTCACCGTGAATGGACTACCACTTCCTTATACTCATCTCACTTGCCTGTGGTCTTCAAAAATTTCTCCCAGGGCACCATAAAATCCTGAAGCCAGGCCTGACAGTCTCCCATGGAGACCTTCTTGAAGAAGTTGGTGACAGCTCTTTCTCCCACTTCTCTTTCATCCATCTCCCTCCAGGATGAGCCTCTGTCCATTGTCCATTCTCTGAATCAAAGACGAGGCACATTTGTCCATTGAAGCCAAACTGCCAGGATCCACTGATGTGTCCATCCTCTTCACACCAGCATGTCATCCTGGCCTGCAGGGTCAGAGGGCCTGACCCCACCAAGGAAAAGAAAGAGCTCAGCCTCTGGGCTTGAACATTCTTTGCCCCACTTGGGTCCACCTCCCCTGGTCCCAGCTAATCTGGCCCTGTTTTCTCCTACAGGCCCACTTCTTCCACTGGACTACTAGGGAAGGACCAATATCCAATTTCATTATTTACCCATTAAACAATGGATGCAGCCAAGCCCCCAGTCTGCTCCTCCAGTATCTGGATTTTCTAACTCACCCCTAGACTCAATGGACATGAGTTTGACTCGGTGGACATGAGTTTAACTCAATGGACATGAGTTTGAGCAACGTTTGTGAGTTGGTGAAGGACAGGGAAGTCTGGAGTGCTACCACACTCAATGGGAAAGCCTGAAGGACTCATTGGAGCCCAAAGGAAAGAATGAATGAGAAGCATCTACAGCAGCTCAAGGATGACTTTTGCTGAAGGTCAAGGATGGTGGTAGGAGATGGTATTCCTGTGGGCTTCCAGCAGGAGTAAGGATGGAGAAGGTGGAAGGAGCTGATGCCAGGGGGAGTGCTCTATTTCAGAAACAAAGTAGATGCAGTGGTCAGAGTGCCTAGAGAGTCCCAGTGTAGCTGGGCCTGACTGCAGAGAGTGCGATGCTGGCTCATAGCACAGGGCGACCCTAGAGGCAAGCAGATGAGCAGTGAACCTGGTTACAAACTACACGCTTGAAAGGAAAACACACACACACACCCACACACACACACACACACACACACACACAACACAAGGCTGGATGATGAGGAAGCGGAATGCAGACATCCCAACAAAGTGTCCAGATCCTCTGCCCAGTTTCCAGCACTGAGTCGGGTCTTATATTCAGAATCCATTGCTAGAGACAGAGATGCCAGGCATCAGCAAGGCCCTCTTATCACCACAGCGAGTGCACAAGTGCTTCTGGCCTTTGGAAGCCACATGGTCAGTGACTGGGGTAAGTGTACACTTGGCAGAGAGGCCACGGCCATATTCACAAGGACCTCGAGTGGGACTGACATCATGTCCACAATCTGAAACATCACCACGGCCCGCCTGTTACTGTGGTGCCTGAGGTCTGTGGTTAGGAATACACGTCTGTCCCTTGTCCTTCCCACAGGAGTGCCACCCATCCACTGATCCTCATAGTGCTCATTTCACATCCATTGCATTTGCAATATGAATCAAAAATCTTCATAGTTAGCAAATTACCGTGGGGTTAGGGCTACCTTAGAAGCGATTTCCAAGTTCACACTTCTGACACTGACCAACATCCCTCAATAGTATGTGTAAAGAATACCATATCCTGGAGAAAATGACAGGGAGGAGTACCAACCTACAACCTCTCCAGGGCTGCAGGAGTGTCGTACCTATCCCATCTCCATTTAACTCCCAGTGGTCTCGGCAGATGGTGACTGCAGCCATGAAATTAAAAGATGCTTGCTCCTTGGAAGAAAAGTTATGACCAACCTAGACAGCATATTGAAAAGCAGAGACATTATTTGCCAGCAAAGGTCTGTTTAGTCAAAGCTATGGGTTTTCCAGTGGTCATGTATGGATGTGAGAGTTGGACTATAAAGAAAGCTGAGCACCAATGACTTGATGCTTCTGAACTGTGGTGGTGGAGAAGACTCTTAAGAGTCCCTTGGACTGCAAGGAGATCCAACCAGTCCATCATAAAGGAAATCAGTCCTGAATATTCATTGGAAGGACTGATGCTGAAGCTGAAGCTCCAATACTTAGGCCACCAGATGTCAAGAACTGACTCATTTGAAAAGATACTGATGCTGGGAAAGATTGAAGGTGGGAGGAGAATGGGGAGACAGAGGATGAGATGGTTGGATGGCATCACCGACTCAATGGACATGAGTTTGAGTAAACTCTGGGAGTTGGTGATGGACAGGGAGGCATGGTGTGCTGCGCTTCATGGGATCGCAAAGGGTTAGACAGGACTGAGTGACTGAACTGAACTGAACTGTAGCAGAGAGATTCCTGTAATAGTACATATGAAATATTTCAGGCTCGACAGATCATAGGTTTCTGTTACAACTGTTGTCCTAGCACAAAAGCAGTCACGGATGATTGGTGAATGATGATCTGCTTCTTAAGCAGATGATCCAGCAGAACCTGTGACATCAGAAGTATCTGTTGTCAGGAAGGTGCTTTGAGCAGTATATGGCATTTTCCTTGAAGGTTCAGATCTTAGACTCTTTATGTCCTGAGGAAAAGCCAGGCCATTTGCAGTGGGGAATACTACACCATTTGGGTGTGGCTCCTGCTACGGCCCTGGGGGCTGGTGGAAATGAGGCCTCTGGTCATGGAATGTCAAATTTGTCCATCATGATCTGGGCTCATCAACCCCTAATCATTACTTCAGATAGACCAGCCATTATAGGACTGAAGTGATATTGTGGTTTGGCATAAGAAGGGCCAGACGAAACAAATAAGATCTAGAAGCAGGTGGTCTAGGGCTGACATCAGAATTGTTGTAGCAGTACCATTCTCTGGGGCCTGCCCCTGTGGCTCAGCGGTAAGGAATCCGCCTGCAATGTAGGAGCAGGAGTAGACGTAGGATCTATCCCTGGGTGAGAGAAGATCCCATGGAGGAGGGCATGACAACCCACTCCAGTATTCTTGCCTGGAGAATCTTGGATAGAGTCCCCTAGTGCACTATATATAGTTGATAGAATCGCGAAGAGTTGGACATGACTGAAGCCACTTAGCATGCACACACTACTGTGCTCACGCCTGAGGTTTCATGCAGCGTCCCCGATATCTCCAGGGACCAATGAAGTCACCCTACTGCAGAAAGATCAGGGGACATTAACCCATATCTGCTGGACCCACGATGCTTTCACGTTCTTGCCACCCAGAACCTCCAAGGCAGGACAGAGCAAGTTTCTGGTTTACAAAGAGGCAGCTAAGGCACCCCCTGGGGGAGTCCCTAGGGGTGAGTCATCCATTACTGTGGTGTGACCCAGGACAGCCACTTGGTTCTTTTGGTTTTTTCAGGGCGTTTGCCTGCTCTTGTACCACAGATGTGGAGATGTATAACGTACACAGACACCAAACAGCCTGTTGAGACCAACAGATTTACTGTCTTTTGAAGAAAGGGTTCTCCAACTCCTGTCTTAATTAATAGCTACTATAGGCCACTGTCTCCCTAGTCTCACAGAAGATGAATGTGGGACCGAAGGGTAGAAGTGGGGGTGCCCTGTGTCACAAACTTTGGGAAACTCTTCTCCCATCTCTCCTGCTTTATGTCCTGGGGGCCAGGCTGGGAGGCTTCTGCTGGGGTGAATTCTCAGGCAAGAGGATAGGTGCCAGTTGACAGAGGGCAGGTTTAGGGTCCCTTCACAGATGGGAACTTGTTGGAGGCCATGGGCTTCACCAGAAGGGGAGAGGTGCAGAAAAATAGCAGGACTCTAAGGAGGCTTCCTAGGACAGACTCCACCCATCTCCCCGTCCCTCCCTCCCGCACAGAACACACCGCCCCCCACCCCCGACTCCCCGCCCAAGTAGCTGACTCCACCTAGACCCTTGCCCATCTTGCCCCACCTCCCCTGCGGCCAACGCAACGGGTCAGACTCCTCCCAGCCTTCCCCTGAACCCTGTGGGTTGGGTCCCTCGGGAAGGGCCACCACCTTTCCTGTCCCGGCTTCAGTAGCTCGGAATTCCCGACGAACGGGCGATTTCCTGGCGCCGCGCTGGCTCCCACTTCTACCTGCCTCCCCTCCCTTCCAGCTGGGATTCCTTCTTCACCCAGACCTTGTCTTTCCCCTGCCGGGGGTTGGGGGCGTTGGGTGGGGGTCCGCAACCAGCCGGGGAGTGGGGCGGGGGAGCAGGAGTCCAGCAGGAAAGGAGCGCGCGGAGCTTTAAAAGCAGGGAGGCGACCCCGCCGCGGCGTTCCCCAATCTCCCGCGGACACCCCCATCCTTCTCGGGGTCTTATGGCCCTCTGTCCGCTCCCCGCAGGTTAATCCCCGAACTCACCGCCTCGCGCCGGGCAGAACCTGCTGCTGCTGCTAAGTCGCTTCAGTCGCGTCCGACTCTGTGCGACCCCATAGACGGCAGCCCAAGAGGTTCCTCCATCCCTGGGATTCTCCAGGCAAGAATACTGGAGAGGGTTGCGATTTCCTTCTCCAATGCAGAACCTCAGAGACCCGGTTAGAACGTGAGCCGCCAAAGCAAGACGCGCTCCGGGGTCAGCGGTCCAGGACATCGTCAGCCTGACACTGGGAGAATCGGGCTGGACTTCGCGGGGAGCGCCCAGATATTTATAGGCGGATCCCGCTAACCGGCCCTCTTCCATCCCATCCATCCCGGGTGACGCCCTCTGCATTGATGCTAACCCGCCCACTCCTGCCCCATCCCTGCCGGCTCACGCCCTCTTCTTTGAAGCCGGGCAGCTCAGCGGAGGCCGGCAGCTCCCTATCGAGTCTGGCCGCTGGCGTGACCCCGCCGGGTGGCCGCCCTCTCCTGACGCACTCCTGCTCCTCCCGTCCCTCGGCGTTGCTTTTCTCCCCCGAGTCCTTCCGGCCCCTCAGCCCTCCTGCCCATCCCCGCCTGCAGTCTTCCCGTGGGGGTGGTTTGCTTGCTCAGTCGCGTCGGACTCCTGCGACCCGGAGGACGGTAGCCCGCCCGGCTCCTCTGTCCCTGGGGATTCTCCAGGCAAGAGTCCTTCAGTGGGTCGCCATGCCCTCCTCCTTGGGATCCTCCTGACCCCGGGATCGGAGCTGGATCTCCTACATTGAAGGTAGAGTCTTCTGAGCTAGGAGGGAAGCCCTGCTTTTCTTAAAAGACTCAAGATTTCCACGCCACCCAGCACCCCGCAGCCACCCACACAGGAGAACGCTGCGGGTCTCTTGAAAGGGCCTGGAGACAGCCGTTAACTGCAGTGTCATCGGCAATAGGTTTTCTAGTAGTCTCTGCCCCAGAGTAGTCCTAGACCTTTTGTGGGCCAAAGTGTTCAGTCGTGTCCGACTCTTTGCGACCCCGTGGACTGTAGCCTACCAGGGTCCTCCGTCCATGGGATTTTCCAGGTAAGAATACTGGAGTGGGTTGCCATTTCCTTCTCCAGGGGATCTTCCTGACCCAGGGATCGAACCCGGATCTCCCACATTGGATGCAGATGCCAATTTTGTGGGTCAAAATAACTGCTAATTAGAAAAAGTTTGAGGACTGAGGCCAGAACTTGAATTTCCAGGTGCCTCCTGGAGACAGGGATCCAGCGCCGCCCCCAGGCGCCCCCTGGCGGTCTCTTCCGGCTGCTTGTTCCATCTGGTGCCTTTGTGCATGCGAAGTCGCTTTAGTGGCGTCTTGACTCCTTCGGACCCCATAGACTTTAGCCCACCAGGTTGCTCTGTCCACGGGGATTCTCTAGGCAAGAATACAGGAGTGGACCGCAATGCTCTCCTCCAGGGGATCTGCACTGGTAACCTGTGTGATCCATTTCCTTCCCCCTCATAGTTTACTTTTATGCAGTGTCCAAGCAGAATTGAGCATCTCACGTTCACATCTCAGGGCTATCCGCTGATGAAGAGTGAGATCGTCCATCACTCGTTGGGGCTGACAAGCCCTCCTAATTCTTGGGAACTGGGTCTACCAATGACACTGAGAGGTGAACGTCTGTGACAGAGGGCCCCATCTCTCTGTTATCATGGGGCTCTTGGCCTTTGCTAGCTTCAGGGGTGACTGAGCCCTGACCTCGGAGGGTCGCGCTGACCCCTCAGCATGGGCAGTGCTCCATTTCATGTCTGGTCACTGAGTGGGGCTGGGTTCCCTATTGATAGATGTGGAAATGGATGCCAGCAGAATATTAAGGAAGTAGCAAGAGAAATCAGGTGGAGTTTCATGTTCTTGGAAGTATAATCATTGTCGATGCCCTTACAATCACCTCCCAGTTGATTCCACTCCCACCTGGGGTCTACTCTGTGTCCAGGTGCCAGGAGCATGCACGGGTGGGGGTGGCCAGGCCTGTCCAGAGAGGCCTGTCTTCCCCCACCTGGTTGTCCTGACCAGGACTCTAACGCTGTCCTTCTGTCTTTCTCCTGCTCTCCCAGTCACTTGCCTCTTCACCAGCCTCCTCCACCGGGGCTACGTGCTCCCCGTGTTGCCTCTTCCCAGACATTAAACCCAGGCCCCTGTCCCCCAGGCCTATGCATGAGAGTCTTCCCCTGACACATCCATCACCTGAACCCACCAACTTGTGCCCCACCCAAGCCTGCGTCCTGTCCTCCTCCAAGGCCCCACGTGTCTCTTGTCCCTAAATTGTTACACACCAGGGCTCTTGGCTGCCTTAATCAATAGAAATCAATCAGAGGAAAGACAACAGCAATAAATCAAATGTCTTAATCAAAATAAATTGAGGCAAGGCTTCACTGGGGCTCCTGCTGCAGCAGAGGGGAGGGAGAACAAATGACAGGTTCCATCCTTGCTCACTCCCCGAGGTGGTGGGGTGAGCTGGTTCCTTCTATGGGGTGAGGGGAGGGGTGTGCCCAGGGGTCAGTCAGAGGGGTGGCTCAGGTGACCTGCTGATCCCTTAAGTGTTGTTGTGTGCTGGGGGCATGTGAGGCATGCTGCTTTTGCTCTGGGCTCTTCAAAAGTGGCAGTTATGATTTTCATCTCCTTTTCATCTTTTTCCCAGAATTTGCTCCAAATACTCAAAACAGTCTAGTTTTAAAAGACTTTATGCTTTATTGGGTGTAGCTGATTAACAAGCAGTGTTGGGATAGTTTCAGGTGAACAGCTAAGGGACTCGGCCGTGTACACACATGTATCCATTCTCCCCAGACTCTGCTCCTGACAGGCAGCCACATAACACTGAGCAGAGTTGGGGTTTGATCCCTGCGCTGGGAAAGTCCTGGACAAGGAAAGGCCAACCCACTCCAGTATTCTTGCTGGAAAATTCCATGGACAGAGGAGTTGGAAGGGTGCAGTCCATGAGGACAGAGAGAGGTGGACACACACAGAGTGTGCACACACAGACACACCATATGCCATACATAGGTCCTTGATGGTTACCCATTTTAAGTAGAGCAGTGTGTACATGACCTTCCCAAACTCCCTATCCCTTTCTACCTCCTTCCCCCAGCAACTGTAAGTTCATTCTTTAAATATGGGAGTCTGTTTTTGAGAATGTAAAGCATCCTTATTGCTGATATGAAGAAAAAATTGTATGGGTCTGGGTAGAAGATCCAACCAGCAACAATATTTTCTGAGGCCAAAGCCTAGTCGAGATCAAAGCCCTAACTCTCTTAATTTCTATGAAAGCTAAGAGAGGTGAAAAAGCTGCAGAAGAAAAATTTGAAGATAGCAGGGGGGTGGTTCACGAAGTTTATAGAAAGAAGCCACCTCCATAAAATAAAGTGCAGAGTGTACTACAAGACCTGACATAGAAGCTGCCACAGTTATTCAAGAGATATAGCTGAGATAATCTATGAAGGTGAACACACTAAGTTAGACATTTGCAGTGTAGACAAAAGAGCCACCTATTGGAAGAAGATGCCCACCAGGACGTTGATACCTGGAGAGAAGTAGTCCATGCCTGGCTTTAAAGATTCCAAGAACAGGCTGATTCTCTTGATAAGGACTGTTGGCAGCAGATTACTGGAAGTTGATGGTCATTTATCACTTGGAAAATTCTAAGGCCCTTTAGAATTAGGCTGAATCTGTTCTGCCTGTGCTCTGTAAATGAAACAATGAAGGCTGGATGATAATATATCTGTTCACAACATTAGTGGTCAAGTATCTTAACTCCAGTGTTAAGATCTAATGAAAGATTCTTTTCAAAATATTACTACTGATTGACAAAGCATCCAAGAATCTGATAGAGAAGTACAATGAGATCCATGTTGTCTTCATGGCTGCCAACACAACATCCGGTCTGCAGCACATGGATCAAGGAGTGATTTTGATGGTTAAGTAAAAATATTGAGGAAATACATTTTAAGGCTACAGCTGCATAGATAGTTATTCCTCTCCTGGATCTGAGCAAAGTCAACTGAAAACTTTCTGGACTGAATTCATTTTTTAAAAAAAAGTCTACAGTCGTTTCTTAAAAAAAATTATTTCTTTGGCTGCATGGGTCTTAGTTGAGGCACACAGGATCTTTGTTGGGTCATACATGATCATTCATTGCAGCTCACAGACTCTCTAGTTGTGGTGCCTGGACTCAGTAGTCGCAACATGTGGGCTTAGTTGCTCGACAGCATGTGGAACCTTAGTCCCCTGAACAGGGATCAAGCCACTATTCCTTGCATTGAAAGGCAGATTCTTCATCACTAGACCACCAGGGAAGTCCCCCTACAGTGGATTCATGATTACAGATTCCATTGAAAACACTGAATCATGGGAATAGGGTGAAATATCAACATTAAGGCAAGTCTTGGAGAAGGTGATTCCTACCTTGACAGATGACTTTGAGGGGGTTCAAGAAATCCTGGAGGAAGTAACTGCAGATGTAGTGGAAATAAGAAGGGAGCTAGAGTTAGAAGTAGAGCCTGAAGATGTGGCTGAATGGCTGCAATCGCATTATAAAGCTGAAAAGAATGAGAGTTCATTCTCATGCATGAGCAAAGAAAGTGGTATCATGAGACAGAAACTGCTCTTGCTGAAAAAGCTAGGAAGATTGTTGAAATGACAACAAAGGATTTAGAGCATAACATAAACTTAGGTGAAAAAAGCAGCAGCAGACTGCAAGAGATTAACTCCAGTTTTGAAAGTAGTTCTGCTGTGGGTAAAAACGCTGTTAAAGAGCACTGCATGCTCCAGAGAAATCTGTGAAAGGAGGAGTCAGACGATGTGGCAAACTTCACTGTTGTCTTCTTTTCAGAAATTGCCCTGCCCACCCCAACCTTCAGCAGCCACCACCCTGATCAGTCAGCAGTCATAGACACTGAGATAAGACCCTCCACCAGCAAAAAGATTTTGACTTGTGAAGGCACAGATGATGCTCAAACTACTTTATTTTAGAAACAAAGAGTTGTTAATTAAACTCTGTATATTATTTATTTAGTCATAAAGCTATTACACACTTAGATTTCAGACAGTGTCAACAAAACTATATACCTAGTGGGAAATGAAAAATTTGTGTGATTCACTTTACTATGATATTCAATTTATTGCCCTGGTCTGGAACACAGCTTGGAATATCTCTGAGGTTTTGCTGTACCTACATGGCTTTTGGTCCACTTTTCCCATCTGGAACTAACATTGGGTTGACTGTGTAGTAGGATGGACTAAAGATTTAATGTTGGGATATAGTGAAATATACAACTCAAGACATGATTCAATTTTACTCCTACAAATAATGTAAGAAAACTCTTCTTATTGCATTTCCTGCACCACTTGATCTAGATTTATCTAAAAGGCTGTCAGTTATATGAATTTGTGAGTGTATTCCAGCATTTTTTTTTGGTCAGGTTGATTATTTGGGATATGCTCAATCTTTTCACAGGTTTACGCTTCTATGAAGACCTACATGACCTTCTAGAACTAACACCAAAAAGGATGTCCTTTTCATCAAAGGGGATTGGAATAAAAAGTAGGAAGTCAAGAGACTCCTAGAGGAACAGGCAAGTTTGACCTTGGAGTATAAAATGAAGGCAGGAAAAGGCTATTTTGAGTTTTGCCAAGAGAACACACTAGTCATAGCAAAAACACTTTTCCAACAAAACAAGAGAAGACTCTACACATGGACATCACCAGATGGTCAATACTGAAATCAGACAGATTATATTCCTTATAGCCAAAGGTGGAGAACCTCTATACAGTCAGTAAAAGCAAGATCAGGAGCTGACTGTGGCTCAGATCATGAGCTCCCTATTGCAAAATTCAGACTTAAATTGAAGAAAGTAGGAAAAACCACTAAGCCATTCATCTATGACCTAAATCAAATCTCTTATGATTATACAGTGGAAGTGACAATAGATTCAAGGGATTATATGTGGTACATAGAGTGTCTGAAGAACTATGGACGGAGGTTTATGACACTGTACAGAAGGTGCTGACCAAAACCATACCCAAGAAAAAGAAATGCAAGAAGACAAAATGATTGTCTGAGGAAGCCTTACAAATATCTGAGAAAAGAAGAGATGTGAAAGGAGAAGGAGAAAAGGAAGGATCTATCCATCTGATTGCAGAATTCCCAAGAATAGCAAGGAGAGGTAAGAAAGGCTTCCTAGATGATCAATGCAAATAGAGGAAAACAACAGAAAGGGACAGACTAGAGATCTCTTCAAGAAAATTTGAGATATCAAGGGAACTTTCTTGCAAAGATGGACACAATAAAAGACAGAACCTGCAAGGAGCTGACAGAAGCAGAAGAGATTAAAAAGAGATGGCAAAAATAGAAGCAGTGTACAAAAACGTCTTAATGGCCTGGATAACCATGATGATGTGGTCACACATCTAGAGGCAGATATCTTGTAGTGTGAAGTCAAGTGGGCCTTAGGAAGAATTCCTAAAAACATAACTAATGAAGGTGATGAAATTCCAGCTAAGCGATTTAAAATCCTAAATGAAACAGACATTTCTCCAAAGAAGACATACAGATGGCTAACAAACACATGAAAAGACGCTCAACATCAGTCATTATCAGAGAAATGCAAATCAAAACCTCAATGAGGTACCATCTCAGGCCAGTCAGAATGGCTGCTATCCAAAAGTCTACAAGCAATAAATGCTGGAGAATGTGTGGAGAAAAGGGAACCCTATTACACTGTTGGTGGGAATGCAAACTAGTATAGCCACTATGGAGAACAGTGTGGAGATTCCTTAAAAAACTGGAAATAGAACTGCCATATGACCCAGCAATCCCACTGCTGGGCATACACACCAAGGAAACCAGATCTGAAAGAGACACGTGCACCCCAATGTTCATCGCAGCACTGTTTATAATAGCCAGGACATGGAAGCAACCTAGATGTCCATCAGCAGATGAATGGATAAGAAAGCTGTGTGGTACATTGCGCAATGGAATATTACTCAGCCATTCAAAAGAACGCATTTGAATCAGTTCTAATGAGGTGGATGAAACTGGAGCCTATTATACAGAGTGAAGTAAGTCAGAAAGATAAAGAACATTACAGTATACTAATGCATATATATGGAATTTAGAAAAATGGTAACGATAACCCTGTATGCGAGACAGCAAGAGAGACACAGATGTACTGAACAGTCTTTTGGACTCTGTGGGAGAGGGCGAGGGTGGGATGATATGGAAGAATGGCCTTGAAACATGTAAATTGTCACATGTGAAACAAATCTCCAGTCCAGGTTTGATGCTTGATACAGGATGCTGGGGGCTGGTGCACTGGGATGACCCAGAAGGATGGGATGGGGAGGGAGGTGGGAGGGGGTTCAGGATGGGGAACACATGTACACCCATGGCGGATTCAAGTCAGTGTATGGCAAAACCAATACAATGTTGTAAAGTAAAATAAATAATCAATTAAAAATAAAAAATCCACAACTAAAAAAATTAATTAAATATTCTTCATAAAAAATGAAAATAAAATCCTAAGATGAAGCTGTTAAAATGCTGCACTCAATATGCATTTAATATTTGGAAAACTCCACAATGGTCGCAGGACTGGAAATGGTCAGTTTTCATTCCAACGTAAAGAATGTTCAAACTACCATAGCAGTGTACACATTTCACAGCAAGGTCATGCTCAAAATCCTTCAAGCTAGGCCTCAGCAGTACGTGAACCAAGAACTTCCCAATATACATAGTGGATTTAGAAGGTAGAGGAAACAGAGATCAAATTGCCATCATGTGCTGGATCACAGAAGAAGTAAGGGAATTCCAGAAAATCATCTACTTCTGCTTCACTGACTATGCTAGAGCCTTTGACTGTGTGGATCACAACAAACTAAAAATTCTTAAAGAGATGGGAATACCAGACCACCGAACCTGTCTCCTGAGTAGTCTGCATGCAGGACAAGAAGCAATAGTCAGAACCGGACATGGAACAATGGAGTGGATCAAATTGGGAAAAGAGTATGTCAAGGCTGTGTGTTGTCACTCTGCTTATTTAACTTCTATGCAGAGTACATCATGTGAAATGCTGGGCAAGATGAAGCCCAAGCTGGATTCAAGATTGCCAGGAGAAAAAACAACCACCTCGGATGTGCAGATGATACCACCCACAGGGCAAAAAGCAAAGAGGACCTAAAGAACCTCTTGGGGGAAGTGAAGGAGGATGAAAATTCTGGTTTAAAACTGAGCATTCTAATAACTAAGATGTTAGCATCCGGGGCCATTACTTCATGGCAATAATATGGGGAAAAGGTGGAAACAGAGGCAGATATTATTTTCGAGGGCTCCAAAATCACTGTGGAAGGTGACTGCAGCCATTAAATGAAAATTGATTTTAATTAAGAAATGAAAAGATGCTTGCTCCTTGGAATAAAAGCTTAAAAGAAGAAAAAATAACCTTACAGTGGTCTCTACATGTCCGAGGGAGAGGAAGAATCAAATATCTTTCTCTTTAAATTCAAGGGTAGAAATAGTTAAGCTTTTGAAAAACACATGTCAAAAGCCAAGACAGGCCAGAAGCTAGGCCTTTTGCTACAAACAGTTGGTCAAGTTGTGAAATCAAAGGAAAAGTACTTAAAGGAAATCAAAAGTGGTCCTACAGTGAACACAAGCGTGATAAGAAAGCAAAACTGACCATCAAGGTCAAGTGGTAAAATTGGTTTCAGAAGAGAAAAGAAAGATGCTGAGTGGAATGTGCAATGCAAAGACATCACTTTGCCGATAAAGGTCCATCCTGTCAAAGCTATGGATTTTCCAGTAGTCATGCACATATGTGAGAATCAGACCACAAAGAAGGTTGAGCCCTGAATAAATGATGCTTTTGAATTGTAGTGCTAGATAAGACTCTTGAGAGTCCCTTGGACTGCAAGGAGATCAAACCAGTCCATCCTAAAGGAAATCAACCCTGAATATTCATTGAAAGACTGATGCTGAGGATGAAACTCCAATACTTTGACTTCCTGAGGTGAAGAGCCAAGTCATTGGAAAAGACCCTGATGCTGGGAAAGACTGAGGGCAGGAGGAGAATAGGGCAACAGAGGATGAGGTAGTTGGATGGCATCAGTGACTCAATGGACATGAGTTTGAGCAAACTCCGCAGATAGTGAGAGACAGGGAAGCCTGGCGTGCTGCCATTCATGGGGTCACAGAGTTGGACATGACTAGGCGACCGAACAACAATTCACCATATGTCAACAGCTCAATCAGTGGCCACAAAGTTACAATTTATCTTCTTTATTTGTAGTAATTCATTATCTATTCTGAATATGATCCTCTGTCAATGGGGAAATAAATCTACTTTTCAAAACACACATAGTTTGTGCTATGAAGTCTGGCTTCTCCTTCGAGAGGGGGATGCATAGAGGAACACAGCAGAGTCACTACTGAGGATGCAGATCTTGATGAATAAAAAACAATTTCATTGCACAAGTTCCAGGATATGTCTTTGGATCCAGGTATCAGGATTGGGATCGACAGCTAGACTGCATATTACATTACGACCACTCTGTTTATTCTCTGCTTCCACAATAAGTGTAGCTGAATCAGTTCTATTTAATGCCATAAGGTGGAAAAAGGGTGAAATGTCCTAAGTTCCCTACTTGATTAGAAAAAGAAACTTGAAGTATTCATGTCTTTTGCAATAGCAACATACTGACATAAATAATTGTATTAGGAAATAAAATGACTAAAAGAGACATTCAGGCATAATATTTTGTTTTGATGAAAATACTCTGAAGCTTTTTCTCTGAACATAAAAGAATCCCTGAGTCCTATAATAGAAGAAGATATTTTTCTTGCATTATCACCATTTGCAACAATGAGATTGCCATACAGAGAAGAGTCTGATTTTTCACAAACTAGAAGACAGAAAGTACCCTATTTGTGGAGGTCTCTTGTGCAAGTAGCTGAATATTTCATTGCAGGGATTCCATCACTTAGCACCAAGAGAAAGAAGTAAAATCAGTTGGGGGAATAAAAAGAGACTGAGGAGTCTGTTCCCCAGATGTGACAAGAGACACGAGACAGTGCAGCCACTTGTCATCACAACCAGAAGGTAGGCTCCGAACTCCTGGGTCTGATCTCCTGGCTCTAAAGTGAACAGAAGGAGAACCAAGGCGGCCAAGAAAAGACTGAGCCCTGAGGCCGAAGAACACCTGTCAGGCTTCCTGGGAGCACCATCATCTGCAGAAAAGAAAGAGGCCTTGGTCCAGGGGGCGGAGGAAATCCTGTCACTTTCCCTCCCCAGGCCCCCTCCAGCCCCGCCCTCACTGAGGGGCTCCTATGTCCTCCACCCCCACCCCCACCCCAGGCCCAGCAGCTTCTTGTCCCCTCCTCCTTCCTTCCTGCATCACAGAGTCACCCCAGGCCCTGACACCCCCTGCTCAGGCTCAGGACTGGAGCCAGTGAGGAATCAACCTGCTCCCTCCACTCAGGTCCGGATCCTCCCCGAGGGGGGCCTAAAGGGCCAGGGAGCAGGTCCCCAGAGGAGGGGCCTTGTCTCCTGACAGCCCTAGGGGGCTGCAGGCAAACCTCCTTCCTTCGCTCCCCTCCAGCCTCTGAGCCAGCAGCACACACAGCTCTCAGGACCAGGGTCCCTGCCCCCCATCTCCTCCTGGTACAGCCCAGCTGGGCGCCTCCACCCCAGCTCAGGCCCACCACCCCCAGGCACCTCTGCTCAAGGCAGGGCGGCTCAGTGATGGAGGCTCTGGGTCCCCAGGAGGCTGGTGACGGGCAGGCCACAGGCTGAGTGAGAACTGCTGCTGCTCCAGGAGCTCAGGCCTGGCCTCGCCCCTCCCCACAGTCTCTGCTGGGGGCTCCTGCCTTGCCTGCTTGGCCCAAGCCACTTCCTGTGAGGACAGGCCTTTGGAGCTGGGTCTGCAAAGGCCTTTCCACCCCTTCCTCCTGGGATGAGAGCCCGGCCCCTCTCATCTTGGCCCCTGGGTGGGTCCCCTCCGCGCTGACACGTCATGTGGAGCCCCCATGCTGCTCTCAGCCCCGGGAGTCCTGCCCTCGCCCTGAGCGCCTGCTGTTCTCACACCACCCACCCTGGGCCCTGCCAGCCAGCGGTCTGTGCTCAGTCAGGGGACGTGGCTAAACCCTTTCAGCATCAATAGGCCCTCAGCCTCGTGAGGGCCCCATCCTTTTCACAATATCACCTCAAAGTGGGGACCTTTCCAAAGTCACAGCTGAGCTTGTCTGAGTTCTGCTCTCAGGTGATATGGGGTCTTATCCACCTGCTCATTTCCAGGATAAGGAGGATCAGTGAAGGGCAGGGGTCGGCTGGGATTCACATTCCCCCTCTTCACACCAGGCCCTGTGCCCCTGCCTTTCCTCTGAATTCTGCCCTCAGTATCTTTTCCTTGAAAGGACTCAGCCCAGGATGACAGTTATGATGAAACTGCTGAGGACCACAGGGAGGATCCAGGCTTTGGACTTGATGGCTGTGGCCCTGGGCTGCACCGTAGGGGGGCCCATGGTCGGTGATGCTGCAAGGAGAGTAAGAGTGAAGCCCTTGTCCAGACCCCAAACTCAGCAGATGTCTCCTCACCCCCCTGTCTCAGGTACCCCTACTGTGCAGACAGTGTACACCCACCACATGGAGGCCCCAGTGATAGATCCTCAGGCCAGATGGGGGGAAGGGAGGAGCCCAGTCCTCACGGGGCTCTGACAGCTAATGGGGGAGCGAGGTTTCCAACCCAGCCCCGCAGTCCTGCTGTGACTCAGGGACGGTGACATGAGGATGGAGTCCTCAGGAGCTGAGAGCAGAGGTGGTATTGACAGATTTCCAGAAGGAGGATTGGGGACATTTGAACAATGATTCTGGAAAGAGGGTACAGTGAGAAATAAATCCCAGAAATCAAAAAGATGTCTACAGGCTTCACATCAGCAAAAATCCATGTTCAATCTTCCAAAGGCCTGTGCTGTGAGGAGAGACGTCAGGAGGTAGAAGAGGAAGGAGGATGACAGAGCATCCAGGGTCATTGTTCTCCCAGGACAGCTCACCTCCAATAGATCACTTTCTCAAACACACACACACACAGGGTCCATGTCACCATGAGGGGACTATCACTTTCTCATCCCTTCTCACTTACCCGACGTCTTCAACATTTTCTCCCAGCGCACCATGAAATTCTGAAGGCAGGCCCAACAGTCTCCCATGGAGACCTTCTTCAGGAAGTCTGTCACAGTTCTGTCATTCTCCCACTTCTCTTTCATCCATCTGCCTCCAGGGTGATCCACTCTCCAGTGTCCATTCTCTGAATCAAAGTGGAGGCTCATTTGTCCATTCAAGCCAAACTGCCAGGATCCACTGATGTGTCTGTCATCCTCACAGCGACATGTCATCCTGGCCTGCAGGGTGAGAGGGTCTGCTCCCACCGTGGGAAAGAAAGAGCTCAGCCTCTGGGCTTGACAGATTCTTTGCCCCACTTGGGTCCACCTCCCCTGGGTCCACGTCCCCTGGGCCCAGCTGATCTGGCCTTGGTCTCTCATGCAACACCTGCTCTTTCCACGGGACGACTAGGGAAGGACCAACATCCAACTGCATTTTAAGCCCCATCTGCTTCTCCTGTACTGAGACTTTCTGACTTACCCGTGACCGTGGGTTTCGCCAGTGTAAAGTCACACAGGTGGTCCCTGATGTCTCTGAGTGTTTCAATCTGTGTTTCCCAGGACTTCTTGGTTTTCACTTCTCCCAGTAGACTAGTGAATATGATCTTGGCATGACCACAATCATAGGAGAGAAAAACCTCTCTGTCCACCTCGCCTTCAACCTCATACCACAGCTGTTCAGGTCTGGGCTGAGGATCGATGGTGACATTATAGGACAGAGAGTGAGCGTCTGTGAAGGCAAACCGCAGAGAGGGTGAGGGTGGGAGAAGAAGACCCGTAGGCCTCCTCCCCCAGGGCTGTGACAGCAGAGCAAGGCTGCGGGCTGGGCTGACAGAGCAGGACCCCCGCCTGCCCCCACCCCTCACCAGGCACGACTGAGGAAGGCGACGAAGCCTCAGGCAGGCAAGAAACCCCACAGCCCTGGAGATGCCCCGTTTCCACTCTGCTCACAAGCTCCGTATGTGGCACTAATCCACACATACGTTTCTAGGGATGGGCCAGGCTGGTTCAGAAGGAAAGGCCCAAACCCAGAGGATGTCAGGTTCTCTCTGAGTGTCTGTGGGAGATGCAGAGGGTAAGGGGGCTGTTCCCGAGGAAGTGTATCACTGTCAGTGGGGGTGTGAGTGGGGAGGATAAGCACAGAACCCAAAGCTGGAGAAGGGAGAGTTTATACTTACGGGTCACTGGGCTTAGCAAGGCCGGGGAGACGTGGTGATCTCCCACTAGGATGGGTCTTGGAAACCTGGAGAAAGGCCTGGCCCACATGGCATGAAAGAGAAAATCCAGAACTTCCGAGGCAGGTGGTAGAGGAGGGGATCCAAGGCTCAGAGAAGTGAATCTGCAGGGCGGACATGGTGTGAAAGGGCAGGAAGGTGAGCAGTCCACCAGCTCCATGGGAAAGCCTGATGGACTCTATGGAGCCCGAGAGGAAAGCGCAGATGAGAAGCATCTCCAATAGCTCAAGGTTGACTTTTGCTGAAGGTCAGGGATGGTAGGAGGACATGGTGTTCCTGTGGGGTTCTATCATGAACATGGATGGAAGTTGTGGAAAAATCAGATTCCAGATGGGGGTGCTCTAGGTCGGCAGAAAAGAGGTGCAGGGGTCAAAGCGATTAGAGAGTCTCAATGCCAGCCAGGGCCTGACTGCAGAGAATATGATGCTGGCTCATACCACAGGGCGATCCTAAAGGCAAACAGATGGTCAGGAACCTAGATACAAACTGTACCATTGAAAGAATTAAAGAGAAACAGAACACAAGGCTGGATTATCAGGAAGCCAAAAGCAGCCATCCCTACCAAACATCTGATCCAGGCCCATTTTCCAGATCTGAGCCACTTCTCAGAAGGTATCACCAGAGAAAGAAGCCACATTCTAAAAAGGAGGGCCCTTTCATCATCACATCTAGAGCAAAATTCCTTCCATTCTTTCCCAAAGAGCCTCACGGTTATTTGCTGGGGTAACTGAACCTGCAGAAGCAGAAACTACTCTCACATTCACATTGCACCTAGTGTGTCTCTAATATCAGGCAGAGGAACTGTAGCATCATCAGTTCAGTTCAGTTGCTCTGTCATGTGTGACTTTTTGCGACCCCATGAATCGCAGCACGCCAGGCTTCCCTGTCCATCACCAAATCCCGGAGCTTACTCAAACTCATGCCCATCGAGGCAGTGATGCAATCCAGCCATCTCATCCTCTGTCGTCCCCTTCTCCTCCTGCCTCCAATCCCTCCCAGCATCAGGGTCTTTTCCAATGAGTCAACTCTTCATATGAGGTGGCCAAAGTATTGGAGTTTCAGCTTCAGCATCAGTCCTTCCAATGAACACCCAGGACTGATCTCCTTTAGGATAGACTGGTTTGATCTCCTTGCAGTCAAAGGGACTCTTGAAAGTCTTCTCCAACACCACAGTTCAAAAGCATCAATTTTTCGGTGCTCAGCTTTCTTCACAGTGCAACTCTCACATCCATACATGACCACTGGAGAAACCATAGCCTTGACTATATGGACCTTTGTTGGCAAAGTAATGTCTCTGCTTTTTAATATGCTATCTAGGTTGGTCATAACTTTCCTTCCAAGCAGTAAGTGCTTTTAATTTCATGGCTGCATTCACCATCTGCAGTGATTTTGGGGCCCAAAAAAATAAAGTCTGACACTGTTTCTACTGTCTCCCCATCTATTTGCCATGAAGTGATGGGACCAGATGCCATGATTTTAGTTTTCTGAACGTTGAGCTTTAAGCCAACCTTTTCACACTCGTCTTTCACTTTCATCAAGAAGCTTGTTACTTCCTCTTCACTGTCTGCCATAAGGGTGGTGTCATCTGCATATCTGAAGTTATTGATATTTCTCTTGGCAATCTTGATTCCAGCTTGTGCTTCTTCCAGCCCAGCGATTCTCATGATGTACTCTGCATATAAGTTAAATAAGCACGGTGAAAATATACAGCCTTGACGGACTCCTTTTCCTATTTGGAACCAGTCTGTTCCATGTCCAGTTCTAACTGTTCCTTCCTGACCTACATATAGGTTTCTCAAGGGCAGGTTCGGTGGCCTGGTATGCCCTTCTCTTTCAGAATTTTCCACAGTTTATTGTGGCCTACACAGTCAAAGGCTTTAGCATAGTCAATAAACCAGAAATAGATGTTTTTCTGAAACTCTCTTGCTTTTTCGATGATCCAAAGGATGTTGGCAATTTGATCTCTGGTTCCTCTGCCTTTTCTAAAACCAGCTTGAACGTTCAAGTTCACGGTTCACATATTGCTGAAGCCTGGCTTGGAGAATTTTGAGCATTCCTTTACTAGCGTGTGAGATGAGTGCAATTGTGCTGTAGTTTGAGCATTCTGTGGCATTGCATTTCTTTGGGATTGGAATAAAAACTGACCTTTTCCAGTCCTGTGGCCACTGCTGAGTTTTCCAAATTTGCTGGCATATTGAGTACAGCACTTTCACAGCATCATCTCTGAGGAACTGAAATAGCTCAACTGGAATTCCATCACCTCCACTAGCTTTGTTCATAGTGATGCTTTCTAAGGCCCACTTGACTTCACATTCCAGGATGTCTGGCTCTAGGTGAGTGATCACACCATCATGATTATCTGGGTCATGAAGATCTTTTTTGTACAGTTCTTCTGTGTATTCTTGCTACCTCTTCTTAATATCTTCTGCTTCTGTTAGGTCCATACCATTTCTGGCCCCCCAGTTGTTGAAATGATGCTCGGACTACCAGGCCATCAGTGGACAGCAGTCCAGGTTCTGCTTACAGTTGTTGTCACTGGGTCCAGAGACCACACAGCGGTCATTTCACATGCCCTGGTCTTGTGACATGCATGGAGACCTGAGTAGCTAGTAAATTATCGTGGGGTGAAGGCTACTGTATTAGTGAATTCCAGATTCAGACTTCAGACCCTACCTCCCCATCTCCAGTAGTACATGTACACAATATCCTGGAGGAAATACAGAGACAAGTAACCAGGCTACAACCTCTGGAGGGCTTCAGGGGTGTGGTCCCTATCCTATCTCAGTTAATTACCGCTGTGGCCTTAGGTTTCCTGTAATGGTTCAGAAAAAATATTTTAGGCTTCGCACACCCTAGGTCTCTGCTGCAATCTGCTGTCCCAGCACAAAAGCAGTCACAATTGGTGCACGATGAGCATGGCCGGAGCTGCTTCCTGGGCAGATGACCCAGTAGAAACCGTGACATCAGAGGTATCTGTGGTCAGAAAGGTGCTATGTGCCATTTTCTACTTGAAGACTCACAACACAGACCCCGAGTGTCCTGAAGCTAGGCCATGTCACTTCCAGTGGGGAAAGTCACACCATTTAAACCTGGCTCCTGGTGTGGTCCTGGGGCCTGGCAGAGATGAGGCCTCTCGTCATGGAATGTCACAGTTGCCCATCGTGATGTCGGTTCATCAATCCCTAATCATTAGTTATGCTAGACCAGCCATCACAGGATAGAAGTGATTATATGTTTGGCATAAGTAGGGCCACAGGGAACAAACAAGACCCACCAGCATCTGGCCAACATGTGACACTAGAACTGTTATGTGGTCACTATCCTCTGCTCACACCTGTGGTTTCCCCTAGGGCACTTTGGACCAAGGTAGCTACTCTGTAATAAACGATCAGGGGGCATTAGCCCATAACTGCTGGACCGTTTTTATTTTGCTAAGAAAAAGTACTGCATGTTGAAGACAAATCATTCCCAAAACTAGTGAAAGAAAGCAAAACTTTAAAGATGAATCATGTGCATTTTCTTGTAGAAGTTAAGAAAATAAAAAGCAGTTGGTAGTAAGATTGTTAGTTCAAATATGTGTGTTTAAACAATTTTAAAGCTCTTTTGTAACAATATACCCATACCTCAAAGGCAACTATGTGTAAAAAATTTACACAAACAATTTCAGATCAAGCTAATAAAAGTGATATTGAGAACGTATACCACATCATTGAGTCTGTCTTCAAAAGTTCAGATGCTAAAGCATCCTACGGCATGTTTTTTCTGGACGACAATGTGCTTCTGTGATGCTGGGTGATGTATGTGACTGACTGGCTATAAGTGGGCCTCGACAGGCACCTTTCTCATGATGCTTGGGGACTGTGAGATGAGCGTCGGACACAGGCCCCCAGGGCTGCACAGACCTCTGTGAGACACCGGGCCATTAGCTGGAACTGCACCTGTCCTCTGGATCGAAGGCCAGCACAAGCCATCACATAAATGGTTCATCAGGACAGTTGGTAGGCGGGGCTATTTGGTAACCCTCTTTCAGGTACTCGGCCACATCAAACAGGTAGATATCCACTTAGGGTGTTTGGTCAGAGTTATAAACACCTGGGTTCTCTTAGTAGCAGCATGCTGACTTCTTAGTTGTGGCATGCAGGATCCAGTTCCCCCGCCAGAGATTGAACCCAGGCCCCTGCATTGGGAGTGTGGAGTCTTAGCCACTGCATCACCAGGCAAGGCTGGAGAACTCATTATTAACCAGACTTTCAAAAGTCATCCATGTATCCTGTGTTTCTGTTGTTCCCCAGGCAGTTAGAGTCCATGGGGAACAAGACTCTGGAAAGGGACTGGCTTTGCCATTAACTTGAAGGTGTTCAATGACAGAGCTCCTAGCTGCCAGGTTTTTGTGGAGGACTTCTTTCTAACCAGGTAGCTCATTCCACAGACAATCTGAACAGCCATGTGAATTAGCTTTTGTTGAGAAGCTGCCTGCGGATTATTGTCCTCTACAAATTTACACTGTCATAAAAACAATTTAAGGTACCCCCAGTTCAAGTAAGGCGATCCACCATGGGCTTTTCCCCTTCTTATGTTCACACATGGGTAACAGGAAGATTTCTGTGATGAAGATCTTGTAGTTACAACTTTCAGGGAGCATCGTCGTCACCTGAATTTCAGAAGCTTGATATCTGTTTTTACAAATGCTTCTTGCTCTCTATCTGGATCTTTTTCATCTACATAAACCCCATGGAAAGTACACCAAAAGGTACCTTCTTAGAGTACATCTTTTGAGTTCCTCTCCCTGGATAGATACTTTGATATCATTCACCTTAGCTTTGGCCGCCAAAAGAGTGACGCTTCTCAAGTCCTACTCCTCTACCCACAAGGGAGGATAACTGGAGATGGGGGCTGTATTGTTGGGTGTGTTGCCTCTCACATACTGAGACATCTGGGAACGACTGGGACTGAGACAGCCCTTGGGATCTACTGCTGGCGCTGATGCTATCTTCCAGTTCAATCCTTTTCACACTATGAAGATGTATAACAGCTAATACTAGTACTACAAGAAATACAACTGGACAGCAAATCCCTAGGCTGATACAAAACACACGTGTAGACACGGCTGGAGCCGCATGTACAGGATCATAAATGGGCTCCTCTGCTGGTCGTTTTGTCCAAGGCTGAAGTTTTCCTTCCTCAATTTCTGGATGGCAACTTTTCCTTCGTTTCAACTCTAAGACTGTGAAGATTTTGAAGTTACTATCAAGTTGAGCTGCATTTAGTATCATAATTTCAGAATCTACTTTGCCAGGACGGGACAGCTCAAGCCCAAACACTGATACAGTGCTTGGGAGTTCCAGGGCAAGGGTCGGCAGGCAGCCTAGCGGACCCCAGCGGTACAGGCGGCAGCCTTTGGGGATGCCGGTCCCCGGGAGATCGGCCTGCACCTCCGTCCCGATCGGTGATACAGACAGCAGTAGGGACCAGAAGGGGTTCTGCGCGCAGATCGCGGGCTTGTGCTTTTCGGGGCGGCTCTGGGTCCCTTCCCCGCGGGGAGGCAGACTGGTCCCATCCCGCAGGGCTCCAGGACTCCCACTTCCCAAGGGGCAGGCTGGGCCCTGGGGGGCCTCAACAGCATTCCCTGTAGCGTCCCGGCCCCCTCTTCTCCTAGCGTAACCTCCCAAACTCCCTGCATTATTGCTTCACCCAAGGCACCCCTGTTCTGCCCCGGAGAGCCCGCAAGTAGCCCGGGGGTGCCACCGAGGTGCAAAGGGGCCAGGGTAAGGGAAAGAGGACGGGGCGGCGGCGCCACCCCACCCCGCAAGAAGTTTCGCGAACTCCCGCGCACACCAACACTCCTGTTGAGGTCGTAACTCACCCAACTTCCACGCGCCCTCCCGCAGGTTCATCCCGGAGCTCACCGCCATGCTTCCCGCTTCCCGGTGACCCAGACAATGAGAAGCAGGACCAGGAAGCCAAGACGGGTCTCGTGGCCACCCATCTCTCCTGGATCTCAATTTTGCTGGAGAGGAGGGTGCTAGGTCAGTGGAGCGGATCCTTTCCGGGGAGGCAGGCTATGCACTTCCGTGGTCGCAGTCGTTTCCGGCTCCGAGGCCTAGCCCCAGGACCCAGCAGCCCCTTGCATCACAGGCGAACCTGCTTTTAAGTTCTGCACTCTGCCCACTCGCCTCTGCAAGGGCTGTTGCCACTGCCTCCTCTTCCCACTCCTTGGCGCTGTATTTGTGCTGTGCTTGGGCTGATAGCCAGTATCTTCCTCGTTAGATCATTTTGTCATTTTGGTCTCCCTAATTAATAGAAATTGATCAGACGTCAGGGAAGAATTTCTGGCAAGAAGGTCATGGAGGGGAGAGCTAGGGCCTTCTCCTTCCGCATCCTGAGCTTGCTTTGGATGATCACTGACCTTGTCACTGTACTGAGTTTCTCAGGATTCTCCACACCATCTTATGAAAACCTGAAGGAGCTTTTCAGCCAACCCAGTTACTGTTTCCGGTGCCAGTTCCGGTGGCAAGGTAATTGATCAATGTCGTCTGTGCCCTGACCCTTCCACTGACCTGCTCTTCTGATCTCTCTCCCTCTCCTCTGGCTTCCTGAGTCCCAGAGACACAACAGTATTGAAATTAGGCCAGTTCATCACTGCAAATTTGCTTCGGTCACATGTGTTTATTTTTCTTTTAGAATGCCAATGCCAATTCATTTTGAAGAAGGATTCTGTGTAGTTCTATAGGTTGTTTGCCCCTCCTTTTTTTTTTCTTGTATAATTGTACAACCTTTGAAAAGTACATAAGTTATAATGATCCAGTATTATATGTCATTCAAAAAAATAACCTTTCTCTTCCAGCAACCATCCACGGGAAATTAAAGTTCCTGAAAGAAGGCCAATTCAAGATGGCTTCTACTCTGGTAGAAACAGAAAATAAAAAGATGAGAAAAAGCACTAAAGAAATGGGTCCTCATCAAACTCATATAGTTTTGCACAGCAAAGGAAACCATAAACAAAACAAAAAAGGCAAACTACAGACTGGGAGAAAAGATCTGCATTTCATGTCACCCTTGCAGGTGACAAGGGCTTAATTTCCAAAATATATGAAAAGCTCTTACAACTCAATAATAAAGACAAGGAACCCAATCAAAGAATGGGCAGAAGATCTAAATAGACATTTCTCCAAAGAAGGCTGACACATGGTCCATAGGCATGTGAGAAGATGCTCAATATCAATATTTATTATTTTTAATTAATTAAAAAATTTTATTGTGTATTGGAGTATGTGGTTGATGAAAAATGTGTGTTAGTTTCAGGTATATAGCAAAGTGATTCAATTATACATATACATGTAGCTATTTTTTTTTTTTTTTACAAATTCTTTTCCTATTTATGCTTTTACAGAATATTGAGCCGATTTTCCTATGCCACAGAATAAGTCTTGTTGGTTATCTATTTTAAGTATAGTAGTGTGTATATGTCAATCCTAACCTCCCAGTTTATCTCCCTCCATCACCTATCACCTCTGGATATATGCCCAGGAGTGGGATTGCTGTATCATATGGTAGCTCTGAACCTGCCTGCAATGCAGGAGACCTTGGTTTAATCCCTGGGTCAGGAAGATCCCCTGGAGAAGGAAATGGCAACCCACTTCAGTATTCTTGCAGGGAGAATTCCATGGACAGAGGAGCCTGGCAGGCCAGAGTCCCCTGGGTGGCAAAAAGTCAGACACAACTTAGCAACTAAATCACCACCACATGGTAGCCCTGTTTTTAGTTTTGAAAGGGGAGGCAGATGAGTCCCAGCCCGTCTCCATAGTGGGTGTATCAATTTACATTCCCACCAACAATGTGGGAGGGTTCCCTTTTCACCACAGTCTCTCCAGCATTTATTGTTTGTTCACTTCAGTTCAGTTCAGTAGCTCAGTCATGTCTGAATTTTTGTGACCCCATGGACTGCAGCATGCCAGGCTGCCCTGTCCATCACCAAGTCCCGGAGCATCATCAAACTCATAGATTTTTCAATATGGCCATTCTGATCAGTGTGAGGTTCCTTGAAGGGGGAAGGAGAATAAATGTCGAGAATGAGAAGTAAAAGCCCAGGATCAGCCCCAGGATCCAGGGAACCTACTTGGCAACAAGGACAGACTTTGGGAACAGAGCGGGGTTGGTGCCCCACAGGCCTCGCTGCAGAGGCTTCTCTTGTCGCAGAGCCCTGGCTCTGGTTCGCTTGGGCTTCTAGAGCACAGGGTTTAGTCGTCCCGGGGCACGTGGGACCTTCCCTGACCAGGGTCAAACCTGTGTCCCCTGCACTGGCAGGCGAATTCCTATCACTGGCCCACCGGAAAGCCCCCACCACATCTTCTTTATCCATTCATTGTCAATTGTCATTTAAGTTGCTTCTTTGGTGTCTCAATAACTCAGACCATTCAGAATCTGCGTGCTATGCAGGAGACCTGGGTTCAATCCCTGTGTTGGGAAGATCCCCTGGAACAGGGCATGGCAACCCACTCCAGTATTCCTGCCTGGAGAATCCCATGGACAGAGGAGCCTGGTGGGTCACAGTCTATGGGGTCACAGAGTTGGACACGACTGAGCTCCTAAGCACACACACATTCTCCTTCCCCTGATGGTGTCCAGGCCCGGGGTTCCCACCTCTGACCCTGGGCCCACAATTCTCCAGCTGAACGGCCTCAGGTTCTGAGGCCTTGCCCCATGTCTCCCCCAGGGTCTGGGTCCCTCTGAGCAGGCCTTCAAGGCATTAATTCTCCTCCAAGAGAAGCAGGGGTTTGGGCCTGTTACTGTCATAATGAAGGAAAGTCTATTTCTCCAATGCCCCCGTGGAGCCTCCACCTCACATCTGGGCTGGAGTGACAATGAAGTTGTAGCCAAGTTAAGTGTCTGTGAGAGAACTCAGGTGTTAGCTGGCATGGGGAGTGCTGACTCAGTCCTCATGTGCCCTGCAAAGGTCGTCCGTTGCAACCTTGGCCCTGAATGTGATGGTGTTGGAAGATGGGTGTGTGGGAAGTGATTGATGTGTTCCGTTCAGTTCAGTTCAGTCTCTCAGTCATGTCTGACTCTTTGTGATCTCATGGACTGAAGCACACCAGGCTTCCCTTTCCATCACCAACTCCTGGAGCTTGGTCAAGCTCATGTCCATTGAGTTGGTGATGCTTTTTAACGATCTCATCCTCTCTAGTCCCCTTCTCCTCCTGCCTTCAATCTTTCCCAGCATCAGAGTCTTTTCCAAGGACTCAATTCTTCACGTCAGGTGGCCAAAGTATTGAAACTTCAGCTTCAGCATCATTCCTTCCAAAGAATAATCAGGACTAATTTCTTTTAGGATTGACTGGTTTGACCTCCTTGCTGTCCAAGTGACTCTCAAGACTCTTTTCCAACACCACAGTTCAAAAGCATCTATTCTTTGGCACTCAGCTTCCCACCTGAGCTTCTGGACAGACCTGGGAACACCTGCGATGAGTGGTAAGGGATGAGGGAAGGTGTGGAGAAGGGCGACCTGGGGAGGAAGGAATTGGGGGACAGTGAGGGGTCTGGGCCTGGAGAGGTGGGAGGGGCGCGGTGGAGAGGGTTGGGTCCCCTCCTCAACCGGTTGTGCCCCCCACAGGAGTCCCCCCCCCCACTGACTTTAGTAGGCAGGAGGGGATGGAAGGGAATCCTATTCCTCAGAGGCTCCAAAGTGAAAGTCACTCAGTCATGTAAAACTATACAGTCCATGGAATTCTCCAGGCCAGAATACTGGAGTGGGTAGCCTTTCCTTCTCCAGGGGATCATCCCAATCGAGGAATTGAATCCAGGTCTCCCACATTGCAGGTGGATTCTTTACCAGTTGAGCCACCAGGGAAATCCAAGGATACTGGAGTGGGTAGCCTTTCCTTTCTCCAGGGGATCTTCCTGACCCAGGAGTCGAACCGGGGTCTCCTGCATTGAAGGCAGATTTTTTACCAACTGAGCCATCAGGGAAGCCCTGGGCTGACGAGACGCTGAGGGAGGGAACGCAGTTCAGCCCCTGGGCCTGGGGGAGGCATCAGCTGGTGAAGGCAGGTGACCCCGGGTGACACCCGTCACAAGGCAGATATCTTTGTGTGGTGTTTCCAAGCTAGAAAAAGACAAAGCAAATGACAGGGGGTAACAGCTTCTTCCCTGTCCCTGGCCAATGTTTGGTTCCCTTGGGACCTCGGGGTGATGCCGTGCAGGCCAGAGGGTCCAGGCCCAGAGAAGGGAGAAGCTGGGGAGCCGGTCACCACTGAGGCCTCTTCAGCACCAGTCCTGACACACCGCTCACCCCACACTCTCCATGCATACCTGTCTTCCACACTTCAGCCCGTTACACACACAAGCCCCCTTGGTGTCCACACTGCCCTCCGTCACCCACAGCCCCCCTGACTCTCCAGCCTCCCACACAGCCCCCCTCACACGCACGTGCTCCCCACACAGGCTTCACGCTTCTGACTCGTATCCTTCCACCCTTGCGCACATCACCCGTCCTGAAACTGTCCGTGCAGGTCTCCTCACACCCGCTTCCCTCCGTGCACACCCCACCCCCCACCCCACACACTTCCTTTCACACACAAGTGCCCGCTTGCCTGCCCCACTGGCTCTCCACTCTCTGCAAAGTCACACCGCGTTCCCCTCCCTCAGGGACCCTGGCTTCCTCACATGTCTGCACACAAGCTTCACACAAATTCCACACAGAAGGCTCCCGTCTACTTCTGCTGCCATCCAGAAACTTCCCCCTCATGGCCATTTCCCTTCACTCTCTTCCTCCTCTCTGGGTCCCCAAGGGATCCCCTCCAGGGCCCTCTGCATACGCATACTGTCCACTCCCCTTCTGCCCCAGGCTCACCTGTCCACAGTCACACACACACACACACACACACCAAGGGTCCCAGCATTCTCACACACTAGTTGTGACTGCTACCTACATATCCAACACACTCTTCCCAGCATTCCCTGACTCTCTTCACATTCACCTTCCTATCACAAATTAGTGTCACTGCCCCACACAATCTAAGTGGGAAATGGCAGCCCACTCCAGCATTCCTGCCTGGAGAATCCCATGGATGGAGGAGCCGGGAGGGCTACAGTGCACAGGGTCGCAAAGCGTCAGACATGACTGAGCAGCTAACACAGTCACTCCTCTCTCCTTCCCTCCTCCTCTCACGCATACCCTCTCTCTCTGTCTCTCTCAGGCACATACACAGTCACACTGACCAGTTCTCCCCAAGATACTGGGCCTCCCAGCTGCCCCAAAGCCACACACAGCTCGGGTGGTTCTGGGAAGGGGCTGGCTGCCAGGACTCCGCCCCAGGGCTGAGGCAGGAATTTTTGGTCTCTGTCTGGGTCCAACCTGGAATCGTGCCTTCTCCTTTTTAATGCTCCAGCCCCATATCTAAAACTACTCACCACACATGCTCCTACTGGCATACAGACCCGAGCCCCCACGGACAGTCACCTTCATGCATTAATCAAACTAAAATGAACGTTTGTGTGTTGTGCTAAATAGAAATCCTCCTTTAGTTACAGGATTAGCCACTTCCCCCATTTCATGTATTGCATCGCTGCTGTTTCCTACCTCGTCTACTAGGTGTCACTTTTTAGACATCCCTGGGTCTGTTTCTTGGCTCTTTTCTAAAACTTTTCTAGAACTTTTCTAATACTTCTCTCTAAAACTCTTTTCTAAAACTGCTCTCCTGCCTTCCTTCTTGCTCACCAGTTCCCTTTGTGCTGGGAATGCAGCTTAAGCCCCCGCAAGCTTGCTTGGGACAGTGAAGTCGTCATAAAGAATTACCTCAAGCGCTGTGGCTTGAAACAACCAAAATTTATTCTTTCAAGGTTGTGAGGGTTAGAAGTCTGAAATCAAGATGTCGGTAGGGCCCTCTCTGAAGGCTCTAAGGGAGGCTCCATCTTGTCTCTTCCTGACTACTGGTGGTTGCATGGAGAAGGAAATGGCAACCCACCCCAGTATTCTTGCCTGGAGAATCCATGGACAGAGGAGCCTGGTGGGCTGCAGTCCATGGGGCCGCAAAGAGGCGGACACGACCGAGGTACCGTGCACAGCTCTGTGGTTCCCGGAACCCCTTGGCGTTGCGGAGCTCCTGTCTATTTCTGTCTTTCCATGACACTCTTCTCGTGGGTGTTGTCTTCCTGTATCCATCTCTTCTATCCATGTCCACATTTCTCTCTCCTGGTAAAGGCACCAGTCACTGGATTAGAGGCCACCCTAATCCACCCTGGCCTCACCTTGGTTGGATTACATCTGCACACACCCTATTTCCAGGTGAGGTCTCCTTGAGCCCCTAAAATAAAGAATTTTCAATAAACATTCATGTGATTCTCATTGGGCAAAAAAGGTACAATGTATAATTGAATTCTTTGCATCACTGAATATATTCCTTACAGGAGAAAACTTCAAGTTTTGTCTAGACATTACTGAAAACTGAAAGGTTAAACTTTTTTCTGATGCTGTCTTCTTCTCATCCTGGTATGAATGTATGAGCTCAAACATCCTTTTGGTTTGAGCATTGTTTTAGGTGTTTCTGAAGTCAGCAGTGTTCTCTGTTAACGAGTTCAGTGTAGTCACCCTTTCTAAGTGGGAAATATTAATGCAAGAGTTAATTCTCTTCAGTTTTGCTGTGCATGAGCTACTTTAGAGCACCTGATAAGGGTCCATCTAGGTGGTGGATAGTCCTTTAAATAATATCTTTTCCAGTTTGCATAATTTCCTGGTTGCAAGTCATGGAACATCTAATCTTCATCCGTAAATTATTAAGATTTAGAATCAAGCTTAGAATGTCTTTTTAATAACTCAGTAAAGGGCTTCCCTGGTGGCTCCTTGGTAATGAATCTGCCTGCTAATGCAGGAGACATGAGTTCAGTCCCTGTCCCGGAAGATCCCACATGCTGCAAATCAACTAAGCTCATGGACCACGAGTACTGAGGCTGTGCTCGGGAGCCTGGGAGTCGCAACTACTGAGCCTGTGTGCCCAACTCCTGAAGCCCGCAGTCTGGAGCCTGCGCTCTGCTACCAGAAAATCCACCACAGTGAGCTGCTCTTGCACCGTAACTAGAGAGCAGCAACTAGAGAAAGCCCACACACAGCAATGAGGACCCAGCACAGCCAAAAATAAATACATCTTAAAAAAATAATTCAGTTAAACTTCACATAATGTAACACAACAAACAGGAGTACCACACCATATATATTCTTTTGTGTCCAGCACTTGCCTCTCAAATCCTTTTTATGAGGCTTCTATGGTTTTATTGCGGTAATTTATTTTTTATTTATTGGGTTACATTGTTCCATTTATGCCTAGATCACACTTTATCCTTTCTTCTGTCCTGGATACATTTTTACACATTAACATGTCACTATGTTAATACATGTATTAATCTACATGATAATTTAACTGGTAGACTCATACTTTTGTGTACATCTAAGCAGTTAGCACTTGATTATGGTTTCTGTGTATGTATTAGTCTGCTAGGTCTCTAAAGAAAAGCTATTGTTCTATACTCAGAACATGAAACATGACACCAAAATGTGGGTTTTAGAAAGTCTGCTCCAGGAACCAGGACTCCGACCAAACGTATACTTCCTACTGTATCACAATACAGACTGTAACCACACACCACCGACTAAGTGGTTTCAACAAGATTCTGGAGGTGAGGATTTTATCACATGGATTAAGAAGAACACATTCAGCCCATAAAAGCATGTGGTAACTTAACTATCCATGAAAGAGAGTGTGAACACATAAATTATGTCTCATTAAATCATAATTTATCCATAATGTATTATCTTATTAAGAGAATTTTTAAAATGCCACCCACTGCCCCCTGCCCCAATTCCACCCCACATGAAGGGAAGTCTGATGGAAAGAATAGAACTCGAAGTCTTAACTGATTGTGAGCAAATATTTGACTTTTGCAAATCCTCAAAATGACCAAGTCAATACATGTTAAGGGCCCATCAACAGTCGTGGAACGTGAAGGAATTCTTAAGCATGAGCTTCTTTAGCTTCTTGTTACACCTCACTCTGAGTAGAAGGTAGTATATTCGATCAACAGCCAGACTGTCATCAAGGGTTAGTTTTTGGCACCCAGAGTTGGTTTAACATTGTACCTTCTCATAGTCCAGGGAGAAACATCCAGATGATGGAATAGCTGTTAGAACATTGGGGGAAATGTTGAACTAGATGATGCTATCATCAGAGAAGAAAAGGTTTTTTTCATCAAAGGGCTGGGAAAGCCTGAGTAAGGTCTCAGGACAACACCCCACCCCACCACGTCTACATCTTGTACCCGGTGCCTCCACAGGAGAAGACACTTGTCTTCACTCCCACTCCCACTGCACTGTCCTGCTGCCCACACCAGCCTCTTCTACCCCAACAACAGAGTGGTTCCCAACCCTACAGGGAAGTGTGGGGGCCCAAGACAAAGACAGAACATCATCTAGGTAAAGATGGGTCCAATGGACAGGGCCTTGGTGAGACCCGAGGTTCACCTCTCCCAAGTCCTGACAAGAACAAACCTGCCTAGGAGCCAGAGGCCAGCTGGCTCCTCACCTGCTGTGGTCCCTGATTTCTTCATAAGATTCATGATGATGAAGCAATTAGAACTAACTGGGTGATGATCAATAGGATGATGCAAGTGACCAATTGGATGGATGCAGACTGGCTGATATCTGGGGCCATTATTAGTGGTTCTAAAGTGAAAAAGCAAAAGCCTTGTCAAATCTAAGAATACACCTTCCTCAGCACCTGCTGTCCTTAGAAAGCACACGTTCCCCATATAGTTACTGACTTATGAGAAGTCACTGTTCAGTTCCAGGTGTGGAAAGATGAATGGGCTTGTGCTCTGTCTTCGTGGAGCTAATATTTCTCCTGAGTTGTGTTAGTCGTTCAGTCATGTCCGAAACTTCGCGAGCTCATGGACTATAGACCACCAGGCTCCTCTGTCTATGGGATTCTCCAGGCAAGAATACTGGAGTGGGTTGCCACTTCCTACTCCAGGGGATCTTCCCAACCTAGGAATCGAACCCGGGTCTCCTGCCTTGCAGGCAGATTCTTTACTCTGAGTCACTGGGACAGCAAATGTCCATCTGATTACCTTTCAGGTGGACATGTTTATTGTGAGGAGTCCTTTTTGAGGAGGACACATTGGGAATATTTAATTCTGTCTGGGAAGGGATAAGGGCTTCATTAAGTGACATTAGAGTTGGTTAAAGTATCAGTAGGACAGAGGGGAGAGAAGCCCTGGAAACATAATGCATATATAGATTTGGGGACCATCGAGCAGTGCCAGGGGACAGGGTCATTAATGAGGAAGGGGGCTCCTGTGCTGAGGGAGGTGGGCTGGGAAAGGAGGATGCTGGCAAGTTCTGTGCTATGCTCATCACTGACTCTCCAGACAGGAAGTCCACCAAGAGATCAGTAACTCTCTCCATCCATCATATTTTCAGTTGCACAAACATATGTGCTCATATCCACACATGAAGGCACTAGACCTTTGAAGAGAGCTACCACCTCCCCCACCTCCCCCACACCCCACTCAGTTACCTGTGGGCTCTGGGAGCACCATGTTCTCCCAGTGTTCCAGGAATTCCCTAAGCCAATAACTGCAGTCTCCCATTGAGATCTTCCTGAAGTACTCTGCCAGTTCCTGGTTGTTCTCCCACGCCTCCTTGATCACTGTGGCTCCAGGATTGATGACTGTCCAGGTTATGCTCATGGTGTCAAGGAGGAGGGCTGTCCGTCCATTGATGCTGAAGAGCAAGGATGCACCAGAGCATTGCTCGGCTTCACGCTGACAACACAGCCTGACCTGCAGGGAGGGAGGACCTGCGCCCCCCACACAGTGAATCTTTCTGGGCTGACCACAGTCCATCCTCCCCAGTCACTCAAGTGTGTCTGCACATCTAGAGGTCCGTAATCTTCTGACCGTGACCTCCCCCTCTTACCCATCAGGTCCAGCGGGTCTCTAAGGCTGGACCGTGTTAAGTCTTTTCACAGGAAGGGCCTCCCTGCATGCACTCTGCCCCCACCCCTCTCTTGCTGTCTCCAGCTCCCCACCCCCTCCCATATTACCCTTCATCTCCTTTTTGTCCAGTTTGATGACAGGCAGGATCTGAGCTCTCTTCCTGCTTCTCCCAGCGTTTGGTTCAATTCCATCCATGCTTTGGTGTCGTTTACCTCCTCCCCCAGGAAACCCAAAGGTCTGACCTTGTTGCTGTCACTGTCATAGTGGAGTAAAGGCTTTGTGTCCATGGAGGCCTGGACTTGACACCAGGGCTGTCCCGGTCTGGACTGTTTTATGACAGTGAGATCAAGGCACAGAAAGTGGGCATCTGTGAGAGAAAACCACAGCCATGTCTGGGAGATTCCCCTCCAGGGCCTGGTTGCAGAGGGAGGGGTCTCTATCCCAGACCCCCTCCTCTGCTGCATCCCCTCAGTCCTGCCTCACCTTTAACTGTCTGAGCTTTAGTTAAACACTTTGATGCCACAGTGGAATTTTTCCGTCCATATACTATTAGCAGGAAGATTTCTCTGATATATGGTGGCTCAAGCAGTAAAGAATCTGCCTGCAATGCAGGAGACCCGGGTTCGATCCCTGGAGATGGAAATGGGGACCCACTCCAGTATTCTTACCTGGAGAATGGACAGAGGAACCTGGCAGACTACAGTCCGGCGTAGGGTGGCAAAGAATCAGACACACCTACGTGACTAAGCAGGCACACGCCAGCTTGGGAGGTAGCAAAAACAGAAGACAGTGTCTGCTTTCTAGAGACTTAAAATCTATCTGAACAGACAAGACTTTCAACAGAATGGGAAGAAAGATGCCATAGGACACATGCCACATTCACGATGGGTCCCTAGGCATCAGGAAAGTTTTACTGGAGTAGGAGGTGGGACTTGCCAGGAGAGGGAAAGCTGCTCCAGGAGAACAGGCCCAGGCACCCTGCCTTGGGCGGGATCCTGGAAAGCAGGATGTCACCTCCTGGGCAGCCAGTCCAGCTAAACCACACTCTCACCATCTTAAAAGCAGGTGGACAGGCGCCAACCAGGGTGGAGCCCCTTCCCTCCCCTTTTCTCTCGTCCCCCACTCCCCCAGCAGAGCCCCAGATCCAGAACACTCACTGCCCAGAGTCTTCCTGACTTCGGTCAGCAGCAGTATCAGCAGAAGATGACCTGTGGTGTGAGCCAATGACTTTCCTCCCTGCAGTTTTAGGAGCATGACCGGAAAACGTAGCCTGGGGTGTGTCTATACCTCTGCCTCCTGGCACCGCCCAAAGTCTTCAGCCCTAGACTGAGGAAGCCCTGCTGAAAAACGAGAAAGATAACACTTATGCCCAGGAAGTATTTCTCAAGTTTCAAAGGTATTTACTCATTAAAAAAAAAAAAAGTCATGACATTACAAAGGCAAACTCAGTTTGAATAGCTATCCTCCAGCCAAAAAAACCCTTTTCTGGTGTGAGCAAGAAAAGCCCACGTTTTGTTGGCTCTCCTGCTCACTCCACGAGCCACTTCCTCCTCTGATCTTTTTTGAACTCACTTCCTTCTCACTCCTGCTCCACCGCCGCTGCCGTCTCCTGCTCAGTTATCCCTTCTTTTCTCCTACATCCATTTTCCATCCTAACCTTTCTCTGTGATGATTACGATTCACTCCATGTTAGTCACTCAGTCGTGTCCGACTCTGCGACCCCCTGGACTGTAGAGCCCGCCAGGCTCCTCTGTCCATGGGATTCTCCAGGCAAGAATACTGGAGTGGCTTGTCATTCCCTTCTGTTAATCAAACCAGCAGCGGCCGATCCGCCCTAGGTCTGTCATATCGGAGGAGGGTGTACAAGAGTCCAATCGTCCTGTTGGAGCCGAGCTCCAGAAGAGCCGTGAATTTATTACCGTTTGCTCATCGGCAAGTTGCAAAGTCCTCCTAGGGCCCCGGAGGAGCAAGCTCACCGCCAAACATGGACGGATTTTCCCGAGTCAAGCAGCAACGGTCCCCTCCCGCCTTTCCAGCCCCTCCCCTGCGCTAGGCGTCTCCCGCAGGATGTCAGCCGCGCAGGTGGCTCAACCCCGCGGTCTGCCGGGTGTTGGCTTCGGGGTGGCGGGAGAAGACAGAACATTTGAGGGGCCCGCCCTGGGTTCGTACTTACCGCCCACTCCTCCTCCGCACCGGCTCCTGCGATCGGCCGGGCGCGGTCCTCGCCTGCCTGGTCCAGCCAAGCTCGCTCTCGCGCAGGTTGAAACCGTACAGTTCGCAACCACAGAGAAGTTCCGAATCTCTCCTCGGGGTTTTCTGTTTGAATGGCTCTTTCGAATCTCGGCCAGACGCCCCGCGGCCCCGCCTCGGGGGCTCTCGGCCGGCGGCGTTCGGAGCGGCTTCGCTGGAGTGGGGATCCGCGGGCGGGCGCGGAAGAGGGGCCCCGGCGGAGGTGCCGCGCTCGCGGGCCGGCGCCCCAGGAGGCCCGCCCGGCCGGTGAGTGAGTCTCTGTAAGGAAGTGCCCGGGGTGCGGGGTGATGAGGAGGCTCTTTCCGGTAAGCCGGGGTGACTTCGGACCCGGGACCTGGGACGGGGGCCGGCCGAGGAGTCACGGGCGACTTCTCGGTCCTGCGGGGGCCGAGTTTCCCGGCGCTCGGGCCCCGCCACTCTCTTCTCTGCCATCCTCTCCTGCGTGTCCGAAAGCGATTCTTCCCTGGCTTGTCATGGCGCCTGGTGGCCTGGACACTTTCCTGCCCTTTCACACCATGTCCGCCCTGGCAGGTTCACTTCTCTGAGCCCTGGATCCCCTCCTCTACCACCTGCCTCGGAAGTTCTGGATTTTCTCTTTCATGCCATGTGGGCCAGGCCTTTCTCCAGGCTTCCAAGACCCATCCTAGTGGGAGATCAGCAGCGTCTCCCCAGCCTTGCTAAATCCTGTGACCCCTGATTGTGAACTCTCCCTTCTCCAACTTGGGGTTCTGTGTCACCCGCCACCTCTTTGCCCCTCTCCCTGTGATCCTGCTTCCTCAGGAGCATCCCCACAGGCCCCCCCATCTCTCACAGGACACGGGGTTAGACTCTGACAGTCCTCTGTCATCTAGACTTTTCCTGCATAGCAGCCTGGCATGTCTCTGCAAAGGTTATGATGCTGGGCCCTGACCTGGTGGACACGGGGACACACCCCGGATGAGTGACCTTTGCCAGGCGGGCCTCCTCCTTCTCCACGAGAAGGGGGGCACTGGTGTGTGGTGTGTGTGTGGGGTGGTCATTGCTCTGTCAGCCCAGCCCTGCACTGTACTCTGCTCTCATAACTGGGGGAAGGGCCTGCGGGTCTTTTTTCCCAACCTCACCCTCACTGTGTTTTGCCTTCACAGATGCTCATTCTCTTTCCTATAATTTCACCATCGATCCTCGGCCCAGACATGGACAGCCATGGTGTGAGGTTCAAGGCGAAGTGGATCAAAAGGTCTTTCTCTCCTGTGACTGTGGTACAGCTGAGATCAAGTACCTGAGTCCATTGGGAGAGGAAGTGAAAAGTATGAACACCTGGGAAACACAGACGGGCACACTCAGAGACACTGGGGACTTGCTCAAGGGGCAAGTGTCTGACGTTACACCAGAGAGATTCACAGACAAGGGTGAGTGAGGAAGTCCAAATGCAGGAGGAGCAGACTGGGGGCTCAACTGCATCCACTGTTTTTGGATAAAAAAATTAAAAAGTTGGATATTGTCCTTCACTAGTAGCCCAGTGGAAAGAACAGCTGTTGCTGGAGAGACCAGGGCCAGATTAGCTGAGCCCAGGGGAGGTGGACCCAGTTGGGGCAAAGAATCTGTCAAGCCCAGAGGCTGAGCTCTTTCTTTTCTCGGTGGGGTCAGGACCTCTGACCCTGCAGGCCAGGATGATGTGCTGGAGTGAAGACAACAGACACGCCAGTGCATCCTGGCAGTTTGGCTTCAGTGGAAAACTGTGGCTCCTCTTTGATTCGGAGAATGGACACTGGACAGTAGTTCATCCTGGAGGGACACAGATGAAAGAGAAGTGGGAGAAGGACAGAGCCCTGACCGACTTCTTCAAGAAGGTCTCCATGGGAGACTGTCGGGCCTGGTATCAGGCTTTCTTGGTGCGCTGGGAGAGAATGTTGAAGAGCACGGGTAGGTGAGAAGAGTAGGAGAAAGTGGTAGTTCTCTCATGGTGACATGGATTCACCCCTCTGTGTGTGTGTGTGTGTGTGTGTGTGTGTGAAAATGATCCGTCAGAGGTGAGTTGCTCCTGAAAGAACAATGACCCCCGGATGCTCTGTCATCCTCTTTCCTCTTTTACCTGCTGACGTCTCTCCTCACAGCACAGGCCTTTGTACGATTGAACATGGATTCTTACTGATCCTAAACATGATAGCATCTCTTTGATTCCAATCTCCTTCTTATTCTTCCCTCTTTCCAGAACCTCCTTTTAAATGTCACCAATCCTCCTTCTGGAAATCTGTCACCACCACCTCTGCTGTCAGCTCCTGAGGACTCCATCCTCACATCACCGTCTCTGATGTCCCAGCAGGACTGAGTGACTCTGTTGGAAATCTTGCTCTCCCATCAGCTGTCAGAGCCCCTGAGGACAGGGCTCCTCCCTTCCCCCATCTCGTCTGAGGACCTGTCACAAGGGCCTCCACGTGTAGATGGAGGGGTAGGGGTACCTGGGTCAGGGGGGTGAGGAGGCATCTGCCGAGTTTAGTGTGTGGACAAGGGATTCACCCTCACTCTCCTTGCAGCATCACCGACCACAGGCCCCCCTACAGTCCAGTCCATGGCCGCAGCCATCAAGCACATCACCTGGATCGTCCCCGTGGTCCTCACCAGTTTCATCATAACTGTCTTCCTGGGCTGAGTCCTTTCCAGGATCAGGTACTGAGGGCAGAATCCACAGGGAAGGCAGGGGCACAGGGCCTAGTGTGAGGAGGGGGAAGGTGAATCCCAGCCGACCCCTGTCCTCACTGAACCTCCTCATCCTGGAAATGAGCAGGTGGATAAGACCCCATGTTACCTGAGAGCAGAACTTAGACTAGCTCAGCCCTGAGTTGTGAGAGGTCCTCACTATCAGGTGACACTGTGAAAAGGGAGGGGTCCGCACTAGGCTGAGGGCCTATTGATGCTGAAAGGGTTCAGCCACGTCCCCTGACTGAACACAGACCGCGGGCTGGCAGGGCCCAGGGTGGGTGGTGTGAGAACAGCAGGCGCTCAGGGCGAGGGCAGGACTCCATGGGCTGAGAGCAGCATGGGGGCTCCTCGTGACGTGTCAGCGGGGAGAGGACCCACCCAGGGCCAAGATGAGAGGGGCCGGGCTCTCATCCCAAGAGGAAGTGCTGAGAAGGCCTTTGCAGACCCAACTCCAAAGGCCTGTCCTCACAGGAAGTGGCTTGGGCCAGGCAGGCAAGGCAGGAGCCCCCAGCAGAGACTGTGGGGAGGGGCGAGGCCAGGCCTGAGCTCCTGGGGCAGCAGCAGTTCTGACTCAGCCTGTGGCCTGCCCGTCACCAGCCTCCTGGGGACCCAGAGCCTCCATCACTGAGTGGCCCTGCCTTGAGCAGAGGTGCCTGGGGATGGTGGGCCTGAGCTGGGGTGGAGGCGCCCAGTTGGGCGGGACCAGGAAGAGATGGGGGCAGGGACCCTGGTCCTGAGAGCTGTGTGTGCTGCTGGCTCAGAGGCTGGAGGGGAGGGAAGGAAGGAGGTTTGCCTGCAGCCCCCCAAGGCTGTCAGGAAGCACAGCCCCTCCTCTGGGGACCTGCTCCCTGGCCCTTTTAGGCCCCCCTCGGGGAGGATCCGGACCTGAGTGAAGGGGGCAGGTTGATTCCTCACTGGCTCCAGTCCTGAGCCTGAGCAGGGGGTGTCAGGGCCTGGGGTGACTCTGTGATACAGGAAGGAAGGAGGAGGGGACAAGAGGCTGCTGGGCCTGGGGTGGGGGTGGGGGTGGGGGACATAGGAGCCCCTCAGAGATGATGGGGCTGGAGGGGGGCGGGGAGGGGCAGCCCCAGGAAAGTGACAGGATTCCTCAACCCCCTGAACCAAGGCCTCTTTCTTTTCTGCAGGAGATGGTGCTCCCAGGAAGCCCACAGGTGCTCTGTCTGCCTTTCTTCTGCTCTTCACTTTAGATCCAGGAGATCACACCCCATGGATCCTGAGTTGGTTTTCCGGTTCCGATGACACAGTAAATGCATCATCTCATGGGTTTTATCATGTTTGACAAAATCCTACTCAGCATCTTTAAAAAAAACCAGAAACTATTTCACCACTTTCTCTTGGTGCTAAGCGATGGAATTTCTACACTGAAATAATCAGGTACTTGAAGAAATCTCCACAAACAGGACATTTTTCATCATAGTCTAGTTTATGGATAATTAGACTCTGCCTCGTGACCTCATTCTTGCAAATGATATTGCAAGAAAAATACCATTTGCTATTATAGGACTCAGGGATTCTTTCTGTGTCTGGAGAAACCACCTCAGTCTATTTCAATAGAACAAAGTTTTATTTATGACTGTCTCCCTTAATAATTTATTATGCTGTAAGTGACAGTGTTAGTCGCTCAGTCCTCCGACACTCTGCGACCCCGTGGACTGTAGCCTGCCAGGCTCCTCTGTCCATGGGATACTCCAGGCAAGAACACTGAAGTGGGATGCTGTTTCCTTCTCCAGGACCTCTCCAACTCAGGGATTGAACCCGCGTCTCCTGTGTCTCCTGCATTGACAGGCAGATTCCTTACCATCTGAGCCACTGGGGAAGCCCATTTATTATGCTACTGCTATTTAAATAAAAATCTCTGTACTCCAGAAAACTTGAAGTATTTAAGTTTCTCTCTCACGAGAGAAGTCATGATGGTTCACCATTTCTCCACCTTATGGGATTAAATGTACCTGGTGCTTCTGAGAAAACACGGTCTGAGCAGATGCGTGCGCCCTGTGTTCATGGCAGCGCTGTTCCCAGCAGCCAGGCCTGGAAGCCACCTCGTGTCCACTGACAGATGAGTGGATAGAGAAGATGTGGACATATATCCAGTGCAGTGTTACTCAGCGTCAAAAAGAATGAAATAACGCCATATGTAGCAACATGGATGGACCTGGAGACTATCATATTGAGCGACATACGTCAGACAGAGGAGCTGAAACACCTTTTTCATCACTTATATGTGGAATCCAAAAAGTCGTGACACAAGTGCTCTTACTTACAAAACAGAAAGGGACTCACAGATTTAGAGAATGAATTTGTGATTGCCAGGGGGAAAGGATGGGGGGTGGGATAGTTAGGGAGTCTGGGATCACCATGTAGACACTGATTTATTTAAAATGGATAACCAGCAAGGACCTCCTGTGTAGCACATAGAACTCTGCTCAATGTTATGTGGCAGCCTGGGTGGGGATGGGAGGGGAGTCAGGGAAGAATAGATACATGTATGGGAGTGAAAGTAAAAGAAAGTTAGTTGCACAGTCATGTCTGACTCTTTGGGATCCCGTGGACTGTAAGCTGCCAGCTCCTCTGTCCATGGATTCTCCAGGCAAGGGAGTACTGGGGTGGGTTGCCAATTTCTTCTCCAGGGGATCTTCCCAACCTGGGGTTCGAACCCAGGTCTCTTGCATTGCAAGCAAATTCTTTACCAACTGAGTCACCAGGGAAGATAGAGAAATGTATGTGTGTGTGAAATCCCTAGCCTGGCTTCTTTGTGCTGCTCATTCAGGACACCTGCACTCCTCTCTGGGTGTATATTTCCACTTTGCTTCCTTCTTAAACAAACTGTTTCTCTGTATGTCTCCAGTAATTACTTTGGAAGCTGTTTTTACAGTTTTTACCTCCTTGAAACATGCCTGCTGTCACAGATGGTAAGAGCGAAGGGAACTTTGCATCTCGCCCTTGGTGTTCAGTGTCTAGAATTCTTTGTTTTACACCGAGCTACCCAGGTTCAATTCCTGAGTAGGAAACTAAGGTCCCTCTTTAGCACAGCCCACTGCTGTCTCTCTGAGATCAATATTAAGGAGATACACACCTTATGTTAAGGTGTAAATATGCACCTTAAATTTACAGGTAGAGGGGCTTCACAAGTTTGTCATGGGAGATTTTGCCTCCGCCAAGAGTTTAAAAAAAGAACAAGTCCTCTCAAAGTTAACCTGGTTCCTTCCCTCTCTAGGCCCTTTAATGGCTATTGTTGTTCTTTCCTTTCTAGTCCTTGTTTATTTAACCTTTTGATTGACTTTGTGCCTGTAGGATCTACCAGTTTGAAACAACACTCATGGTGGCTCAAGGAATATAGCCCGTCCCAGTGGAGGGTGGCCCAGGTCCATGTAGGTCCTTGTGAGGCACTTCTGCACCTTGAGGGGAGGCTCAGTTCAGTGGTCCCTGTCCAGCAGGGAGAAGTTTGGATAGAAGAAAGCTTCGGCCCCTTAACCCTTCAGAATAAGGGTGTAGAACCCCTCAGTGGGTAATGAGACAGGCTGGAACAGTTTGTTGCAGTGAGTGTAGCTGGACAAAAGTCACATCAAACATCAAAATATAAAGAAATTATAAGGGGCTAAAGATAATTGCTTGCATGTGCAGTTGGGGCAAATAATCAGCAACAAGACAGAAAAAGACCAAAAAACTAAGGCGAATTCAGAGCAGCCAGGAGCAAAAGCAGGTACTGGTCATGGTCCCTGCACACAGCACCACCAAGGGGGAACAAACCACCCAGGTCACCGCCCTGGTCTGAACCCAGGACCCGCCCCCACCCTCCTCTCATATGTGGGACCGCATCCCCCACGCTCTGGAGCCAGCAAGGGAACATGTTACTTCTTTTTGCTTCCTCATGAGTCCCAGTGAAGCTTCACCACCGCCCCCCTGCCCCGAATCTGTGTCTGGCCTTTTATCAACTTCTATTGATTGAGTCCAAGAACTATGGTCGGTAACACAGGAGGACTTTGGCTAAAGATCAGGAATACTGGTTGGAGATGGTGTCTCCAGTGGGCTTCCAGCAAAAGCAGGAATTGAACACATGCAGATTCGAGGTTGGGGGCGCACTGTGTCAGGAACAAAGCAGGTGCAATGGCTGATATGAGCAGAGAGATGGGAAGACCAGCTGGGTCCTGACCGCAGAGACTATGATGCTGGTTCACAGCACATGGTGACCCTAGAGGCAGACAGCCTGGATGGGCTGCCAACCTAGATACAAACTGCATGATGGAAAGGAATGAAACAAAAGAAATCCCTGCTGATCCACTGGTCAGGACTCCAGGCTCACTGCCAGGTGCCTGGGTTTGATCACTGGTCAGGGAACTAAGATCTCAAAAGCCAGGCAGCCAACCAAAAAACAAAAACCCCAGAAACGAAAAGAAAATAAACACAAGCTAGATGATCAGGAGGCTGAAAACAGCCATTGCAACAGCTTGTCTGGATACTTGACCCAGTTTCTAGAACTGAGCCAGTTATCAGAACCGAGAATCCGTTACTAGAGAGAGATGCCAGTTTCCAGCAGGAAGGCCCTCTTATCACCATGGCAAGCACAGTGCAGCAGTCTCTGGCCTTCCCCATCCTTGGGAGCCACATGGCCATTGACTCAGGTAAGTGCACACTGGGACGCAGAAGCCACCCCCACACTCCTATGGACCCAGTGTGCGACTGACATCATGTCCAGGGATCTGAAACATCATCATAGTCCCGCTGCTATTAATGTGATGCATGAGATGCAGGGTATTGAATACATAACCGGCCTGCATCCTTCTTACGGATGTATCACTGTGTCTGAAGACCCATACAGTGGGTCAGATTTATCTTCTATAGAAGATTTCCCCAGCTCCTGTCTTAATCAATAACCATTATAGGCTGCCATCTCCACAATCTCTGGATGATATGAATGTGAGACCAAAGGGTAGAAGTGGGGTGCCCCTCTTCACCCTCAGGCCCCATGTCATACTTTGGGGACTGGGCTCCCATCCTTCCTGGGGACCAGGCTGAGAGTCTTTTGCTGGGGGGAGTCCTCAGGCAAGGGGATAAGATGCCAGGTGGTGGAGAGTGTGACTCGGGTCGCTTCTCAGGTGGGAACGGCCCTGGGCTTCTCGGGATGCAGAAATGTGGAGTGAACTCAGTGAGCTGCAGGGGAGGAGCTGTGACCCCAAGGGGATGTTTCTGGGGAAGTGGGAGCCCAGGGCGGCACGGGTGGTTTATGGCTGGTAAAGCGGCCTGGGAGTTCAAGGGCAGGAGGTCATGTGGAGGAGAAGGGTCTGTGTGAACAGACGAGGTCAGTGCTGTGCTTTTCAGGGGTGTCTGGGCTCCCCCCCACAGGAAGGTGGCCTGTCCCAGCCCTGCATCGGGGGCTCCCACTCCTGGGGGCGTGGGTGAGGGGCTGGGAGCTTAGGGATAGCAGTGTTCCCTCCATGTTCTCTCCTCGGCCTCTCGCCGCCCCACCTCCCATTGTCTGAGCATTGCGTTTTCAACCAATTTGCCCTTTTGCTGGCCTGAAAGTGGTCAACCAGCCCAGCAGCTGCCAAGAAGGAAAGGAGCTCACCTAAGGCTTGAGGAGGAGGCGGAGGCAGCCCTGTGCCCACAGGCTCTCTAAACAAGACCAGCTTAGGTCCTGCTCTCTGGTCATAATGCATCATCCCGCCTTCTCCCAGCAGGTTCACCAGGAGCTGAGCTCACCACCCTGCGCTCCATGGACACAGTTGGGCCTCAGAAGCAGGACCAGGAAGCAAGACTGACGTTGGTGCCAGCAGCCCTTGACACCTGGAGCCCGGGGTGACCCACCGTGGGGAGGAGCCTGGCTGGCCAGTGGAGGAGGGAATGAGTCCCCAGAGTCCTCTCACTGGAGTCTCTCCTGGGGGCTCCCCCCAGGCTCCCCACACCCTCTGTGGGACTGTTGTTCCTCAAAATTGCAATCATCTGTGCCTCACCTTTCTTCTGTCCATCCCCTTCTCTGGATCCCCAGTTCCTTGTGTATCTTTAGTGGCACTAACACCTGATAAGGGGCTTCCCAGGTGGCTCAGCGGTAAAGAATCCGCCTGTCAATGTGGGAGATGTCTGTTCCATCCCTGGATGGGGAGGATCCCCTGGAGGAGGAAATGGCAACCCACTCCAACATTCTTGCCTGAGGACATCCCATGGACAGAGGAGGCTAGCGGGCTACAGTCCACAGGATCACAGAGATACGACTTAGTGACTAAACAACAACAACTCCTGAGATGGGTTGGTGAGTACTCAGCATATACAAATTTGGGGTTAGCTGCATGATCTCCTCAGGTCCTAAATGAATATTTAGCCTCTATTCATTCCATTAAGTAGCGTTTCCCATTTACAAATGTGTAAATTGAGGCATGGCAAGATGAAGAAACTAGCACAGTCAGAATTTTGTCCAGATTCCTGTTTCTGGAGGTGTCTATAGTCCACACCCATGAAACTGCTTCAGGTGCTAATTCCAACATCCCCAGCCCTCCACCTCTGACTTCATACCTGGGAATCTGTGGTGAGTCCCTGGACAGGGGCATGCATGGGGTGAGTCTGGTTGCCCAGGTCCCTGGGGCCAATGCCCCTCACACTGGGCTGACCTGACACATCTCTGATGGCAGCCTCTGACTTCCTCCTGTTCTCCCAGTCCTTCCTCCCTGTGCTCTGAGTCTACCATGGGCTTCCAGGTTGCCTCCTCCAGGGGATTCAACTCAGGCTCCCGCCCCCAGCCCTTCATAACGGTGTCTCTCCCCACACAGGTCGCCTCGCCCCACCAAGCTCTTGTCCCACCCAACCCCAAGTCCTGCAAACACCTGTGGGTCTCTTGTCCTCCAACCAGCCTCCCCGCACAGGTCCGTCCCACACAGAGACTCTAGTGAGTCCGTTGAGAACCTTCTTGCCTCCTTTGCACCTGTTGATTCACAGAGTTTGCTGCTCTCCGTGGGTGGCAGCTGGGTGACCCCAAGGTAGAGCATGGTGGTGGGATGTGAGTCAGGGCTTCTACCAGATGAGCCTGCGTGTGGCCATGCGGTCACACGGCTCACCAGGACCCCAGGGACCTGCGACGATTATCTCAGCCTGGGCTGGGGTCACACGGAGGCAGGGCAGAGCTGAGAGATGGAGAGAGTCAAGTTTGGCTCCTGTGTGTGTGTGTGTGTGTGTGTGTGTGTGTGTGTTTTGGTGGGGGGGGGTGGTGGTTTGCAGAGAGTTTCCTGTCTGGAGCTCTGTTGGCTGTGAGCCCCAGCCAGTGCTAGGCATGGTCTCCAAATGCTGGCCAGAGCACCAGACCCTTTGCAATCTGCTGACTCTGAGCTGGGACAGGGAGCAAGCAATTCTGTGCCCGTGGTCTCTAAGAGTGGAGTCTCCATTTCCCACAGTCATCCAGTGCTCCAGATTGTAAACCCTCTTGGTTTCCAAAACGGGAGTGGGGGAGTGGGGGCATGGGGCTGCTTCTCCCAGAGCTGCACCAGGGCTGGGGTGCCTGATGTAGGGCCAAACCCTCCTGCTCCTTAGGCAGAATGCTCCAGTTTGTGATGGCCCCTCCGTTTGAGAGTAACTGGCCAACGGGTCCCAACTAGATCCCTTCTTTTCTGCTCCTGCCCTTCTTAGTGTGGCTCTTTCTTTATGCTAGTTGTAGAGGGGATGTTCTGCCAGTTTCAGGTCATTTTCTCAGAAAGAGAGCTGTTTTGTATGTGGTTTTAGTTTTGGTGTGTTCATGGGAGAGTGGGGCTCAGGGTGTCCTAGTTGGCAATCTTGATTTTGCCTTTTGTTATCAATGATCTTTCTTGTTAGTATTGTAATTGTTTTGGGGTGCCAGGAACCATGGGCACATTGCCATCCAATATGTGTGTGTCCTGACTGCTCCGTTGATGCATTCATCTCTCTCCTGAGATGCCTGAGTCCCTGAGACACAACAATATCGAAATTAGGCCAATTAATAACCTTACCTCTACATGTCCCATTGACAGGAAGAATCACACATCTCTCACTTTAAATCCAAAGATAGAGATGGTTAGGCTTTTGAAGAAGGCGTGTCAAAGCCAAGATGGGCCAGAAACTAGGTCTCTTGCCACAAATAGTCACGCTGTATACGCAAAGGGAAAGTTCTTAAAGGAAATCAAAAGTGCTCCTCCAGTGAACACACACATGAAAACAGCCTTACTGCTGACATGGAGAATCTTTCAGTGGAGTAGACGAAAGATCACAACACTGCCTTAGGCCAAAGCCTAATCCAGAGCAAGGTCCTAGCTCTCTTCAATTCTATGAAGGCTGAAAGAGGTGAAGATGCTGCAGAAAAGAAAGTAGAAAGCCGGTAGAGGTTGGTTCATGAGGTTTAAGGAAAGAAGCCATCTTCCTAACATAGAGCGCAGAGTGGAAGAGAGAGAGTTGATGCAGAAGCTTCAGCAAGTCATCCAGAAGATCTAATAAAATCATCTCTGAAGACGGCTATCCTAAATGAGAGCTTTCCAGTGTAGAGAAGAGTGTTCTATTGGAAGAAGTTGCCCCCGAGGACTTGCATGACTAGCAAGGAGAAGTCAGTGCCTGGCTTCAAAGATTCAAAGAATAGGCTGACTCTCTTGTTAGGGGCTAATGCAGCTGGTGACTTGAAGTTGAAGCCAAGCCTCACTTACCTTCTGAAAATCCTAGTGACTTTCAGAATTATGCTAAATCTACTCTGCCTGTGCTCTGCAAATGGAACAACAAAGACGAGATGACTTCTGTTTACAACACTGATTACCTTAAGTATTAAATCCACTGTTGAGACCTACTGCTCACAAAAAAGGATTCCTTTCAAAATATCACTGCTCATTGAGAATGCACCCAAGGGCCCTGATGGAGAAGTACAATGATATTCATATTGTTCTCATACCTGCTATCACAGCATCCATTCTGTAGCCCACGGATCAAGTAGTCATGGTGTTCAAATCGTGGAATTTAGGAAACAGTTTCTGCAAGGCTATAGCTGCCACAAATACTGATTCCTCTGATGGATCTGGGCAAAGTCAATTGAAAACTTTCTAAAGCAAATTCATGATTATAAGTTCCACCCAAATCATTGTGATTCATGAAAAGAGGTTGAAATTTCAACATTAATAGAAATTTAGAAGAAGTTGATTTTAAACCTTCTTAGATGACTTTGAGGGATTCAAGAGTTCACTGGAAGAAGTAACTACAGATGTGGCAGAAATAGCAAGAGAGCTAGAATTAGAAGTGGAGCCTAATGTAAAGATGGGACTGATTGTTGCAATCTAATGATAAAATTGGAATAAATGAGAGTTGACTCTAATGAATGAGCAAACAAAGTGGTTTCTTGATATAAAATCTACTCCTGGTGAAGACTTGGGGAAGATTGTTGAAATGACAACAAAGGACTTAGAATATTCTAAGTTTAGAATACATTTAGTTGAAAAGGCAGGAGGATTTGAGAGGATTGACTTCAATTTTGAAAGAAGTTCTACCATGGGTAAAAAGCTGTCAAAGAGCATTACATGCTAAGAGAATTCTTCTGTGAAAGGAAGAGTCAAATGATGTGTCAAAGTTCATTGTTGTCTTATTTTCAGAAACTGCGCTACCCACCGCAACCCTCAGCCACCACCCCGATCAGTCAGCAGCCACAGACACTGAGACACGACCTACCCCAGCAAAAAGATGGTGACTCCCTGGAGGCTCAGATGATGCCCAACAAGTTTTACTTTAGAAACAAAGTGCTGTGTATTAAGCTCTGTACATTGTTTATTCAGACATAAAGGTATTGCACAGTTAACAGACTTCCATGTCAACGTAATATTATGTGCAGTGGAAATGAAAAAAATTTGTGTGATTCTCTTTATTGTGAAATGTACTTTACTGCCCTGGTCTGGAACACAGCCAACAATATCTCTGAGGTCGGCTTCTATCTACATGGATTTAAGTCTATGTTTTGAGCCTGGAACTAACATTCGGATGGCTGCATAGTAGGGTGAACACATGACCTACTGTTGGGATATGGTGAAATATACATTTGAAAATCCAAATAAATTAAGGATCACTTCACAGCTGGACTGCATGTTACTTTAGGAGTGATCCTTAAATTCTCTGTTTCCACAAGAAATAAAGCATTATCATTGATTCTGTTTAATCTCACAATGTGGAGGAATGGTGAAATAATGACTTTTCTCCTGGATTAGAAAACAGGCATGAAGTACTTAACTTTTCTGCGATATAGATGTTGATTTAAGAATCACTATAAAGGCTTTCCAGGTGGTGCTTGTGGTAAAGAATCGGCCTGCCAACGAATGAGGTACAGGAGACACAGGAGACATGAGTTTGATGCCTGGATCAGGAAGATCCCCTGGAGAAGGCAATAGCAACCTACTCGTGTTCTTGCTTGGGAAATCCCATGGACAGAGGAGCCTGGTGGCCTACAGTCCATGGGGTCACAAAGAGTCAAACACAACTCAGCACCAAGAGGGTAATAAATTATGAAGGGAACCAGTCAATGTAAAATTTTATTCCTTTGAAAATATAACAAAGTTGTTTCTCTGGATATAGGAAAAAAATCCCTGAGTCCTGGAATAGCAGATGTATTTTTCCAGTAATATCATCATTTTTAAGAATAAGGTCACGATGCAGGAAAAGGTCTAATTTTCCAAAAACTAGAAGATTGAAAGTGTTATGTTTGTGGTGATCTCTTGTTAAAGTAGTTGAAAGCATCAGTGCAGAGACTGCATCACTGAACACCAAGAGAAATTGGGAAAGGAGATTTAAAACAAATAAAAAGGTTGAGGAGGATGTTCATCAGATGCGGCAAGAGACACGAGATGGTGCAACCACTGTGTCATCATACGTGGTAGACAGACTTGGGATTCCGAAGCTCTGACTTCTTGGCTCTAAAGTGAACAGCAGGAGAAGAAAAGCAGCCAAGCAAAGACCGAGTCCAGAGGCAGAAAGAGCACCTGTCAGGGGCTTCCTGGGAGCATCGTCTCCTGCAGAAAAGAAAGAGGTGTTGGTCCAGGAGGCTGAGGAATCCCATCACTTTCCTGGGGCTGCCCCTCCCCAGCCCCCTCCAGCCCCGCCCTCACTGAGGGGCTCCTATGTCCTCCATCCCCACCCCACCCTAGGCCCAGCAGCCTCTTGTCCCCTCCTCCTTCCTTCCTGCATCACAGAGTCACCCCAGGCCCTGATACGCCCTGGTCAGGCTCAGGACTGGAGCCAGTGAGGAATCAACCTGCTCCCTTCACTCAGGTCCGGATCCTCCCTGAGGGGGGCCTAAAGGGCCAGGGAGCAGGTCCCCAGAGGAGGGGCCTTGCCTCCTGACAGCCCTGGGGGGCTGCAGGCAAACCTCCTTCCTTCCCTCCCCTCCAGCCTCTGAGCCAGCAGCACACACAGCTCTCAGGACCAGGGTCCCTGCCCCCCATCTCTTCCTGGTCCTGCCCAGCTGGGCGCCTCCACCCCAGCTCAGGCCCACCATCCCCAGGCACCTCTGCTCAAGGCAGGGCCGCTCAGTGATGGAGGCTCTGGGTCCCAGGAGGCTGGTGACAGGCAGGCCACAGGCTGATTCAGAACTGCTGCTGCTCCAGGAGCACAGGCCTGGCCTCGCCCCTCCCCACAGTCTCTGCTGGGGGCTCCTGCCTTGCCTGCCTGACCCAAGCCACTTCCTGTGAGGACAGGCATTTGGAGCTGGGTCTGCAAAGGCCTTCCCACCCCTTCCTTCTTGGACAAGAGCCCGGCCCCTCTCATCTTGGCCCCTGGGTGGGTCCCCTCCACGCTGACACCTATGTGGAGCCCCCATGCTGCTCTCAGCCCCGGGAGTCCTGCCCTCGCCCTGAGCGCCTGCTGTTCTCACACCACCCACCCTGGGCCCTGCCAACCAGCAGTCTGTGCTCAGTCAGGGGACGTGGCTAAACCCTTTTAACTTCCAAGAGGCCCCCAGCCACCCCCCACTTCCCACTGACATCTGATAGTGAGGTGCTATCAAAATTGAGGCCTGAGCTTGTCCGAGTTCTCCTCTCAGGTGATACGGGGTCTTATCCACCAGCTCATTTCCAGGATGAGGAGGTTCAGTGAGGGCAGGGGTCGGCTGGGATTCACCTTCCCCCTCCTCACACCAGCCCCTGTGATCCTGCCTGCCCTCTGAATTCTACCCTCAGTACCTCTTCTTGTAAACGGAATAGGCTATTATGATGACCATTATGATGCCGACTGCAACCCCGACGGCGATGTTTGTGGTGAGACTTATGACTGTGGCCGTGGGCTGGATTGTAGGGGGGCCCGTGGTCGGTGATGCTGCAAGGAGAGTAAGAGTCAAGCCCTTGTCTCAACCCCAAACTCGGCAGATGCCTCCTCACCCCCCTGACTCAGGTACCCCTACTGTGCAGACAGTTTACACCCATCACATGGAGGCCCCAGTGATAGATCCCCGGGTGAGATGGGGGAAGGGAGGAGCCCACTCATAAACAGTGAAGGCACCGAAACCCCCCATCTGCTCCTCCTGTACTTGGAATTTCTAACTTACGGGTGACGGTGTGTTTCTCGATTGTAAAATCTCGCCGTTGGTCTATGATGTCTCCAAAAGCTTTGATCTGTGTTTTGCTGGGCTTCATGGTTTTAACTTCTTCTAATACACCTGTGAATATGATCTTGGCATGACCACCGTCATAGGAGAGAAAAAGTTCTCCGTCCACCTGTCCTTGAACCTCACACGACAACTGTCCAGGTCTGGGATGAGGATCGATGGTGAAGTTATAGGACAGAGAGTGAGCGTCTTTGAAGGCAAACCGCAGAGAGGGTGAGGGTGGGAGAAGAAGACCCATAGGCCTCCTCCCCCAGGGCTGTGACAGCAGAGCAAGGCTGCGGGCTGGGCTGACAGAGCAGGACCCCCGCCTGCCCCCACCCCTCACCAGGCACGACTGAGGAAGGCAACAAAGCCTCAGGCAGGCAAGAAACCCCACAGCCCCTGATATGCCCCATTTCCACTCTGCTCACAAGCTCCACATGTGGCACTAATCCACACATACGTTTCCAGGGATGGGCCAGGCTGGTTCAGAAGGAAAGGCCCAAACCCAGAGGATGTCAGGTTCTCTCTGAGTGTCTGTGGGACATGCAGAGCGGAAGGGGGCTTTCCTGAAGAAGCGGATCACAGCCAGTGGGGGTGTGGGTGGGGAGGATGAGCACAGAACCCAAAGCTGGAGAAGGGAGAGTTTATAATGACGGGTCACTGGGCTTAGCAAGGCCAAGGAGACGTGGCGATCTCCCACTAGAATGGGACTTGGAAGCCTGGAGAAAGGCCTGGCCCACATGGCATGAAAGAGAAAATCCAGAATTTCCGAGGCAGGTGGTAGAGGAGGGGATCCAAGGCTCAGAGAAGTGACTCTGCAGGGCGGACACGGTGTGAAAGGGCAGGAAGATGTGCAGTCCACCAGCTCCATGGGAAAGCCTGATGGACTCTATGGAACCCGAGATAAAAGTGTGGATGAGAAGCATCTGCAATAGCTCAAGGATGACTTTTGCAGAAGGTCAGGGATGGTAGGAGGTCATGGTGTTCCTGTGCGCTTCCATCAGGAACAGGAATGGAAGTTGTGGAAAAATCAGATTCCAGGTGAGGGTGCTCTAGGTCAGCAGAAAAGAGGTGCAGGGGTCAAAGTGATTAGAGAGTCTCAATGCCAGCCAGGGCCTGACTGCAGAGAATATGATGCTGGCTCATAGCACAGGGTGATCCTAAAGGCAAACAGATTGGCAGGAACCTAGATACAAACTGTACCATTGAAAGAATTAAAGAGAGACAGCTGGATGGCAGGAAGCTGGATGTCACAGGCTGGATGATCAGGAAGCCAAAAGCAGGCATCCCTACCAAACGTCTGATCCAGGCCCATTTTCCAGATCTGAGCCACTTCTCAGATCTAAGCCACCAAAGAGAGAAGCCACTTTCTAAAGAGACGGGCCCCTTCATTACCACATCTAGTGCGTAAGTCCTTCCGTTCTTTCCCAAAAGCCACATGGTTATTTGCTGGGGTAAGTGAACCTGCAGAAGCAGAAACTACTCTCACATTCACATTGCACCTAGTGTGTTTCTTGTATCAGGCACAGGAACCGTAGCATCATCATGGTCCCCCAATTGTTGAAGCAAAGCTTGGAGTACCAGGCCATCAATGGACAGCACTCCAGGTTCTGCTTACAGTGGTTACCACTGAGTCCACAGACCACACAGCAGTCATTTCACATGCCCTGGACTTGTGACATTCATGGAGACCTGAGTAGCTAGTAAATTATCGTGGGGTGAAGGCTACCATATTAGTGAATTCCAGATTCAAACTTCAGACCCTACCTCCCCATCCGCCAATAGTTCGTGTACACAATATCCTGGAAAAACACAGAGACAAGTACCAATCTACAATAGGCCAAGGGCTGCAGGGGTGTGGTCCCTCTCCTATCTTCATTTAACTACCACTGTGGCCTTAGGTTTCCTGTAATGGTACAGAAGAAATATTTTAGGCTTCACAGACCCTAAGTCTCTGCTGCAATCTGCTGTCTCAGCACAAAAGCAGTCACAATTGGTGAACGATGAGTATGGCTGGAGCTGCTTCTTGGGCAGATGACCCAGCAGAAACCATGACATCAGAGGTATCTGTGGTCAGAAAGGTGCTACGTGCCATTTTCTACTTGAAAGCTCATAACACAGACCCCGAGTGTCCTGAAGCTAGGCCATGCCACTTGCAGTGGGGAAAGTCACAGCATTTAAATGTGGCTCCTGGTGTGGTCCTGGGGCCTGGCAGAGATGAGGCCTCTGGTCATGGACTGGAGTTGCCCATCGTGATGTGTGCTCATCAACCCCTAATCATTAGTTCAGGTAGGCCAGCCGTCTTAGGATAGAAGTGGCTGTGTCTTTTGGTATAAGCAGGGCCACAGGGAACAAACAAGACCCACCAGCAGCTGGCCTAGAAGTGACACTAGAGTTGTTATATGGCCACTATGCTCTGCTCAGCCTGTGGCTTCCCCTAGGGCACTTTGGACCAAGGTAGCTACTCTGTAGTAAAGGGGGGGGGGGGGCATTAGCCCATAACTGCTGGACGGTTTTTATTTTCCTAAGAAAAAGGACTGCACGTTGAAGACAAACCATTCCCAAAACTAGTGAAAAAAAGTAAAACTTTAAAGGTGAATCAACTGCATTATCTTGTAGAAGTTAAGAAAATAAAAAGCAGTTGGTAGTAAGATTGTTAGTTCAAATATGTGTGTTTAAACAATTTTAAAACTCTTGTAAGAATATACCTATAACCTCAAAGGTAACTATGTGTACAAAATTTACACAAACATTTTCAGTTAAACATAATAAAAGTGATATTGAGAAAGTATTACACATCATTAAGTCTGTCTTAGAAAGTTGAGATGCTATTCCATTCCTAAGGCATGGTGTTTTGGAAGACAAATGTGCATCTGCAGTGCTGGGTGATGCATGTGACTGGCTGACTCCAAGTGGGCCTTGACAGGCACCTTCCTCCTGACGCTGGGGGACTGTGAGAGGAGGGTCCGACACAGGCCCCCAGGGCTGCACGAACCTCTGTGAGACACCGGGCCCTTAGCTGGAACTGCACCTGTCCTCTGGATTGAAGGCCAGCACAAGCCATCACATAAATGGTTCATCAGGACAGTTGAGAGGCGGGGCTGTTTGGTAACCCTCTTTCAGGTACTCGGCCACATCAAACGGGTAGATGTCCACTTAGGGCATTTGGCCAGAGTCATAAACCCCTGGGCTCTTTTAGTAACAGCATGCTGACTTCATAGTTGTGGCATGCAGGATCTAGTTCCCCAACCAGGGATGAAAGCCAGGCCCCTGCATTGGGAGTGTGGAGTCTTAGCCACTGGATCACCAGGGAAGGCTGGAGAACTCATTATTAACCAGACTCTGAAAAGCCATCCATCGATCCCGTGTTTTTGTTGTTCCCCAGACAGTGAGAGTCCATGGGGAACAAGACTCTGGAGAGGGATTGGCTTTGCTCTTGAAGTTGTTCAATGACAGAGGTCCTAGCTGCCAGGTCATTGTGGAGGACTTCTTTCTGACCAGGTAGCTCATTCCACAAGCAATGTGGACAGCTTGTGAACTAGGTTTTGTTGAGAAGTTGCCTGCGGATTATTGGCATCTACAAATTTGCACTGTCATAAAAACAATTTAAGATACCCCAGTTCATGTAAGGCAGTCCACCATGGGCTTTTCCCTTCATCTGTTCACACATGGGTAATAGGAAGATATCTGTGATGAAGATTTCATAGCTACAACTTTCAGGGAGCATCATTGTCACCTGAATTTCAGAAGCTTGATCTCTAACTCCTTTTACAAATGCTTGTTGCTCTTTATCTGGACCTTTTTCATCTACATAACCCCCATGGAAAGTACACCAAAGAGTACCTTAGAGTACATCTTAGAGTACATCTTTTGAGTTCCTCTCCCTGGATAGATATTTTGATATCATTCACTTAGCTTTGGCCTCCAAAAGAGTGACGCTTCTCAAGTCCTACTCCTCTACCCACAAGGGAGGATAACTGGAGATGGGGGCTGTATTGTTGGGTGTGTTGCCTCTCACATACTGAGACATCTGGGGACGACTGGGACTGAGACAGCCCTTGGGAACTACTGCTGGTGCTGATGCTATCTTCCAGTTCAATTCTTTTCATACTATGAAGATGCAAAATAGCTAATACTAGTACTACAAGAAATATACCTGGACAGCAAATCCCTAGGCTGATGCAAAACACACGTGTAGACACGGCTGGAGCTGCATGTACAGGATCATAAATGGGTTCCTCTGCTGGTCGTTTTGTCCAACGCTGAAGTTTTACTTCCTCAATTTCTGGGTGGCAAGTCTAATGCTGTGAAGCTTTTTGAAGTTACTGTCAAGTTGAGCTGCGTTTAGTATCATAACTTCAGAATCTACTTTTCCAGGACAGGACAGCTGGAGCCCAAGCACTGATGCGTGGGAGTTTTCCGGGGGGGGGCCGGGTGGCAGGCGGGGGCCCGGTTGGCAGGCAGCCAGAGGACCTGAGCGGTACTGGCGGGTGCCTTTGGGATGCGTGCGCCTCCCCGGGAGATGGGCAGGCACTTCTGTCCCGCTCTGAGGGCCCGCCTCCACCGCCCAGAAGAAGCTGGCCGCCTGCCACCGCCCTGCCGCCGCCCACCGGCCGCCCGGTTGGCAGGCAGCCAGAGGACCTGAGCGGTACTGGCGGGTGCCTTTGGGATGCGCGCGCCTCCCCGGGAGATGGGCAGGCACTTCTGTCCCGCTCTGAGGGCCCGCCTCCACCGCCCAGAAGAAGCTGGCCGCCTGCCACCGCCCTGCCGCCGCCCACCGGCCGCCCGGTTGGCAGGCAGCCAGAGGACCTGAGCGGTACTGGCGGGTGCCTTTGGGATGCGCGCGCCTCCCCGGGAGATGGGCAGGCACTTCTGTCCCGCTCTGAGGGCCCGCCTCCACCGCCCAGAAGAAGCTGGCCGCCTGCCACCGCCCACCCCCCCGCCCCGAGGCCTGGATGGCCGCGAGCTCTCTTCCCCTCAGCAGTCCTGCAGGTGTTAACTGATCGGTGATAAAGAGTGCCGGTGGAGTAATATTCCATAGTGCATATGTACCACAGCTTCCTTATCCATTCGTCTGCTGATGGGCATCTAGGTTGCTTCCATATTACTCAGCCATTAAAAAGAATTCATTTGAATCAGTTCTAATGAGATGGATGAAACTGGAGCCCATTATACAGAGTGAAGTAAGCCAGAAAGATAAAGACCAATACAGTATACTAACGCATTTATATGGAATTTAGAAAGATGGTAACGATAACCCTACATGCAAAACAGAAAAAGAGACACAGATGTACAGAACAGAATTTTGGACTCTGTGGGAGAAGGCGTGGGTGGGCTGTTTTGAGAGAACAGCATCGAAACACGTATATTATCTAGGGTGAGACAGATCTCCAGCCCAGGTTGGGTGCATGAGACAAGTGCTCGGGTCTGGTGCACTGGGAAGACCCAGAGGGATGGGGTGGGGAGGGAGGCGGGAGGGGGGATCGGGATGGGGAACACATGTAAATCCATGACTGATTCATGTCAATGTATGACAAAAACCACTACAATATTGTAAAGTAATTAGCCTCCAACTAATAAAAATAAATGAAAAAAAAAAAAAAAAAAAAAGAGTGCTGGTCCTTCAAGGACCGAGAGCAGTAGGGAAGGGACCTACTTCCCTTCAGCAGTAGTGTTAAGGGACCAGAAGGGGCTCTATGAGCAGATCTCAGGCTTGGGCTTTTCGGGGCGGCTCTGGGTCCCTTCCCAGTGGAGAGGCCTACGGGTTGGGTCCCAGCCCGCCGGGCTCAAGGACTCCCACTTCCCAAGGGGTGGGCCGGGCCCTGGGGGGCCTCAACAGCATTCCCTGTAGTGTTCTGGCCCCCTCTTCTCTTAGCGTCACCTCCCAAACTCCCCACATTACTGTTTCACTAAGGCACCCCTGTTCTGACCCGGAGAGCCGGCAAGTAGCCCGTGGGAGCCACCGAGGTGCAAAGGGGCCAGGGGAAGGGAAAGAGGAGGGGCCGGCGGTGCCACCCAGCAGGAAATTTCACGAATCCCCGCGCAGGCCACCACCCTGTTCAGGTCGTAACTCACCCAACTTCCACGCGCCCCCCGCCCGCAGGTTCCCCGCCCGAACTCACTGCCGGGTGTCGCGCTGAACCAGACAATCAGAAGCAGGACCAGGAAGCCAATTTTGCAGGAGTGGAGGATGCCAGGTCAGAGGAGCGGACCCTTTCCGGTGAGGTACACTGCACCTCTGGCCACGCGGCCGGCCGTTCCTCCGCCCGGAGGCCCCGCCCTAGGCAGCGGCCGGCGGAGGGATAAACCTGAGGTTTATTAGAGTGCCAGGGTCGCTGCTCTGGCTTTGCCACTTCCTCCTCTTGCTTCCTCCTCTTCTTGGAGGCGTATAGTGGGCTAATGGCCAGAATCTTCCTAGTTAGATCATTTTGTCATTTTGGTCTCCCTAATTAATACAAATTGATCAGAGGTCAGGAAAGAATTTCTGGCAATAAGGTCATGGAGGGGAGAGCTCAGGGCCTCCTCCTTCCGCATCCTGAGCTTGCCTTGGATGATCATGACCTTGTCACTGTACTGAGTTTCCTCAGGGTTCCCCACACCATCTTATGGAAACCTGAAGGAGCTTTTCAGCCAGCCCAGTTACTGTTTCCGGTGCCAGTTCAGGTGGCAAACTTTACTGATAAACGTCGTCTGTGTCCTGACCCTTCCACTGACCTGCCCTTCTCTCATCTCTCTCCCTCTCCTCGGCTTCCTGAGTCCCACAGACACAGCAGTGTTGAAATTAAGCAAGTTCATCACTCTGTAAATTTGATTCGGTCCCATTTGTTAATTTTTCCTTCAAAATTTAAATGCTAATGCATTTTGAAGAAGGATCCTGTGTAATTCTACACTTTGCCCCCCCCCCTTTTCTTTTCTTTTTTTTTGTATAATTGTACAACCTTTGAAAATTACATAAGGTACAATGATCCAGTATTATTTGTCATTCAAAAAACAAACAAAAAAACAACTTTCTCTTCCTCCAACTAACCATCCAGGAGGAATTAAAGTTGCTGAAAGAAGGCCAATTCAAGATGGCTTCTACTCTGGTAGAAACAGAAAACAAAAAGATGAGAAAAAGCAATAAAGAAATGGGTCCTCATCAAACTTATATACTTTTGCACAGCAAAGGAAACCATAAACAAAACAAAAAAGGCAAACTACAGACTGGGAGAAAAGATTTGCAAATGATGCAGCTGACAAGGAATTAATTTCCAAAATATATGAAAAGCTCTAACAACTCAATAGTAAAATCAGGGAACCCAATCAAAGAATGGGCAGAAGATCTAAATAGACATTTCTCCAAAGAAGGCTTACACATGGCCAATAAGCACATGAAAAATGCTCAATATCAATATTTATTTTTTAACTAATTACTTAAAACTTTTATTGTGTATTGGAGTATATAGTTGATTAAAAATGTGTGTTAGTTTCAGGTGTGCAGCAAAGTGATTCAATTATACATATAAATGTAGCCATTTTTTTTTTTAACAAATTCTCTTCCCATTTATGCTATTACAGAATATTGAGCAGACTTCCCTATGCCACAGAAGAAGTCCTCGTTGGTTATCTATTTTAAGTATAGTAGTGAGTACATGTCAATACTAAACTCCCAGTTTATCTCTCTCCATCACCTATCACCTCTGGATATATGCCCAGGAGTGGGATTGCTGTATCATATGGTAGCTCTAAATCTGTCTGCAGTGCAGGAGATCTGGGTTTAATCCCTGGGTCAGGAAGATCCCCTGGAGAAGGAAATGGCAACCCACTCCAGTATTCTTGCCTGGAGAATTCCATGGACAGAGGAGCCTGGCAGGCAACAGTCCCTGGGGTGGCAAAGAGTCAGACATGACTTGGCAACTAAATCACCACCACATGGTAGCTCTGTTTTCAGTTTTTAAAGGAATCTCCATACCATTCTCTCCCACCAACAGCATGGGAATGTTTCCTTTTCTCCAAGTCTCTCCAGCATTTATTGTTTGTTCATTTCAGTCCCTCAGTCGTGTCTGACTTTTTATGATCCCATGGTTTGCAGCACGCCAGGCTTTCCTGTCCATCACCAACTCCCGGAGCCTACTCAAACTCATAGACTTTTCAGTATGGGCATTCTGACCAGTGTGAGGTTCCTTGAAGGGGGAAGGAGAACAAATGTCAGAGAATGAGGAGTAAAAGCTAAAGCGTCTCAGCCCCAGGATCCAGGGAACCTGCTGGGCAACAAGGACAGACTTAGGGGACAGAGCAGGGTTGGTGCGCACAGGCCTCAATGCAGAGGCTTCTCTTGTCGCAAAGCCCCAGCTCTGCGAAGGGAATACTATTGCTCAGAGGCTCCAAAATGAAAGTCACTCAGTCAGGTCCAACTTACAGTCCATGGAATTCGCCAGGCCAGAAGACTAGAGTGAGTAGCCTTTCCCTTCTCCAGGGGATCTTCCTGACCCAGGAATTGAACTAGGGTCTCCTGCACTGAAGGCAGATTCTTTACCAACTGAGCTATCAGGGAAGCCCCAGGCTGACTGGACGCTGAGGGAGGGAATGAAGTTCAGCCCTGGGCCTGGGGGAGGCTTCAGCTGGTGAAGGCAGGTGACCCCGGGTGACACCTGTCACAAGGCAGATATCTCTGTGTGGTGTTTCCAAGCTAAAAAAAGAAAGTAAATGATAGGAGGTAAAGAGGAGAGTGAAAAAGTTGGCTTAAAGCTCAACATTCAGAAAACTAAAATCATAACATCCGGTCCCATCACTTCATGGCAAATAGATGGGGAAACAGTGGTTGACTTTATTTTTCTGAGCTCCCAAATCACTGCAGATGGTGACTGCAACCATGAAATTAAAAGACACTTACTCCTTGGAAGGAAAGTTATGACCAACCTAGATAGCATATTAAAAAGCAGAGACATTACCTTGCAAACAAAGGTCCATCTAGTCAAGGCTATGGTTTTTCCAGTGGTCATGTATGGATGTGAGAGATGGACTGTGAAGAAATCTGAACACAGAAGAATTGATGCTTTTGAACTGTGGTGTTGAAGAAGACTCTTGAGAGTCCCTTGGACTGCAAGGAGCTCCAACCAGTGCATCCTAAAGGAGATCAGTCCTGGGTGTTCATTGGTTGGACTGATGCTGCAGCTGAAACTCCAATATTTTGGCCACCTCTTGTGAAGGGATTGGGGGCAGGGAGGGATTTGGGGCAGGAGGAGAAGGGGATGACAGATGATGAGATGGCTGGATGGCATCACCGACTCGATGGACATGAGTTTGGGTAAACTCCGGGGGTTGGTGATGGACAGGGAGGCCTGGCGTGCTGTGATTCATGGGGTCGCAAGAGTCGGACACGACTGAGCGACTGAACTGAACTGCACTGAACTGAACAGCTTCTTCCCTGTCCCGGCCAATGTTTGGTTCCCTTGGAAACTTGGGGTGATGCCGTGCAGGCCAGAAGGTCCAGGCCCAGAGAAGGGAGAAGCTGGGGAGCCGGTCACCACTGAGGCCTCTTCAGCACCAGTCCTGACGCACTGCTCAGCCCACACTCTCCATGCACACCTGTCTTCCACACTTCAGCCCCAGTTACACACACAAGCCCCCTCGGCGTCCACAGCGCCCTCCGTCACCCACAGCCCCCCTGACTCTCCAGCCTCCCACACAGCCCCCCTCACAGGCTTCACGCTTCTCACTAGTATCCTTCCACCCTTGCGCACGTCACCCGTCCTGAAACTGTCCGTGCAGGTCTCCTCACACCCGCTTCCCTCTGTGCACACCCCACCCCCCTCCCCCACACACTTCCTTTCACACACAAGTGCCCGCTTGCCTGCCCCACTGGCTCTCCACTCTCTGCAAAGTCACACCGCGTTCCCCTCCCTCAGGGACCCTGGCTTCCTCACATGTCTGTACACACTGCTTCACACAAATTCCACACAGAAGGCTCCCGTCTACTTCTGCTGCCATCCAGAAACCTTCCCCTCACGGCATTTCCCTTCACTCTCTTCCTCCTCTCTGGGTCCCCAGGGGATCCCCTCCCAGGCCCTCTGCATATGCATACTGTCCACTCCCCTTCTGTCCCAGGCTCACCTGTCCACAGTCACACACACACACACACACACACACACACACACACACACACACACACCAAGGTTCCCAACATTCTCACACACTAGTTGTGGCTGCTCCCCACACATCCAACACACTCTTTACAGCATTCTTCACTCTCTTCACATTCACCTTCCTATCACAAATTAGTGTCACTGCCCCACACACACCTAAGTGGGAAATGGCAGCCCACTCCAGCATTCCTGCCTGGAGAATCCCATGGACGGAGGAGCCAGGAGGGCTACAGTGCACAGGGTCGCAAAGCGTCAGACATGACTGATCAGCTAACACAGTCACTCCTCTCTCCTGCCCTCCTCCTCTCACGCACACACTCTCTCTCTGTCTCCCTCTCACAAACACACAGTCACACTGACCTGTTCTCCCTAAGATACTGGGCCTTCCAGCTGCCTTCAAGACCATCCCCAAGAAAAAGAAATTCAAAAAGGCAAAATGGTTGTCCGAGGAGGCCTTACAAACAGCTGAGAAAGGAAAAGGCGTAAAAGGCAAAGGAGAAGAGGAAAGACACACCCATCAAAATGCAGAGTTCCAAGAATAGCAAGGAGAGAGAAGAAAGCCTTCCTCAGTGATCAATGAGAAGAAATAGAGGAAAACAACAGAATGGAAAAGACTAGAAATATTTTCAAGAAAATTAGAGATACCAAGGGAGCATTTCATGCAAAGATGGGCACAATAAAGAACAGAAATTGTATGGGACCTAACAGGAGCAGAAGATATTAAGAAGTGGCAAGAATACACAGAAGAACTATACAAAAAAGATCTTCATGACTCAGATAACCACAATGGTGTGATCACTCACCTACAGCCAGACATCCTGGAATGTGAAGTCAAGTGGGCCTTAGAAAGCATCACTATGAACAAAGCTAGTGGAGGTGATGGAATTCCAGTTGAGCTACTTCAAATCCTGCAAGATGATGCTGTGAAAGTGCTACACTCAATATGCCGGCAAATTGGAAAACTCAGCAGTGGCCACAGAACTGGAAAAGGTCAGTTTTCATTCCAATCCCAAAGAAAGGCAATGCCAAAGAATGTACCAGAATACTTGGGTATATTTAAAGTTGTCTGCTGATTATAGCTCATTAGATGATATTTTCCAAAGAAGTTAGGTCAATGAAAGAGGACCTACTCCCTTCAAAATAAGTTTGTGGAAATAGCCATCTGATTATCTTCATTTGTGACAAGTACATTTCTTTAACTAAATCTTCCATTCATTTGAGAATCCAGTTGATTCCCACCACCACACAGGAAGACAACAGACTATTCAGAACGAAAACATGAAATATAGGGCATGTTAAAAAAAAAAAAAAAAGAAAGAAACCCTTTAAACATCCTTTGTGAGAAAGTCCTCTCTGAATAAAATACTGTCCATGATAACCCGAAGGTCTAAGTTGCTCACTTGTTACCTCCAGAGATTAGTCCAACAGCGAGGCTTTGGCATATTTAGCATGGGAATTCGAGAAAGTATGGGCAAACCCCCTCACCCCCATACAGAAATTGTGCATTCGCCTAAGTCCATGCTTTAATCTGGAACCTTAAAAAATGTGGCTAACCTTCTGGGATGAACATGTATTCTAGTTATAAAAAGAAATCCAGATTCAGGGTCAGGAGGGAGGCTCAGGAGAGAGGGGACATCTGTGTACCTGTGACTGATTCATGTTGATGTATGGCAGAAACCAACATAATATTGTAAAGCAATTATTCTCCAATTAAAAAGTTATTAGACTAGTCAGAAAATGGAAGAAGTTTGTTAGAGTGTGGAATAAAAAATTTAATTATTAAAAAAAAAAAAAAACCAACAACCCAGATTCAGTGTGAATGGGGTTACCTGACCATTTTTCTAGCTAATCTGCAGAACTGTAACCAGATTTCTTTCCTTCAGCTGGGTCCACACAAGAGGACAGCCTTGTTCACAGACGGCTTGGACCACACAGAGAACAGGCCTCACAGCTGCAACCACCCCGGGAAACAGTCCAGCCATTGTGTGTCTGCATCACGAGCAAATGCCAGCCCCCCTGCGGCTCTGAGCGTACAGAGCATGCGTTCACTGGTGGGACTGAATATTCGCCCACGCCCTTAACTTCATCCTTAGGAACATGCTTGGGATAAATTCCTAACAGCAGGCTAACTGGGTCAAGGCATACATACAAGGCTTCAGAAACTGCCCTCTGGAAGACTGTACAAATTTGAATCCCACCAAAAGTAGGTGAGACACTTCTCTATACACTTATAAATATTATTATGTTTTCACCTTTGCCAATGTGGTAGATTAAAAAACTTCATCTCTTTACTTTCTATACTACATTATTAGTATTAATCTTAGTATCTCTTTAGCACGTCTTCAGGGAGCTAAGTCTTATTTATCCTCCCAAGCCTGTGCGGGAAGGAGGGAGCAGAAAAATCAACTTGTCTATATTACTGTACTCGCTGATGATCCTTGTAAAACACTGGTGTAGGTCACAAACCATAATGTATTAAAATTTGTTTTAATGACTAGGTTGGGTCTTCGTCACTTTGTGCACGCTTTCTCTGGATGTGGTGAGTGGGCGCTACTTTTTGTTGTGGTCTGTGGGCTGTCATTGCAGTGGCTTCTCTTGTGGTGGAACACAGGCTCTAGGCCTGCGAGCTTCAGGAGCTGTGGCTCTTGGGCTTTAAGAGGAGTAGGTTCAATGGTTGTGGCTCAAAGGCTTAGTTGCTCTGCGGCGTGTGGGATCTTCCCAGACCAAGGATTGAACCCATGTCTCCTGCGCTGGCAGGTGGATTCTTATCCACGGCATCACCAGGGAAGCCCCCAACAGTGCATTTTTAAATCTGCTTATATTATGCTGAGTATAACATAATTTCAAATCACAGGAAGTCAGAGGCTGCAGATTCCAGTCTGGTGGTTCAGGGATGATGGAAGAGGAAGGAAATGGGGGCTGCTGTCCAAACAGAAACCACACACTGTGGGAGGCCCTTTCTAACACTTTCAAGGCTCTGTTCTTTTCTTCCCGTTTTCTTTACCCTGGACTTTAAAAAAAATATTTTGGCTATCTTAGTACCCAGACCAGGGACTGAACTTGTGCCTAACCACTGGACCGCCAGGGAATTTCTACCCTGGATTTAATAATTTTGTGATTTTGATGAACATTAAATAACATGAAAATATTCATAAGTGAGAAAAATGTTTTGTAAAATAATATCCTAATTTTGTTATAAGTGAATAAATGTACGTGTGTCTGTATATACATTTTGTTGTGGATCACAAAAAAACTGTGGAAAATTCTTCAAGACATGGGAATACCGGACCACCTGACATGCCTCCTGAGAAATCTGTATGCAGGTCAAGAAGCAACAGTTAGAACTGGACATGGAACAACAGACTGGTTCCAAATAAATAGGGAAAGGAGTATGTCAGGAGTATACTGTCACCCTGCTTATCTTATATGCAGAGTACATCACTCGAAATGCCGGGCTGGACGAAGCACAAGCTGGAATCAAGATTGCTGGGAGAAATATCAATAACCTCAGATCCGTAAATGACACTACCTTTATGGCAGAAAGCAAAGAAAAATTAAAGAGCCTCTTGATGAAAGTGAAAGAGGAGAGTGAAAAAGCTGGCTTAAAACTCAGCGTTAAAAAAAACCAGGATCATGGCATCTGGTTCCATCACTTCATGGCAAATAGATGGGCAAACAATGGAAACAGTGAGAAACTTTATTTTGGGGGGGGCCCAAAATCACTGCAGATGCTCACTGCAGCCATGAAATTAAAAGACGCTTGCTCCTTGGAAAAAAAGCTATGACTAACCTAGACAGCATATTAAAAAGCAGAGACATTACTTTGCCAACAAAGGTCAGTCTAGTCAAAGCTATGGTTTTTCCAGTAGTCATGTATGGATGTAAGAGTTGCACTATAAAGAAAGCTGAGCACAGAAGAATTGATGCTTTGAACTGTGGTGTTGGAGAAGACTCTTGAGAGTCCCTTGGACTGCAAGGAGATCAAACCAGTCCATCCTAAAGGAAATCAATCATGAATATTCATTGGAAGGACTGATGCTGAAGCTGAAGCTCCAATACTTAGGCCACCTGATGCAAAGAACTGATTCATTGGAAAAGACCCTGATGCTGGGAAAGTTTGAAGGTGGAAGGAGAAGGGGATGGTAGAGGATGAGATGGTTGGATGGCATCACAGACTCGATGGACATGAGTCTGAGCAAGCTCTGAGAGTTGGTGATGGACAGGGAGGCCTGGCGTGCTGCAGTCCATGGGGGTTGCAAAGAATTGAACACGAGTGACTGAACTGAACTGAACTGAACTGGGAGAAAATGCAACAAATTGTTAATGGTGAGATTTGCTAGATGATTTTACTTCTTCATATTTTTCTGTATTTTCCAAATTTTCTACAGTAAATACATATTACTTGAGTGATTAGGAAAAATAATATATAATAGAAATAATAACTGCATATCATCTCACTGCATCTATGAAACTCCATTCTTTACACCTTCACAGCCCAAGTCAAAGGTTTATTATTAAAAAGGACAGAAACAGAGATGCAGGGACTTCCCTGGTGTTCCAGTGGTTAGGACTCTGCTCTTCCACTGCAGGGGGCACTGGTTCCATCCCTGGTTGGGAAAAAAGATCCCCGTGCTGCTGAGTCATAGGATGGGTGACTCAGCCCTCAGCCCCCAAATAAGGAGAGCTGCAAATACATCTCAGACTGGGTGTCAACTCCCATTCACAGTGATGGCAGCCTGGAGCATTACTTGCAAAAGGATCCTGAAGCTGTGTTCCCTCAGCCCCTGCCCCCGCAGGAGACAGAACTGGGATCACAGAGCAGGATCTAGCATGGATAAGGGCTGATGGAGGCCTGCGTGAGTCTACGGTTATTTATCTTCCCTGAAACAGACGCCAGGCTAGACAGAGCCTTCGGGGTTACCAATGAAGCCCGAATTAACCAATGAGGAAACTGAGGCTCAGAGACATGAAGCAACTCCTCGGGGTTCTAAACACAGAGCTGGGACTAGACCTCAGGAAGGAGACTGGCCTTGGGTCTCCACTCTGCTTTCAGCTAATTCATTCAAGTTCACGAGTGCCTCTCCATCAAAGTGACGGAGCAGGAGTTCACCCGCTGTGGCCTCTGAGAACTTCGTGAGGTCGGTCAACTTCATCCCTGCTGCCAGACACCTGGTCCCCCCAGCTCTGCTCTTAGGTTCTCCATTTTCATACGGAGAAAATGTACTAAGACAGTCGAAGCATTGGATGAAGTGACAAAGTTCTCCCATTAGGTGGCGGTACCAGCAAGGGATAGATAAAGCAGGTCTCTGAAGGGCACTTGCCTAATGGTTTAGTTATTAAGATTCTGCCCTTCCAGCGCAGAGGCTGTGGGTTCAATCCCTATTTGTGGAACAAAGATATCTGTGGTATGACCAAGGTTTTGCTTTTTTGTTTTGTTTTTGTAAATCTTTTGTAGAGTATTTTGAAGATATAATTGTATCAAAGCACTTTAAATTTTACAAAGTAGATAACTTTGTAGATAAATTCACAAAGTAGATTAGGAGGAAATATTGAAGTTAATGTCAATAAAAGGTGGTATTTTAAGTTATCTCCGTTTTCACTATTTGCATCTTCTGGATCTTCTATAATGAACAAAATAGTTTCATAAAGAAGTTACTGAAATAGTGAGAGATTATTTTGGTAATATTTTGTCTGCGCAGTTTGGCCTCTTGTCTGATTGAGAGAAGATAATGGACCAGCGTGGAAGAGAAAGGAGACAGGCAGACCCTTGATACTGCTTCTTATTTAAATATGAAGGGTGTGCTCACAGGGGGTCTGATGATCAAGGTGCTGGGTGCTTTCTGTCTTTCCATCAGTCACCAGGTCTTTGGGAAGGTTATAAAGGAAACGGCTGGGAAAGCTGATGTGTGGGGGCTGTTTGGCACTCAGGCGACAGGAGCCCTGCCAGGAGTGCGATCCCCACTGTGCTGCCAGCGTCGCCAGCCTTTGGCCCTCAGGAGCAGAACCTAGCCCACCCAGCGCCCTCTAGTCCAGATCCTGGCCCACCTGGTAAAACGATATTGGGGTCTGTCTCACACAAAGGCCTTTGCGTGGGCTTTCCAGGTGGTGCTAGTGGTAAAGAACCCGTCTACCAATACAGGAGAAGTTAGAGACGCTGGTTCGATCCCTGGGTCAGGAAGATCCCCTGGAGGAGGGCATGGCAACCTAGTGTTCTTGCCTGGGGAATCCCAGGGATGGGGGAGCCTGGTAGGCTACAGTCCGTGGGGTCGTGAAGAGTCAGATATGACTGAGCGACTTCACTTTCACATTTCACTTTCATGCATTGGAGAAGGAAATGGTAACCCACTCCAGTGTTCTTGCCTGGAGAATCCCAGGGATGGGGGAGCCTGGTGGGCTGCCGTCTATGAGGTCGCACAGAGTCGGACACGACTGAAGCGACTTAGCAGCAGCAGCAGTGTGATTGCTGGGTAATATGATAGTTCTATTTTTAATTTTTAGCTCTTAACTAGTTGCATATTACATAACCCTTCTTAACTATAATTTCCTCATTTGAAATTCCATTAAGTTCTAAGTCCTTTTCCTAAACTGTTTTTATGCTCTCTCAATATAAATTGTTACTAATTAGAAAATTAAAACATGTATTTTAACACTTAAAAAAAATGCTGGGAAAAGAGTCCATCCGGGTGGAAGGCAATTTGAGGATACCTAGATTCTGGAGGAAGAAGAGGTGAAGAAAATAAATGGTGGCAGGGACATCCCTCGTGGTCCAGCGGTTAAGAATCCGCCCGCCAGCAGGGGACGAGGGTTCGATCCCTGGCCTGGGAGGATCCCACTTGCCACGGAGCAGTTAAGCCGGTGCGCCTCAACTACTGAGGCTGTGCCCTCCAACCCCCGAGCCATGACCACTGAGCCCCTGGCTCAGAGCCTGTCCTTTACAGCAAGCGAAGTCGCCGCAAAGAGAAGCCTGTGCCCCGAAGCTCGAATAGCCCTCACTCTCTGCCACTGGAGAAAACCCTCATTCAGTAACATAGACCCAGCGTGGCCTAAAGACATGAACGTGTGTGCTGTCTCTCAGTCGTGTCTGACTCTTTGCAACCCTCTGGACTGTAGCCTGCCAGGCTCCTCTGTCCATGGGATTTCCCAGGAAAGAATGCGGGGGTGGGTTGCCATCTCCTCCTCCAGGGGAATCTTCCCAACCCAGGGATCGAACCCGGGTCTCCTGCGTCTCCTGCCTTACAGGTGGATTCTTTACCCACTGAGCCAATACAGAAGCCCTAATAAATACATAAATAAGCAAACACTTGTTAAGAAACGGTGGCAGAAAGAAGGGGACAAAGCGAGTCAGCAGTTCTGGCTGAGCACCTGGGCCTAGAAAGGAGGATCTGCTTCGGTCACGGGGAAGGGGCTGGGAGGAGAAGTAAAGGGAAACTGCAGACAGCAAGTCAGGATGCAGCCTCTGCTCACATCTTTTAAATGTATGACATGAAAATCCTAACCACCTCAAGGCTTCCCTGACTCCTTGGTCACTATGGAGACAGATTCATACGAACAATTTATCCATGTATTTCTGGATCAGTGGTCTCCGGACTTTTTTGACCATGTATATCTCCCATCTATAAATCATATGTATGTGTCACTGTAGTAACATATTTTAATACATGTTATAAGATAGACTGAAAATTTGAAGAGGATTAAAAGCGAATACAAATATAAGTTCTGACATTTTCTTTTCCATTTTATAAAATGCCTTGACTGTCTGCGGGGGATCCTGTACGGAGACCACACAACTGGGTTACCTTGGGGGTGTCTGTTGGCCTGCTCTCTGAGTAGATTATTGCTTGTTGGTTTTTTTATTCATTTTGGCTAGATCATTTTTTGCAAAGCCTGAAAACATGTGGCCTCGACATCCAAAACTGAATCAAGTTAGCACAGAAACAAGGGTACATGCCTGTCTGTTTACTATAGAACCTGCATCTTTGATTACCAGAAAGCAAGCTAGCGGCAAGATCCGTACATGTAATCAAGGGGACAGAAGCCCAGTCAATCCCCATCTCTCAGCTTCAACGTCTCTATGTGGTGTCCTATGGCTTCCCAGGTGACTTGGTGGTAAAGAATCCACCTGCCAATGCAAGAGACTCAGGTTTGATCCCTGGGTCCGGAAGATCCCCCGGAGAAGGGAATGGCAACCCACTCCTGTATTCTTGCCTGGAGAATCCCGTGAACAGAGGGGCCTGGCGGGCTACAGTCCATGGGTTTGCAGTCAGACACGACTTAGTGACGAAGTGGCAGCAGCAGTGGCATGCAGTGTCTTATTAACCTTAATTCAGTTTGCTATTGGAATCTAACCAGTGAGTGATTCCAGAATGCAGTTAACACAACATAATTCTTTTTATTTTCTGTATAAAGCTGCATACATAAGATCTCTCTCTCTCTTAAAGTTGCTCAGTTGTATCAGACTCAGTGTGACCCCCTTGGACTGTAGCCCGCCAGGCTCTTCTGTCCATGGGGTTATCCTGGCAATAATACTGGAGTGGGTTGCCATTCTCTTCTCCAGGGGATCTTCCCGACCCAGGGATCAAACCCTGGTCCCCCACATTGCAGTCAGATTCTTTTTTTACCATCTGAGCCACCAGGGAAGCCCTACATAAGACCGATTACACCAGACTGGCCTTTCAGTAATAAGAGGTGAATCATAGCACCCTCTGCAGCTTCAAACACACTTTCGTCATATTGAGAAAGGCCAGAAATGTACAACTGACAACTTGGCTACTCTCTAGTTGCCTTGGGAGCCCAGAAGACTGGCCAGAGTGAATAAATCAAAGCAACAAGTAGCTGGTTGATGTCAGCCCTTTGCCTCCATCAGCTCAGGCCATTTCTCCCTTTGCTAATTTCTGTGGGGCTGACAGCTGCCCAGGAGCGCTTCGGTCCCTGGCTAGGGAGCCCTGTTCCCAGGAGCACAGCCCTCCAGCTCACCACCTCCCCACTGGCCGTGACCTCAGCTGGACCGGGTGCCATTGTTTTCTACTCCCGCCTGCCCCAGTGCACAGTCAGCATTGCCAGGTTTCTTTTAAGAAACTGGCTCTTCTGTATCGCTGCAGTAGGTCCACAAACAGGGCCTTGCTCCAGTACGGACTGGGATGCTGCTGGTTCATTCCCCATCGCCAACTCACGGTCGTCTACTGGACCGGAATTTGGGGTACCATTTGCAGCCACTCTTCCTTCCTCCAGGTCCAACTGAACTGTGGTTGAACAGCAGTGAGCCAACCTGATTTTTTGTTTTTTTTTGTTAAGATTTACTTGTTTATTTTTGGCTGGACTAGGTCTCCATTGCTGTGCTCAGTCTTTAGTTTCAGAGAATGGGGGCTACTCTCCAGTTGCGGTGTGAGGGCTTCTCATTGTGCTGGCTTCTCTTGTTGCCCAGCATGGGCTCTAGGGCACACAGGCTTCAGTAGTTGTGGCATATGGGGCTTAGTTACCCCGAGGCATGAGCAGCCTTCCTGGACCAGGGATCGAACCTGTGTACCATGCATTGGCAGGCGGATTCTTAACTGCTAGACCCCAAGGGAAGTCAGCCCACCTCATTTTGAACGTTGCTAGTATCTGTATCTTGCTAGCACTGTTTCTTTGTGGAAGGCAAATTACAGAGGTGGCAGAATTCTTAGAATTCTAAAGTCTCCTTCCTTCATTTCTAATATGTACACAGACCCGTCTCTTTGATGGAAGACAAGGTCAGCCAAAGTATAAGCAAATCCAATGATTTTATTCTTTCTCCTGACTGCTCGCTTGATTATGATCCAAATATGGAGGAATGAAGGATATAGGACAGAGTCTACAAGTTTCCTAGAACCAGGATTAGTGAAGGGTCACTAATCAATGCTGGGGATCAGGTCTGTGGAACTCAGCACCCATGCTGGCTTCCTTGCACAGTTACCATTCAGGGCAGATGCCGAGAAAGTATCCCCCGACAGAGCGACAGGACTCTAGACACACACCCACGATCTCTGCAAAACCTCTATAGCTTTAGTGCTGCCAAGTTCCATGTACATTTTTTTTTAACTTAATGAGCTAATCTTAGAACTGTAGATGTTTGGGACAACTAGAAACAGATAACTGAGAGAAATGAGCTTACAATGAGCAGCAGGATGTGGGAACCATTGTGTATATGTCAAGCTATGTTATCAACATGTCTGTGCTTCTCTGTAAAGTGTCCATGAAAAGTTTTCAACAGTCCTTTGAAATTGACACATGCACTGTATATGTTTTAATTTGTTTTATTATTTTTTTTAATTTGCTTTAAATCTACCTCTTAGCTGCATTCTTTGAACATAGTATCAACTAGCCCAGCCTGCTTTAAACAGGAGGGTGGTCTCCACCCTCTCCTGGGAAACTCAGATGTCTTTTATGAAACTGAGTCAAGGGAAGATGGGGCATCTCTAAGGTCCTGTGACTCACACAGTCTATTGTCATCCCTGGAGTGTGAAGTGCTCCCCTGTTCTACTCCGGCAGTGTCGCTTAACATGAAATATAGTGGAGCCTAGTTTTGTAATCATATTTTTAGTTTAGATTTTCCCACTCAGCAACAGCCACAAATAAAATGGAAGGGCCCATTATATTGGACTCTTAGAATATAAAATGGCAAATTATTTTTTTATGTGGACCATTTTTAAAGCTTTTTATTGAATCAGTTACAATATTGCTTCTGGTGGTTTTTAAAAATAATTGTATTTACTTATTTTTGACTGGGCAGATCTTCACTGCTGCTCGGGCTTTTTCTCTAGCTGCGGTGTGAGGGTTCCCCGTTGCAGCGGCCTCCCTTGCTGAGGGCACGGACTCCGGGGCACGCAGGCTTCAGTAGCTGCTGCATGTGTGCTGGGTGGGTGTGGCTCCTGGGCACAGCTTAGTTGCTCCGCTGCGTGTGGGAATCTTCCCAGACCAGGGGTAGAACCCGTGTCCCCTGCATTGGCAGATGGATTCTTTACCACTGACTGAGCCACCAGGGAAATCCTTGCGTCTGTTCTGTGTTTTGGTGTTTTGCCCTCAAGTCACATGGGCATCTTAGCTCCCCGGCCAGGGATGGAACCTGCAATCCCTGCCCTGGAAGATGAAGCCTCAACCACTGGACACCAGGGAAGCCCCTAAAATGCCAGTTTAACACCACCCTTCCATCCACAGCCTGGCTCCTGCTGGCCACCGTGAACGCGAGGGAAGGGCTTTCTTCTCACCTCCAGTGGAGAAGGCCACGGGAAGCACGGTCACTGAGACGTTGTCGGAGCTCCTCTGCCCAGCAGTGTCCACCACTGTCAACTGAAGGGTGTATGTTCCTTCCCGCAGGTGGGACAGCTTCAGGGTTCCGGACTGAGGCACCTGATACCCAGACAGGAAACGTCACAGTTAAGAACCCGAAGCACAGAATCTGACGTCCTCCTGAGCTGGAAATCAGTGCCATCCTTGGAACAGTCCTGTGACCCCCTTCTCCACTCCTGGTCCTGGGTCTCAGAATACTGAGCACACACTATTTTGGCAGGCTGGCCAGGAGACCTGCCTGACACCCCCTTTCTTTGGGAAACTTCCCTCCCCCCCCACCCACGTGGTTGCAAGGGAAGGGTCATTATGACTCCTCCATGTGGCCACAGGGGCGCGGCTAAGCCAAGGGGAGCGGGTGGCCAGGCGGGGGTGAAGAGCGGATCTGCCCGGAGGAGGTGGCCAGGCAGACTCTCGCTCTCTCCGACTCTGGCTTGGAATCAGGCAGGCCGCGCCAGGCGGCAGCCACGCAGCAGGTGACACCACTGATTTTTGCTTCTTGGGACTTAAACAGGAACGCAGGGGGACTCGGGGGTGGGCGATGACCACACCGGAGCGTGCTGACGGGAGCCCCGCAGCCTCGAGGAAGGTGTGTGAGAGATAGGCTCTGCCCTCCGCCCCAGCTGGCCTGCCCGAGCGCAGACCTAAGGCTGCCGAAGGCCAGCAGCCCGGGGGTTTGCTGCCCCGAGTGCACCGGGCAGATGGGAGGGCTGAGTCAGTGCACTTGTGACTGGGGGACGAGTGAGGCCCAGATGAAGTTAGTGGGGATGTTAACAGACCAGGCAAGCATTGAGGCTGGGCGCTGGGTGGGGCATCCACACAGACATCAGCCTCACGCAAGCCCTGGTCAGATTTTTGTGAAGGCAAGTGAGGTACTGGGCTTCTGGATGTCAACACACAGCATGCCAGTGTCCAACTACACCTCAGCGGGCCGGGCCTTCTCCGGGAAGCCTCTTCCCAACGCTGGGGCTGGAAGGACAGAGCACCCCCCTCTAAGGGGCCAGTCCATCCACCTGGGCTCTGAAGCCTCCCTCTGGCCTTCCAAGGTACCTCCTCTCTGAGGCAGGAAAGACTGGATCCAGATCCAGACCTGGGTGCACACTAATTTTGATCTTTTCAAATGAAATATCCCTTCCCTGCTTTCTTTCTTTCTTTTTTGGGTGTGTGTGTGTGTGTGTGTGTGTGTGTGTGTGTGTGTGCTGACAATCTTTGTTAAATGGCAGCTCTAGTTGTCCTTATTCACTTCGCAGGATTAATATGGTTTTTCAAAGTAATTTTATTTATATATTGGTTTTACTGGGTCTTCTTCTTGTCTTTTTGTACTGTTCGTGGGGTTCTCACGGCCACCTGATGTAATGAGCTGACTCCTTGGAAAAGACCCTGATGCTGGGAAAGATTGAAGGCAGGAGGAGAAGGGGATGACAGAGGATGAGATGGTTGGGTGGCAACACTGACTTGATGGATATGAGTTTGAGCAAACTTTGAGAGATAGCAAATGACAGGGAAGCCGGCGCGCTGCAGTCCGTGAGGTTGCAAAGAGTCGGACACCACTGAGCCACTAAACAACAACAACAACAACAACAACAACAACGGGGTCTTTGTTGCCACTCAGGCTTTTCTCTAGAGGTGGTGCTCAGGCTTCTCCCTGCGAAGGCTCTAAGGCGCATGGGCTTTGTACTTGCAGCTCGAGGGCTCCAGTAGCTGCACATCGCTCCCCCGGGCTCTTGAGCATAGGCTCAGGAGCCGTGGTGCATGGCGTGTGGGATCTCCCCAGACCAGGGATCGAACTTGTGTCTACTGCATTGCCAGGTAGATTCTTCACTACTGAGCCACCTGGGAAGCCCCTTAATACGGTTTTTAACGACCCAAATTTCCCTCCAGAGCACTCTAGCAAACATAGCCGAGGTATGTAGAACTTTGTCTCAAAAACTTTTTCAGATAAATAGAGTTTGAAAAATCTGCTTAGACGGGAAGGATAGGTCAGTCAGATTTTGCACTTTAGCTATCCACAGGCATAATGACGATCGACTATCTGCATGGGAAAGCTCTGCGAGCCGCTGGGTTTGGACACCAACAGAAATGGGAGATGCTGACAACTGTGAGCAGAGAGTCGATCTTGCCTGAAGGGCCTCCCAAGAAGGCTTTGCAATTGGCACCAGTCCACACCTGCAGGCCTTTCCTCTGTGAGCAGAAACTAAGTATAGTGACTTAATACCAAGGACTTCGTGTGAGATTTATTTCGATAACTGCAAAAGTCAACAAGCTCCTGTTAGTCTCCTGTGAAAATCCTTCTATGAAAGGCTTCTTGCCCCTTCTTGTGCAGCAATTTGTTTAAAGAGTTTGCTGTTTTACCTGGTCTCCCAGACCCAGAGAGAAAAGGAAGAAAACACTTTGACTTTTGGATTTCCTCATTTCACATTGTTTTTTTCCCTCTGTGGTTTTATTTCCCGGATACAGAAAATTCTTTCAGGTTTTTAAGCCATAAAAGGCAAAAACACTAACTTGATTTGATTATTTTTTTAAGCTTTTTTTTTTTTCTTTTTTGGCATTAGTGATCTTAGATCCCTAACTGGGGATTGAATGCCCTGCATTGGGAGTGCAGAGTTTTAATCATTGGACCACCAAGAAAGTCCCTGATTTAATTTTTTAATCTCTTTTGTGACATAGCTTGACATGTGCTTTTTCTTTTTAATTGAGGTATAGTTGACTTACAATATTAGATAAATTTAAGGTGTATAACATAGTGAGTCAATAACTACTCCATTCACAGTTACTATAAAATATTGGTTCTATTCTCTGCCCTGTATAATACATCTTTGTAGCTTATTTATTTTATACAAAGTAATCTGTATTTTTAACTCCCTGGCCCTTTTTAGTTTAGTTATTTAGCTAACAAAAGCTATCTTTCCTCAACATCAATATAAGAATATATAGAACTGTAAGATAGATGATTTCCCTCCAAGCATCCAGGTGTTTCTAGATGTCTCCTCACATTTATGACACTGGGAAGGATTTACCACACACAGACATACACACAGATTATATGCAACATATCCTATTTTTGTTTGTCTTTTTTGGCCAAGCCCCAGGGCATCTGGGATTCCTGAACCAGGAATCAAACCACACCCGGTGCATTGGAAGCTCTGAGTCTTAGCTGCTGGGAAGTGCCACAACACACCCAATTTGTAACTTGAAAGGTATATTACCTTTAATAAAACAAAGAACTTCTAATCTCTGCCCAGGATCTGTTCTGTACCAACAGAGGCTTTGATGGTTGGCCTCTGGCTAAATCAATGTATAACTCAGTCTGCTGTTCTGGCTCCACTGCACCTCCCTAAAATAGTAATTTAGTGGCAAGGGACATACATTTGCATGTGTTTGCATACCGCACATATATACATACATGATTATCAGTACAACACTTGGTTACAAAATGAGTACTACCTCCCTATTCCCCTCACCCCCACAGCTGCTTCTAAAGTATATAAGGCACTGGGCATATTGTCATAAGCAGTGACAAGATAACATCACACAAAATATTTCAGTAAGAAATTCTATTGAACCAATGAACCCAAAAGCATGCTAGCTTTCTGCCTCGTGTCAACTTACAAAACCGAGAACCCTGTTAGTGGTTTGAAGGCCACCATTAAGATCCTTGTTGTAATCCAATGCCATCTCCCAGCACACACACAGGCTGAAGGAGACACAGGGGCAGCTAAACTGACCAACAGAGGCCAGAACATATACTGCTATTATTAATACAATTGTCTAGATATTTCAGGTGAACATGCTTAGGTTCTGTTCTTTAGTTACGTGTTCCTCTTTCTATTTACTTTTCATCACAGATATGACCCAAAATTTCATAAAAGAAGCAAAATGAATTCAATCGTCTGTATTTTCCTAGTCAGAAAAAGAGTAGTGAAAGTGTTAGTTGCTCAGTCGTGTCCGACTCTTTGCCTCTATCGCAGTCCAATCAGAGAAGAATCATCTTCTTACAAACTTAGGGCTAGGAGCGCGAAGAAGCAGCATATAAAATCCAAGGGGTTGAGCAAAGTTAGCTGCTGACAGTGTGTAAAAACACATGCAGACATAGCAATAGAGGACATGGGGATGTCTCTAGTGGTCCAGTGGTTAAAAATCTGCCTGTCAATGCAGGGTACACAGGTTCAATCCCTGGTCCGGGAAGATTCCACTTGTCACGGGGCAACTGAGCCCTCATGCCGTGACTACGGCAGCCCATGAGCCCTAGAGCCCGTGCTCTAAGATGAGAGAAGCCGCTGCAGTGAGAAGCCTGGGCACCACAACGAAGAGCAGCCTTCACTTGCCACAACTGCAGAAAGCCCTTGTGCAGCCATGAAGACCCAGCGTAGCCCAAAATAAAGGGCCTGCCTGCCAAAGCAGGAGACGCAGGCAATGTGGGCTTGATCCCTGGGTTGGGAAGATCCCCTGGAGGAGGGATAGGCTACCCACTCCAGTATTCTTGGGCTTCCCTGGTGGCTCAGATGGTAAAGAATTTGCCTGCAATGTGGGAGACCTGGGTTCGATCCCTGGGTTGGGAAGATCCCCTGGAGGAGGGCATGGCCACCCACTCCAGTATTCTTGCCTGGAGAATCCTCATGGACAGAGGAGCCTGTTGGGCTACAGTCCATGGGGGTCACAAAGCGTTGGACATGACTGAGCGACTGAGCCCAGCACGACACAGCATGTGATTCCAAAGCCCATGCTCGGAGTCACTGGAGATTCCGGCCTCCCAGTTAGCAGAGCTTTAAGCCTCTGGGTTCTTATTCCAGAATCATTTCTTAGAAAAACCTGAACCACAGCTCATGCACAAAGCAGCTACCTGTTGTGGCCTGAAAAAGTCACATACTCCTTACACACACACAAAGTCCTTTAAAACCTCTGAAAGCTCTCACCCACCCCCATCCTCACCCCACTACCCACCCCAAAATAGAAGTGCCAGGACCTTTGAAGGGAGAGTACAGGAAGTTGGGTTTAAATGCAAGAGGACGTGGAAGCCCAGATTGACTGCAGATTTTGTGATGCCGGAAGACTATTGTGCTGTAAATTTATTGTCTCTGAAGTTGAGTGTTCCTGAACAGGAAAGAGACTTCAAAGCTCCTGCTGCTATTGGAGTAGCGCTTTCACAACTCAGCTTACTCAGATTTATTTTTCATGAGGGCTTTTTTCCCCCAGGGAGATTATTTTTCAACCTTTCCTAATAAGTATTTTTTCCTAAAGGAAAAAAAAAAGCAGTTAAATATTGAAGGCCTTGAGATACTGTTTAAAAAAAATTCATGCCTAAAGAGTAGTCTAGCTCAAGGCTCCAGGTTAACTTTGAAACAAAACAGGTATGAATTATTCATCTATTATGCTCTCATGTATCTTACTGTTTAACTGGAACAGTAAATCCTAGGATTTGCTGTGGGTTGGGGGTAGGCTGTGTTTTTTTTTAACTGACTGACATCACCCTTCATTCTTGAAATAAGATACAAAGAAATCCTTAAAGACACCACAGACTATTCATACATGTGCACCAACTTAACCCCAGATGTTTCTTAGGTAATTTGCAGCCTTGATAATCTTCTGTGTCTCAAAAATGCCCTGTGGGCTGCTGTAACTCTTTTTTGTCCTTTATTAAAATCTGCAGGTGAATAAAATAGCTGAGAGGCAGTAATGTAGGTGAAGTTTTGCCAAGGTCCCTATCTGTTTTGGTGCCCTGACATATGGTGTTTTTTTGTTTTTTGGTTTTTTTTTTTTTGCTTCTCTGCCTCCACCTCTGTCTTTGATCTCACCCCCAGGAAACCGCTATTCTCTGGTTTTTCAGTGTTAAAACCCACACTTCTGGGGGGCTTCCTTGATGATCCAGTGGTTAAGAATCTGCCTACCAGTGCAAGGGTGCTCAGTGCTCGTATCCAACTCTTTGCAACCCCATGGACTGTAGACTGCCAGGCTCCCCAGTACACGGGATTCTCCAAGCAAGAATACTGGAGTGGATTGCCATTCCCTTCTCCAGGGCCAATACAAGGGACACGAGTTCAATTCCTGGTCTGGGGAGATCGTGCGTGTCTCAGAGCAACTTGGCCCGTGTGCCACAACTACTAAGCCCGTGTCTAGAGCCTGCAGGCTGCAACTACTGAGAACACACATCAGCGACTGAAGCCCGCACACCCTGGAGCCCATGCTCAGCAACGAGAGAAGCCACCGCAATGAGATGCCCAAGCACCGCAAGGAAGAGGAGCCCACAAATAAAATAAGTGTCTTAAAAAAAACAACGGCACTTTTCAAGAAAGTCCTGTTTACAAAGAAAAGAGAGAGAGAAACACTGTCCAGAAACCAGTGGAAAAATGATGATCCTCAAGAAAGGAATCAGTGGAACTCTTTTTCCTTGGGTGATTACAAAAGGGGACTGTGTGGGACTTATAAAAGTGCCATTGTTACTTCTAAACTTACCAAATCTGTTAAGTAATTCCAAAAGAAACATATTATCCTTGGATCCCCAGAGGGGTGTGTGGGGGGGGGGGGGGGCGGTCAGGGAGAGTGTCTGGAAACCAGTGGAAAACTGGTGGTCCCCAGGAAATGAATCAGTGGAACTATAATTGTTTCCTTGAGTCAATACAAAAGGGGCCTGAATGGGACTTACAAAAGTATCACTGTTACTTTCAAACTTAAACCTTGTTAAGGTTACTAAATTTAAGTAATTCTGAAATAAACACATTATCCTGTATCTCCGAAAGGAGGGGGGGCACCATACTGTTGTGACTCAGACTGATCTGGGGTGGCCTCCAGGGGGGGCTTTGGTTCCAGAGACTGAGGTCGGGCACGGCAGTGAGAGCTGAATCCTAGACACTAGACCAGAGGTCAAGGACAAGGCCCTGGCCCTTTGGCTTGGCAGAAAAGAACTCGCACAAAGACAGGAAGTAGTGAAACAAGTGTTTATTAGGAGGAAAAAGAATCCAGTATATGTGGACAGACACACCGGCGGATTCAGAGAGAGAGAGTCAGGCCCTAGTGGCAGTCTGAATCACTTTTATGAGACATTTCTTCCTTTGGGTGTCCTTTGGCCGATCATTTTGATTTGCCTGGTTCAGAATCCATATTAAGAATATTTCAGTATCCTCCCATGCGTGCACACACATCTCTCAGGCAAGATGGATTCCACTAAAGAGGACTATGGGTAGACTTGACATCACTCCCCTTTTGACCTCCAAGGAGCTTTCTAGTCGGGAGGGTCTCCTTAATTTCAAGAATGAGAAATACGTAATATGTGGTCTTTAATCTTTTATCTGAGCAGGGGCCCAGCCTCCTCTCTCGATGGTCCCGTTATGATATTTTGGAGTTTCTGTCCACAGGAAACAAGCTGCAACGCTCACCCTGAGTGTGTGTGTGTGTGTGGGGGGGGGGGGGGGCATGAGGTGGGGCATCCATCTATCTCCTACCTGAAGACCAGAGTTTGGAGGATTTCCTCCACAGGCACTGGAGGTATGAGGTTTTGTTCCCTGTTAAAGGCCTTCTGGGCACTGTTGAACACAGGGAGTAAGTATTTGGGGTTCCTTGGGAGAATCTCTAAGAGAACATTACCCAGGCACCGACAGAGTCTGTCTGGGTGCAAGACAGGGCTAGCAGAGACCACGTGGATAGCATCGAAGGAAAGACGATCTCAGAATAAACAGAGTAAGATGCTTTTTCACTGTTTACTCTGTGCTGCTCACTGGCCCAGGGGTCTTATTTGCATTTGCATTTCATCCTTTCACCACAGTAATGATGTTAGGAGAAGCACTGACTGAGGCCGCCCACTCACTCTGGCGGTGTTCGACAGTAACCACTTGCAGGAGTTACCCCTCGGCAGTAAGGCACGTGGAACCTACTGAACTACCTCCAACTGAAAGAATTCGGCAGGTCAGAAGGAGAGAGCAGGTGCCAGTCCATACGTCCTAGTGTGTGTGTGTGTGTGTGTGTGTGTGTGTGTGTGTAGAGAGAGCAGATGCCAGTCCATACGTCTGTGTGTGTGTGTGTGTGTGTGTGTGTGTGTGGAGAGAGCAGATGCCAGTCCACATGTCTCTCTGTGTGTGTGTCCGTGTATGTGTGTGTGTGTGTGTGTGTGTGTGCGCGCGTGTGTGTGTGTGCGTGCGCACGCGCGCTAAGTCGCTTCAGTTGTGTCAGATGCTAGTCCAAATGTCCGTGTGTGTGTGTGTATGTGTGTGTATGTGTGTGTGTGTCCGTGTGTGTGTGTCCGTGTGTGTGTATATCCGTGTGTGTGTGTGTGTGTGTGTGTGTGTGTGTGTGTGTGTGCGCACGCGCGCGCGCTAAGTCGCTTCAGTTGTCTCCGACTCTGCGTGACCCGCGGACGGCAGCCTGCCGCGCCCCTCCGCCCTGGGATTCTCCAGGCAGCAAGGCTAGAGGCGCGGCCACGCCCGCCTGCAGGGGCTCCTCCTGATCCGGGTGTCCAGCCAGCGTCTCGATGCCTCCTGCATTGGCAGGCAGGTCTTCACCACTACGCCCTCCCAACCTCCCAGAATCCTTCTCGCTGGACTCCATCTTGGCTGAGAACTGCGTGCGCCACCAGGAAGGACCGGTGAGTCGGCGTGATTGGCCAGAGACGACCTGGAAACGAATCCCACCACCGTAAAGGCCAAGACTGTGAGCCAAGCGGCAGAGCAGTTCCCCCGGCGCCCCTTATCCTGCTGATCTCCGCCGGGCGCCCTCCCAGGGAGTTCTCGTACTTGGTCAGCACCCGAGTCTCCTTGGAACGTTTCTGCCCGAGTGTTAGACAAGAGTCCAGCCTTGGGCCATGGAAGGCTGTCCCTGCTCAGGCAACGGCAATACCTTGAAAGAGGGCTTTTGTTACCTCATCTGGCAAAGGGAAGCGGCGAATCGAGGATTCTAAAACCAAAGCCAAGCAGAGGCTGTGTTAGATTTTCTCTTTCATTCACTGTTGTTGAATCACTCAGGGAGGAAGGAAATAGTTGAAATGTGATAGGAAGCTTTCTCAGTTATTAATATCCTTTCTCTTTTTAAAATTTAGAAACAGTCTACTACACTTCTCTACCCCTACCCCATGGCCTAGAATATCTAGGGTAACTTTTATTAAAGGGATTTACAGTTTGTTTCATGAAGACAAGATATTGTCCAGTAGCCAAGAAAAAACAATAGGTGATATGTGTCTAGGATCTCCTTTGATGAGATGCAAAGTAATTGTCAGATAGCTCTTAGCGGCCCTTCCTAACATCAGTGTGAGGCCAGAGTGTGGGACAATGCTGACCTGCTCATCTTGCTAGGAAGGATGATAAAAATTTGAAGGTTAAAATGGAAGTTTTTCAAAGGTTAGCAAAATAGTCAATCTTTTTTTTTTTTTTTTTTAAAGATCAATCAGTGAGTGTTAGCATCCTAGTGAGTACAAAGTACAGTTCTAGGCTTCAGGAGATAAAGGGAAAAAATATTAAGAAAGGAAGAAAGAAAGATGAGAAGGAAGAGGAAGGAGAGAAAGAAGAAGAAATGGAAGAAGGAAGAGAGGAGTGAGGGAGGGAAAGAGGAAGGGGGAGAAATCCTGGCAGCATCCAGACGATTGAAGAAATCCCTATTCCATTCATCACTCGGTCCCTCATTGAAAATAATTCTAAAGGAATCCTTCGTAATCCTTATAAATTCTGTTGTGATAGTATAGATTTTATATGTTTTCTTGACCTGTTATCAACAAACATAAATGAAAAACAGAAGACAGACATAGTTATTAGTAGCCTTTACTCTTCAAAGATCACATGGGTTCTCTGGAATTTTGTGTATTGGTTAAACAACCCAGGCTGCCTTAAAAACCCTGCTAACTAAATGTTTAGAAAGTCTTTCAATATGTTTTTTAATACTCTCCTTAATATATATGATTCTTTTCTTTTGTGGTCATTTTCAGTATTGACCCAGATTATATCCCAGGGAATCTGACTGAGGAGGGGTAAACCACAAAACATCTCGTACGTAAGACATAAGGCAACTTGAAATTCGACATTTATTTTGCGCTCTCTTTCCCCTAGGATAAAAAGTCAGTATTCTTCTATTTATGTTTCTTTCCCAGAAAACCTTTTCTCTAAGCCTCAGTTTTAAAATACTATTTTAATTCATTTAAGGGGATCTAAAAATGAGATTAATGAGGAGACCAATCATTCAGTCTCACGAAACTTGAGTTTTATCAGGAGGGACCCATGTATCTGTTTGCTCAAGACAGTCTCAGTTTATCTCTCTGGTCCTGGTGTAATTATTATTTCCACTTCCCAAACATGTTTCAATGATAATACACCTATCTGTTTGTAAAAATTAATTATTTATAGCAGACACACCTGTGTGCAACTGGTTTTACGTTAATAATGAAGTTATTAGTGTAAACAATATCCATCCTTTAGTAGGCTTCCGTTACATGTGGCTCCACCTCCAATGCAGGAGACATGGGTGGGGAAGATTCCCTGGAGAAGGGAATGGCAACCCACTCCAGTATTCTTCCTGAAGAATCCCCATGGACAGACAGCCTGGCGGGCTACAGTCCATGGGGTCACAAAGAGTCAGACACAACCGAGCGACTAACACTTTCACACATGGTATTTTAAGACAGTTTAGCTCAATTTTCCACATCTGATGAATGGAAATCAATCTACAGATTTATGAATTTCAAATCTCCCTGAACATTGTCATACTCTGTATCATATTTTACATTCTGACTTCAGATTTAGCGTATTACATTAAATAGTCATGAAACTCAGCAACATATAATAGACTATCTGAAAAAAGTGTCTTCTTACATTTGAGAGTGTGTTACAGAATACTATTCAGTTAAATGGATGTAGAATATCCTGTTAAGAGTGCAGAAAATATGTGACTTTAAAATAAGAAACCTCTTGGGAATTCCCTAGTGGTTTGGTGGTTAGGGCTTGGCACATTCACGGCTGTGGCCTGGGAACTAAGATCCTGAAAGCCGCATGGGTCCGCCAAAGCACAAAACAAAACAGCTCCTCCTGGTCATGGCCGGTCATCTCTTACTCACTTCCTTCATAAATGAGGAAACCATATGAGCTTTTCCATAAGAACATGAGCTTTTCCTGATGCTTAGTCGATTTAAAGTGCTGAGAACAATACTGGACACACACTAGATGCTAAAATAAGGTTAGCTATTAATTTTACCATAATGAAGGTGGCAGCATAATCCTTCTTAAGATGGAGAACCTCATTTATTTTTGTTTTTTGGAGACCTGAGTGGGTGATTTGGATATGAAAGGATAGGTCCTAGAAACTGGTCATAAAATATTGCAAAACAAAGTGAGGTTGACTAGTTCACCATGGAAGATGAGAGAAAGGGGTGAGGATTCTGCAGATAGTGAAGAGACGAGAGGGGAGGGCTCAAGAAGGGGTTGAAATAGGCACTCAGCGGAAAGCCTGACCAGTGAGCGTCGAGTTAACTTTGAGGGCATTCGTGAATGTCTCACGAATATATATAATATATATATAATAAAATACAATATATAATACCTATATTATATTATATATAATATACATTATAATAATATATAATATATATTATATAGTATATAGTATATAAATACTTATATATATTTATATATAATATATAATTATAAATATGTCAAAATATTAACATATTGTATTAATATATATTTATATAGTATATAAATATATAATATATATTACATTTATATCTATATATGTATATATACATATTACACACACATATATACATATACATATTTATATATACATATAAATACATATACATAAACATTATATACATATATAAAATAATATATATAATACATTATATATATTATATATACAGTATATTAATATATAATATATATTATATATCATATTATATATTTATATTAATATATAATACATATATAAAATATATAATATATAATTATATAATTATTTATGAATATATTAATATTTATATTTTGATAATAAAATATAAAATTTATTTATATTATTTATATATTATATATTTATTATATTATATATGTTATGTAATATATTAATATTATTAATATTTTATATGCATAACTGATTATTATATAAATCATATTATAATTTATATTTTATAATTATATAATAATTTGATTATATTATTAATTATATAATAATTTAATTATATTAAATTATATAAATTATATAAACAATTTATTATATAAATTAATAAAAAATTAATATATTATTATATTTTAATATATTTATATAAACTTATTTATAAATAATTATTAATAACCACTATAAGGCAGTTGCAGTTTGAGAGCAAATCGCTCCCCTATTGCAGGATTTGTTGCTAGATGGTGGCTTTATAGTTTTAGGTCTATGTGCTATCACTGTTATAACTTGGCTGGGGAATTGGTCCACAGTTTCCTCTTTTTTCTTTCCTTAGTTCTCCCGACCAGAGATGGAATCCCCACCTCCTGCAGTGGAAGTGCAGAATCTTAACCACTGGACTGCCAGGGAAGACACACAGATTTTCCTCTTCAGTCAGTCTTAAATGCCTAATTTTGTTACTTCTTTATAAACACCTTCAGAAAATTTAATAATGAATCATAAGCATTATTTTTATTTAGCATTCATACACACAATTCATAATCTATAGAATAAAGCTATTCATAGCAAGTGTGAAAATCTAGGTGATCATAGAGACAGATTTGCAATTGCTTGAACAAATATATCCATGAGTGCTGTAACTCTCACAGAGGTCTGATCAGTGGCTTGTTCATACACCTTTTCTGATCAATCTTGAAAATAAAAGTGAAAGTGTTAGTCACTCAGTTGTGTACGATTCTGCGACCCCATGGTCTGTCCATGCAATTCTCCAGGCAAGAATGTGGGAGTGGGTTGTCCTTCCCTTCTCCAAGGGATCTTCCTGACCCAGGGGTTGAACCTGGGTCTCCTGCACTGCAGGAAGATTCTTCACCATCTGAGCTACCAGGGAAGCCCTCTGATCAATCTTAATTCTCAGAAATTTCAGTAAAAATGTATTAATTTTGCAGCTGACACAATGCACAGAAGAATAATAAACAATGGGTTGGCAAAATGTTCATTTGAGTTTTTCATCAGGTTTAACATCTTACAGAAAAACCCAAACAAAAAATTTTTTTTAACTTTTAATTTAATATTGGGGTATTTAGCCAGTTAACAATGTGATAGTTTCAGCTGAACAGTGAAGGGACTCAGCCAGACATGAACAAACTTTTTTGCCAAGCCCAATATAATGGATGATACTCAAAGTTCAAAAATTATTTCTGTTGTAGTTGAAAACCACACTGAAGTATAAAAAGGATAAACATATGGCCTTGCAGTCAGGTTCAATAAATCAGTTACACAAACATAGAATGGGGGAGACCTCAAGAAGGCAATTTGTGTGGAAAGATAAAGTAGACTTTAGGTGTTCCTTCTACTGGAAAGCTCAACATGAACCTACCCTGGAGCAGGAAACGGCAACCCACTCCAGCATTCGCTTGGAAAATCCCATGGACACAGGAGCCTGGTGGGTTACAGTCCATGGTGTCACAAAGAGCTGGACACGACTCAGCATGCATATTTGTAGTTTCTGATGGAAAGCTCAACATGAACCTATAGTGAGAAGCAGAAACTTAAACAGTTTATGTAAATGAATCTTCATTAATAGAAGTGAGACAATGTCTGGATCACAGGAGGTAATAGTCTGTCAGGAAGAACCACAGTTAAAGTATGGGGTTCAATTAGGGGGGTCAGATTTTAAGAGGGGCATGGATGAACCTGAGAAAATCTAAAAAAGGCTGATGGTGGACAGTCTAAGAGCCAATTCATATGAGGAATGTTGTAAGAACTGGGAGTGCTGGGTTCTGAGAAGACCATTTTCAGTGGTGACATTCATAAAAAATCAACAACAAAGTTTAATTGCTGCTGCATAGAATAAAAAGATGAGTTCAGTGCTTTTCCAAAAGGAAGACCCAATATAGATGCATTGAAATAACAGGGAGGCACATCCTGTTGACCCAGTAATGAGAGCTGATTAAAGATGTCACAGGACATGATGCGAAGTAGCGAGCTTTCATCTCTGGAAATACCAGGCAGACTGGATGACCACTAGAAGGGAGGTGAAAGCAGGGGCTCTTGTATGGATAGGAGACTGGGTAAGATGCTGGTCGAAGGTCTGGTCCAATTCTAAGACTGTATAGTCTTTGGATATCTCAACGTGCTTATATCAGTCTTCAGGGGCTAGCTGATTACTGTTCTTGTTTTCATCCTAAGAGAACAGAAATCAGTGTTTCCTCACAGTGGGAAGAGCCTGTGAACATGTAGGAAAGAGAAGACAGCTGCCTGCAAGCCAAGGAGAGAGGCCTTAGAATAAAGCAGAACTGCTGACACCTTGACCTTGGACTTCCAGTCTCTAGGACTGTGAGAAATGCATTGTTTAAGCCATCCAATCGGTGGTACTCTGCTATGGTAACCCTGGCAAACCAACACAGACCTTCTCTGTCTGGAGTGATTTGGATGAAGTTTATCTGCCTAAGCCAGGAAATACTCTTATCTACAAAGAGACTCGGCAGGAAAAAAAAAAAAGTCACTTTCCTAACAACTGTAGACTCTGTTGATACAGTGATTCAGTGTCTGGGTATTTATCTGAAGGAAACAAAAACACTAACTTGAAAAGACATATAGGACTTCCCTAGTGGTCCAGTGGTTAAGAATCTGCCTGCCATGCAGGGGACGAGGGTTCGATCCTTGGTCCAGGAAGATTCCACATGCCATGCAGCCACAAACGGAGCCCACCTCACAACTACTGAAGCCGGGTACTCTAGAGCCTGGGCTCCACAACAAGAGAAGCCCCTGCAAGGAGCACGCTCGCACCGAAACTAGAGAGCAGCCCCTGCTTGCCACAGCTTGAGGAAGTCCGTGCACAGCAAGGAAGACCCAGAGCAGCCAAAAATAAAATAAATAAAGTTTTAAAAAGATATATGCACCCCATATGCACTGCAGTGTTACTTAACGATAGCCAAGATATGGAAACAAGCTAAATGTCCATCAACTGATAAAAGCATAAAGAAAATATGGTATACAAAAAGAAGGACATCTTGCCATTTGCATTAACATGGATGGTCCTTGAGGTCATTATGGTAAGTGAAATAAACCAGACAGAAAAATTAAATACTGTATGATCTCACACTTACATGGAATCTAAAACCAACAAAAAAGCCCAAACCAAGCTCAGAGATATAGAGAACAGACTGGTGGTTGCCAGAGGCATGGGGTAGGGCTAGGTGAAAGGATTCAAAAGGTATAAATTTCTGGTTATAAAATAAATAAGTCATGGGATGTAATGTACAGCATGGTGATTTTAGTCAACAACACTGTCTCATATTTGAAAGTTACTAAGAGAGTAAATCATAACAGTTGTTACCACAAGAAAAAAAAATTGTAACTTTGTGCGGTGACAGATGTTAACTAGACTTACTGTGATGATCATTTTACAATATATACATACATCAAGTCATTATGTCCTACATCTGAAACTGATATAATGTTGCATGTCAGTTACATCTTAACTGAGTGTAGGTAGCCAGTGGACAAGAGGCTCATTCCCATCGGCTGCAATTCCAGTGCAGGTAAGCCTTATGAAAATCAGTGAGGAGCACTTGATTAGGAGCCCTTGATGTCAAACTCCCCTCACTTAATTAACTAAACTAACTCAGGTAGGCCTAATGCTAAGTGAGAGGCTTGCTTTCTGGAGCCTATGAAGAGTAAGTTCATTGTGTTGTTGTTTTCCCCTTTATGCTCTTTTGTATTTTTTGTATTTTCTACTTGAGCTCTGAACTGAAACAAAGAAGAAAGAAAAACATATAATGCTTTTAACATTTCTTAAATGTTTTAAAAACATGTTTTATTCTGAGTCAACAAAACAAAGCATGAGTCTTTTCCCTTGAAGCAGCTTTTATGTGCGCTGGAGAAGTCGACAAAAAAGCAAGAATGAAGGAAAGCTTTAAAACACATGGCCAGGGTCTTCCCTGGTGGTCCAGGGCCCGGGTTCCATCCCTGGTTGGGAAGCTAAGATCCCACAAGCTGAACGGTGTGGCCAAAAATAAATAAATAAATAAATAAAATAAGAAGAAAACACATGGTCAGGATCACTGTTTACTCAGAAGAAAAGTAAATTCATATAATAAGACACCTTTTCAACAATCATTTTTATGCTTTCTCCATTTTACACATCTGCCAATTTACAGACATTCGGGGAACATAAGTAGAAAGATCACTTTGCTGAAACATTAGTTTTCTTTACAATTACAACATGAATTACCTTCATGTCCACTGTCGGGTCACCTTGCAGCAGCGTCCACTCATACTGGACGATGGCGTGGTCATCTGTGCTTTCTCGGCCATCCAGAATCACGCCATCTGTGGGCAGATGCAAAACGACATCCTGCCCTGCCTTGCTGAGTGGAGGCTTGTCCTTTTCTGTGAAAGAAAATAAATAATTCATAAGCGAGATGATTCCCTATTTTTTCTCCTTTACTATGAGAGGTATTTTTGCCAAGAGGATGTATGGCAACTGAAAATTATTTTCTTATTTTCATTGCAATAAATTAAATATGGAAAGTTAAGGTAAGTTCTTGGATTCACATAAAATTCACATAGAAATGCTTGGAATCAAATTTTCATATAGGAAAACAGAAGACGTTCATAGCTTCTTACTAGTTTTTATAAGGGAAGCCGACAGAATTTGAGATATCCTAAAATATTAATAGCAAACAAGTGTGTACTGATATTTAGCTTTTCTCCTTCATGGTAAGTTTCACTGTGTCCACTAAATACTAAACATGATTAACAGCTGCTCCAGGGATGGTTGATAGATGTCATCAGATACAGAAAACATTCTTAAGATCACAATTGTGGATATTTTACTTGATTTAAGCATCTTATTAGTAAACTTATGCAAATCCACATATATTTTGATGAAGCTTAGTAATTTCTTTTTTGATGTGGACCATTGTTAAAGTCTCCATTGAATTTATTACAGTATTTCTTCTGTTTCATGTTTTGGTTTTTTGGCCATGAGGCATGTCGGATCTTAGTTCCCCGACCAAGGACCAAACCTGCACCCTCCGCCCCCCACCGCCGCACTGGAAGGTGAAGTCCTAACCACTGGGCCACCCGGGAAGTCCCAGAAACAGTAATTTAGCTGGGAAAAAACTCTGCAGGCTTTTGTAATACATCCTTGTTGGCATCCACTATCTCTTCCTCCTCTTGAAGAAGGGATTCATAAGGCCTGGACTCCATCTCGGGCCTGTCCTGCTGGGCGTGCATGGCCACCTCTCCAGTGGACTCTGAACTCTGTGCTTAGCACCTATGGGAATGACAATGGAAGGATAAGACCCCCTCTGGGCAGGGGAATCTTGAAGATCACATCCAGGTTACTCATTGCCTAAGAGGAAACGTACCATAATCACCCCTGTCTCCGGACAGGTCATAAGTTTTTTTCCCGTATCTCTCAGGATGTAATCACAGGCTTATCAATTATTAACTGGTTTGAATGTGACCATGGGCTTATTGATTATTAACTCTTTGGAATGTAACTGTGGGCTTATTGATAATTAACTGTTTGAACACATAACATGTAAATGGTGGGGTTATTGTAGTTGTATTTACCCTTCCTTTGTTTATGTAAGTCTCAAGGAAATTGGGGTGGTGGTTGGACACGTACACAAGGGGTATAAAAGATTTTCACAAATGCTGGTCGGGGTCCTTGGCTAAGAGGAGACTCTGCCTTGGGCCTGCTGGTGTAATAAACTGCACTCCACTATCTGCATTGTCCTTCTGAGTGAGTTTGTTTCCTGGAAAGCATGGCTATAACATTTGGTGCATGGGCTGGGAATCTCCTCACTTTGAGGAGACAAGTCTCATTTGAGGCCACCCCGAGGCTTTGTGGCTTGAATCTCCTAGAGGGGGAAGGCGCCTCACCCCTCTGGAAGAATTCAGCCTTTCAAAGCCCGGTTTCTTCGCTTTGACAGATAATGAAAGGCAGCAGGGAACTGAGCACTCAGGTGAGGAGGAACCCACCCGGCACGGTGGAAGAGGGGGCCTGATCACCCCCCTGGGAGGAACTAGAAGGAGCGGGGATCCACAGGAGCCTGGAATAGGTAAGCAGCAACGATTGCTTGGTACATAGGTCGACGAGCGTGCTAGGGTTTAGGAAGGAAATTGGTGAAGGTCATTTAGGAGGTGTGTCCACGCGGTCTCAGGGAAAATTATTACCAAGCGATCGCCAGGGGATTTTTAGGATAGGAAACTGGTCCTTGTATGCTCGTATTCTGCCCTCCCCCAGGAGGTGTCCCGTCTGCTGTGAAATTCTTGACCCCCTCGGAATTGTTAGGCTAGAAGGAGGGGGATACAGAAGTGAGTATAAATTGGCTTTTCTGGAGATAGCCTGGGACATGGGCTATTTAACCCATCTGTGTTTTCATCTGCACCTGATCTAGCCCACCAAGGCAGAATGGACTTCAAGGGAGAAACAGTCTTGGACCATGTGATGTTCTGGTTCAGCTGTGCTGACCGGCGGGTGAAGACATGCCGATCCCCCTTCTCCTTCTGGGATCTGGCAGGTAAGGCTCTTCTCACCCCAATTAGGAAGGAGGCAGAATGGCAATTTAAGTGTCATGGAGTGGAAATATCAGAAGTACATAGGATACTGAGAACTTCGTAGACAGAATGAAAAGGAAATGTAGAAGAAGGTCCGAGAAGGTAAGCAAGATGGGGGGAAGTGAATCTAAGGCAACTGTATTGGAGTGCATGATTAAAAATTTAAAGAAGGGATTAGGAAGAGACTATGGGGTGAAGATGAAGCCTAACTGCCTCCACATACTCTGTGAGGTCGAGTGGCCCCCTTTGGGAGCAGGATGGCCACCAGAGAACACCATGAACTTAAAAATGTGAGGCTGCCAGTGTTAATACCATGACAGGCGGCCTGGACCTAAGTTTTAGCTTCCCCCGAAATGGTAAGATTCCCTAACCCCATCAGGTAACCTGGAGCCAGCCAATCAATATGCGCCCAGTAAGAAACAAAGGGAGAGCTGAAAAGCCCGCGAATGCCCAGGTTTGAAAAAGCCCGCAAAAGTCTGTACCAATAGAAATGCTTTGCAAACATGTAACCAATCCGCTTAAGCCAGCTACTAACCGCTTATGCATATTTATAAATTTGTGTAACAGCTTGGGCTCAGCGCTTTCTGACCCTGCACCACTGTGATGGTTGTAGCAGAAGGCCCTGACTCGAGTCAGTAATAAACTTCCCTTTTTTTGCGAGTTGCATTGTCTTGGAAGCCTTCTCTCTTCCCGCTCGGGGATTTGGACATCGGGCATAACATTTGGGGGCTCGTCCGGGATCCCTTGACCGGGAGAAGAGAACACTTACAGGACAAAGGGGAAGGATAAATAATAACACCAGTGCTCAGGAAAGTCCAGAGTAAATTCAAGGCCCTGCTGGGGAGCAGGAAGGTATCTGGCACAGAAGAAAGGCTTTCTATAAAGGGGGGCTAGCCGGCATAAGACCGAGGCCAGCGGACGCGCTGGGAGGCAGCCGACTCCGCAGGAAAGAAAGGTCCTCTCCCGCCCCCGAGTCTGGTGAACAGCGGACGCCATTAGGTAAGGTGAATCTGCTACTGGGAGGCAAGAAAATTCAGGGGGCCCGAAAACCCAGCGCTGTGTCGTCAGCCGACGTTTGTTTGTCCGTGTGTTTGTCTTCGGCTCTCCGTGTTTTTGTGTGTGCTGGCATTGTCTCTAGTCTTGTACTCTTCTGGTGCATCCTTCTTTTCTCTCTTCTGACTTATTCCCCTTCTCTTCTTCTCTGATCTGCCCTCAACTCCTTTTCTTTTTGGGAGTTTCAGTGAACAGGCGAACGGTTGTGGGGGCAATTGATGAATCCTGGCCAGGGCTACACTCTGGCGGACTCTGAAGGCCCTACAATAAGTGAGCCTCAGTAACTAGAGCCCGACCGGGTGAAACTCTCCTTTAACATCCCTAACTGAGGACGTGGCCTAAAATTCTTCTTGTGGGCACGGGTCAGGCACTTAAAGGCCATTAGGGCGCCTGCCACTTGAAGACTCCCGTGAGAGGATAAAGGGGTCACGGAACGGGCTAGAAACCCCTAGGGTGCCCGCCCCCAGCAAGAAAACTTCCGTGCAACGACGCAGGCACATAAACAGTTCCAAAAGCATGCCATAAGCCCAACCTCTTGGCCGCCACCACTCCCAGTAGGATTTTTGGTGGTCGTTCTCAGTGACTTCCTCTCTCTCTCTTCCTTACCATTTATTCTTTGACCATGGGTCAGGGAGAATCTACCCCACTTTCTCTCATGACTGGCCATTTTTTGGATGTCAGGGCCAGGGCCCATAACTTGTCTTTGCTAATCAAGAAAAGTAAATTAATAACATTTTGTTCTGCAGAGTGGCCTGCCTTTCGGGTTGGATGGCCTCTGGAAGGCACCTTTCAACCGTCCATCATACAGGCTGTGAAGGAGAAGATTATGGCTCCTGATCCCTGGGGCCATCCGAGTCAGGTCCCCTATGTCATGGTCTGGCAGGATCTAGTGGAAAATCCGCCTAAATGGTTAAAACCTTTCATTCACAAACTTCTTAGTTCCTCCAATTCACAGGTCCTGGTGATGGAGACCCTCCTGGAGGAAACCCAAAAGAAAGAGGACCCAAAACCAGTCCTTCAGGAATCATCTTATCCAAACCTCATAGATCTAGAAACGGAGATAAGGCCTCCGCCATATGTGCCCTCCTTGCAACCCCCTCCGAGGAGAGAAGCTCCCACAGGTGAACCGAGAGGTTTAAGAGGGTCAACGGGAACCGACCGTGAGGGGGGACCGGCATCGGGGACCTGGGGAAAAACTAAGGGAGATAAGGGTAAGCAAGACCCTGGGGACCCAGAGTTACCTTCATCCACTGTTCAGGCGCTCCCCGTCCAAGTGTGACCAGCTAACCCGGACGGAGAGTGAACCTATCAGTACTGGCCCTTTTCCACGAGTGACCTGTACAATTGGAAGACCCAAAACCCTCCTTTCTCAGAGAAACCCCAAGGCCTCATTGACCTCTTAGATTCCATTTTGTTCACTCACAACCCCACCTGGGATGATTGTCAGCAGCTGTTGCAGGTGCTCTTCACCACAGAAGAATGGGAGTGAATTCTGGCAGAGGTGCGGAAACAGGTCCCGGGGGTCAACGGGAGGCCAACCGCCCAGCCTCATCTCGTGGACGAGGGGTTTTCTCTGTTGCGGCCTAACTGGGATTTTGAGCGGGTGGAAGGTAGGGAGCGTCTCCGACGTACGCCAGACTCTAATGGCTGGCCTGCGGGCTGCAGCAAGAAAGCCGATGAATCTGGCAAAGGTAAATCTAGTAAGGCAAGAGCCCACTGAAAGCCCGGCAGCCTTCCTAGAGAGGCTGATGGAAGCTTTCAGGCAATATACACCTATGGACCCCCAGGCTGAGGAGTCACGTGCTGCAGTTCTGTTAGCGTTTGTAAATCAGGCAGCCCCAGATATTAGGAAGAAATTACAAAAGGTAGAGGGATTGGGAGAACAGACAATACAGGATTTACTGAAAGTAGCTGAAAAGGTATTTAATAATAGGGAGACCCCAGAAGAAAGGGAAGAACGAATTCGACGGGAGGAAAGGGAATTAGCTGAGAAGATCAGGAAAGAAGATAGGGAACATAGGGCGAAGGAAAACCGGAAGAACCAGAGAGAGCTGGCAAAGATTCTTTTTGCGGGGATGAAGGCCGGAACAGAATTGAGGGAGCCTCGAGACTCCCGGACGGGAGAAAAAGAAAAACCAAAAAGGCAGGCCCTAAGAAGGATCAGTGCGCCTACTACAAAGAACAGGGGCACTGAAAAAACCAGTGCCCTAAGAGGGACTCAAAGTGAGGAATGACCCAGAGAGAGAAAATCCCCCCCTGGAACTCGAGTTCTATATGCAGGGGAAGACAGTGACTAGGGGAGTCAAGACTCGGCACCCCTCCCCGAGTCCTGGGTAACCATACATGTGGAGGGGAAACCCATTGGCTTCATGGTAGATACTGGCGCCCAACACTCTGTTTTAAATAAAAAACTGGGACTAATGTCTAAGAAAACCAGCTTAGTGCAAGGAGCCACGGGGACAAAAAGATATTGTTGGACCACAGAACGGAAAGTAAATCTGGGGACCCACCAGGTGTCCCATTCGTTTTTGGTGATACCAGAATGCCCAGCCCCTCTACTTGGAAGAGACTTGTTGACTAAAGTTAATGCTCAGATCCATTTTGACCCTGGGGGAATGTCAGTCACGGATGGACTTGGACAACCGATACATGTCTTGTCCCTAGCCTTAAGAGATGAATACAGACTTTTTGCGCCTAAGCCCTTGGAGACCATAGCACTAGATGTACAACCGTGGGTCCATAAATACCCATTGGCCTGGGCAGAAACGGCAGGGATGGGACTAGCCAAACAGAGACATCCGGTCGTCATCGAGGTAAAGGCCGAGGCAGTTCCTGTGAGGGTGAAACAATACCCCATGAGCCAGGAAGCTCGGCGGGGGATCACTCCCCACATTCGACGTCTCATGGATGCCAGAATTCTCAGGCGATGCCAATCCCCTTGGAACAACCCCTTACTGCCGGTGAAGAAGCCGGGGGGACAGATTACAGACCTGTCCAAGACCTGCAAGAAGTCAACAAATGGGTGAGTGACATACACCCAACTGTCCCTAACCCATATACCCTCCTGAGCAGTTTGCTGCCTGAGTACACTTGGTACACTGTGTTGGACTTGAAGGATGCCTTTTTCAGCCTACCCCTGGTGGCCCAGAGCCAGGAGATATTTGCCTTTGAGTGGACTGACGGGGAGGGCCAACCGGTAGTACAATTAACTTGGACCCGCCTCCCACAGAGGTTCAAGAACTCCCCTACCTTGTTTAATGAGGCTCTGAGTGAGGACCTCTACGAATATCCGGCTTGCCACTCAGAGGTCATTCTGCTACAATATGTAGATGATCTCATGTTGGCTGGAACCACAGAGGAGGCATGCAGCCGTGCCACCGGGGACCTCTTACAGACCCTAGGCATCTTGGGGTATTACGCTAGCGCAAAGAAGGCACAAATAGCCCGACAAGAGGTCACCTATTTGGGGTATAAGATCAGGCAGGGACAAAGGTGGCTAACTCAGGCCATGAAAGAAACAGTATTGCAGATACCAGACCCCCAAACCCCTTGCCATGTGAGAGTTTCTGGGGACTGTTGGATATTGCAGACTGTGGATTATGGGGTTTACTGAGAAGGCCCGGCCCTTGTATGAGGGAAGTAAAGAGACCCCAAACTGGACTTGGACTGAGCCAATGAAACAGGCTTTCCAGACACTCAGACAGGCCCTACTAGAAGCCCCAGCCCTTGCCCTGCCTAACCCAAATAAGCCATCCCAGCTGTTTGTAGATGAAAAGCACAGAATAGGAAAGGGGGTCTTGACGCAACGATGGCGACCGTGGAAGCGGCCGGTAGCATACCTTTCGAAGCGATTAGACCCGGTGGCCGCTGGGTGGCCCCCTTGCCTTCGCATCATTGCAGCTACAGCCCTCGTCCGCGATGCTGACAAGTTGACATATGGACAGCAACTCTTGGTTTACACCCCCCACGCTGTTGAAGGTGTTCTAAAGCAGCCGCCAGGAAAGTGGATCTCCAATGCCCGCTTGACACACTACCAGGCCTTGCTGCTCGATGCTCCACGGGTGCGTTTTCAGACCCCTTGCCTCCTTAATCTGGCCACGCTTCTACCTAATCCAGAGAAGGACTGCCCTCTCCTTGATTGCAGCGAGATACTGGCTGAGGCCCTGGCGGCACGAAAAGACTTAACTGATGTACCCCTAAGCAACAGTGAGCTAGTATGGTTCACTGATGGGAGCAGCTATGTAAAAGATGGGCAAAGGAAGGCGGGAGTCACCTTAGTTGATGATTCAGGGCAGACGATATGGGCTGAGACACTTCCCCCAAACACTTCTGCACAAAAAGCAGAATTGATTGCCCTAATACAGGCTCTAGAGCAAGCCAAAGGGAAGAGAGTCACCATTTTTACTGACAGCCGATATGCTTTCAGCACTGCCCATATTCAAGGTCCCATATACCAAGAAAGGGGATTTCGGACAGCTGAGGGAAAAGAGGTCACAAATCTGCCCGAGATTCGCAGGCTCCTGGAAGCTGTCCAACTACCCCGGGCAGTAGCTATAGTACATGTCCCCGGTCACCAGAAAGAAGACCCTAAGGCGCGGGGCAATCGTGCCGCTGATGCGGCCGCTTGAGAACCGGCTAGCCGGGACTATGCTGCCCTCATGTTAGCCGTGGGACTTCCACCTCCTGGTATGGGGACTCTGCCACCAGTTCCCGACTATTCCCTCCCTGATCTCGCCTGGATCAACGAGGATACCACCCTCCAGAAGGATGACCAAGATGGATGGTACCGAGACCAAAACAACAACCTGATACTGCCTGCCACCCTGGGTCATCACCTATGTGAACACCTGCACACAACTACACACTTGGGAGAAAAAAGGACCCTAACACTTCTCCAGACGGCCTGCCTGAGGTTCCCTCGACAAAATGCAACTGTACGAGAGATAATTCAAGCCTGCGAAGCGTGCCAGCCGATGAGGGCAGAGAAGAAGCAGCACTCGGGAACGAGGTACCGAGGGGAGGAGCCAGGGCAACACTGGGAGATAGATTTCACTGAGGTAAGGCCAGGCAAGTACGGGTACCGCTATCTGTTGGTTCTGGTAGATACCTTCTCGGGGTGGATGGAAGCTTTCCCCACTAAGGGAGAGGCAGCAATAGTGGTTGCTAAAAAGATCTTAGAGGAGATAGTGCCTAGGTATGGGCTGCCAGTGACTATGGGTTCTGATAACGGACCTGCCTTTGTGAGCCAGATTGTACAAGGGCTGGCCCAAGCTCTGGGGACGAAATGGAAGTTACATTGCAAATATAATCCCCAGAGCTCAGGACAGGTTGAGAGAATGAATCGGACCCTAAAAGAAACTTTGACAAAGTTGGCAATAGAGACTGGCAGGGACCGGGTGACCCTCCTCCCCTTTGCACTCTTTCGGGCGCGTAACACCCCTTATAAGCTGAATCTTACTCCTTTTGAGATTCTGTATGGAAGACCCCCTCCTGTGTATCCTATTTTCGAAGGAAAATGCCTGCCACCCCCTACTTTGGGACAATTCCAGCAAACTCTGATGGCATTAAGTAAGGTGCATAACCATGTTTGGAAATTGATTCGAGAGATACACGAGGGCCAAAACAAGAGGGCCCTCCCCTCACATAATATTGGCCCAGGTGATTGGGTTTGGGTAAAACGACACCAATCTAAAGTATTAGAACCTAGATGGAAAGGCCCTTATGTTGTTCTCCTTACCACTCCTACTGCTGTCAAGGTCGACGGGATTGGACCCTGGGTTCACTGCAATCACGTGCGGCAAGCCACACCGGAAGAACAGGAAAAAGCACGAGCAGAATGGAAGGCGAGTCCTCACCCGTCAAATCCTTTGAAATTGAAACTCGCCCGCCGGGAGGCCTCCTAATTCTCCTGCTGATGGCAGCTCTCATCGACCCAGGAGCGACCAGTCATAACCCCCATCAACCTGCTAAGATCACCTGGAAACTCAACGATGGGCAAACTCATGAGCTGCTCAATGAGACCTCAGGAATCCACCCTCCGAATACCTGGTGGCCGGACCTGAACTTTGACCTCTCAAGCCTCTTCGCAAAGCAGGACGGTGTCTATGATAAGTACTATAGGGATGGGATAAAAAACCATAGGTTGGGGTTCTGGGCTTGCCCTGGCTATGTAAGAAATAACTGGAAAACCTGTGGTGGCATAGAAAGCTATTATTGCAGGAGTTGGAGTTGTGTGACCTCTTGTGATGGACCCCAGAGGTGGGATGTCGGAAACAGAGATCTAGTTATCTTCACCTTCAAGGACCGTAGACACCAAGGGCCTCAGGTACGAGTATAATTTAACCAGGAACGGGCGAAAAAAGAAAACCGCTGGACCTCAGGACTGATTGGGGTTTTCAGCTTCATGTAAATTGGCCCGGCCTCTACCCAGGTGAGCTTTTAATCATTAAACAGGTTATTGAGCCAGTGCAGGTACATAGTTTAGGTACCAATCTGGTCAAAACATTACAGGGGCACAAGGCGACCCCCAAGTCAACCACCTTCAGACCAAGCTCGCCGGGAACATTTAACATCTCCTCTACCCCGAGCCTCAGAGGCAAACTGACGGAAACCCCTGGCCCTCTGGCTGTTACCATTAGTTCAGCAATTCAGGACCCCCTATGGGCCTTAGTGAATGCAGCCTTTACAGTCTTAAACCATACCAACCCTAATGCGATCCAGTTCTGTTGGCTTTGTTATAATCTTCCCCCACCCTTCTATGAGGCCACAGGCCTCAATGTCTCTTACCACTTGTCTTCAGGCCGGAACCCACCCCAATGCCGATGGAAAGAACGCAAGATTAGTCTCACAATGAATGAAGTTTGGGGACAAGGACTCTGGGCACAGTGCCACGTGATAAAACTCTCCTTTGTGCCCGGACTATTAGTAACCTATGCTTACACGGCAAAAATTGGATTGTGCCAGAGGTTGGGGGTCGGTGGATTTGTTCATATACTGGGCTAACCCCATGTTTAAATGTAAAGGTTTTTAACCAGAGTCGAGAATTCTGTGTCCTGGTTGCTGTAATGCCAAAAATCTTATACCACTCTGAAGAGGTTATGTACTCACATTGGGACCGGGAATTGCTAAGACAAAAGAGCCAATCAGTGCGATCACCATAGCAACCTTGTTCAGTCTTGGGCTGGCAGGAGCAGGGACAGGGATAGCTTCACTATCTCTGCAAGGCCAAGGGTTTTCCTCCCTACGAGCCGCCATAGATGAAGATATAACTCTCATAGAAAAATCAATCAGCCACTTAGAGAAGTCTCTGACTTCCTTGTCTGAGGTGGTCTTGCAGAATAGGAGAGGATTAGACTTGATTTTTCTCCAACAGGGTGGGGTCTGCGCGGCTCTGGGAGAAGAATGTTGTTTCTATGCAGACCATACAGGAGTGGTAAGAGAATCTATGGCAAAAGTGAGAGAAGGGCTGGTGCAACGAAAGAGGGAACGGGAGGCCCAACAGGGATGGTTTGAGTCTTGGTTTCAACGCTCCCCCTGGCTGACCACCTTAGTTTCCACCCTCCTGGGCCCGCTTATAGTGCTATTATTAACACTTACATTTGGCCCTTGTATTTTAAACTGGCTAATGTCATTTATTAAAGAACATCTAAATACTATTCAGATTATGGTATTGAGGCAGCAATATCAGATGGTAGCCCAGGATGAAGAGAAAGATTCCTCTACAGGAACAACAAGACAGGGGGGAATGTGAGGCTGCCAGGGTTAATACCATGACAGGCGGCCTGGACCTAAGTTTTAGCTTCCCCCGAAATGGTAAGATTCCCTAACCCCATCAGGTAACCTGGAGCCAACCAATCAATATGCGCCCAGTAAGAAACAAAGGGAGAGCTGAAAAGCCCGCGAACGCCCAGGTTTGAAAAAGCCCGCGAAAGTCTGTACCAATAGAATTGCTTTGCAAACATGTAACCAATCCGCTTAAGCCAGCTACTAACCGCTTATGCATATCTTATAAATTTGTGTAACAGCTTGGGCTCAGCGCTTTCTGACCCTGCACCACTGTGATGGTTGTGGCAGAAGGCCACTGGCTCGAGTCAGTAATAAACTTCCCTTTTTTGGGAGTTGCATTGTCTTGGAAACCTCTCTTCCCGATCGGGGATTCGAACATCGGGCATAACAAAAAATAGTGGAAGCAATCTACACAGTAGTCACAGGAGAGCCAGGACACCTGGATCAATATCCATCTATTGACTCATGGCTAGGGTTAGCTTGAGACCCTCCTACTTGGACAAGGTTCTGTACCAGAAGGCAAAGGGAAAAATATTAATGGCACAAAAATTGACTGATGATAAAAAAGGAAATTCTCCAGGATTTGGATGGGGATGACCTGACCCCTCCCCCATGCTGGAGAATGATGCGCCTGCCTCCCAGTGCTTCACCAGGACGGGAGGCCACCTTAATGACCGATCAAGGGCCAGGTGAAGTTCCTGCAGCAGCCGCTGCTCTTCCGCCAGCTCTCCCGGAGTTCATAGAGTCGCTGTTTTGGCAGGCTCGATCCCGGTGACAGAAGCCTCTGGCCAACACTTCCCGGATCCAGCTCCAACCGAACCGCCCAAGCTATACCCGCCTCTCCCGGTGAGTACTGACAAGAAGGGGAGGGAGACGTTGGAATTAAGCAGAGACTGTGCTCTGCCAGAGAGTCAGAGGGAACGAAAGAGAACAGACAAAAGATTTACAGGGCTAGCTGCTGCTCTGGAAAAGTCTATCTCGGGCCCTCCAGAAAACCTCATCTGCCCCAGGGACAGGACAGTCCTTCAGCGGGTCCCAAGGGAGGCCCCGGGTCTGTTACAACCAAACCAGTGTGCCCGGTGCCGAGGTTTGGGCCACTGGAAGAATGAATGCCCTAAGGCAAGGAAGGAAGAGGAAGCTCCCGCAGTTGTGGGGCTTGCTGACTTAGAAATTAAATAGGGCTGCCGGGGATCAGAGATAACAGGTCCCCGAGAGCCCATGGTGACCTTAAAAGTGGGGGACCAAAACACTGACTTCATGGTGGATACAGGAGCAGAACTGTCGGTAGTAGCAAAACCTGTGGCACCACTGTCCAGAAAGACTACCGATGTAACTGGGGTATCAGGAGAAGAGATGATTAAATCGTTTTGCCAGCCCAGAAAATGTCAGATGGGGGGGGGCACCAAGTGATTCATGAATTCCTCTGCATTCCTGAGTGCCCAGTACCCCTGTTGGGAGGAGACTTGCTCTCCAAACTAGGAGCAGAGGTGACTTTCTCCCCTGAGGAGAGGCCCACCTTCTGGCCGGACTCTATGGCTTATTTGCCCTCTCTCTCAATACCCCCCCCCCCCAAGATGAGTGGAGGTTGCATGAGCCTCTGACGGCAGAACCGGGTGGGCCAGAAGAGCATGAGAGAGCTAACTCAATTATTCCCTGAGGTCTGGGTGGAAGACAACTCCCCCTCTCCCCAGGCTGGCTAAACATCACGCCCCAGTGATAATACAACTCAAACCAGGCACCATCCCAGTTAGAAAGCACCAGTACCCGCTACCGATAGAGGCCTGGGCCGGCATACTGCCCCACATCAATAGATTGAAACAAGCAGGCATTCTCGTAGAGTGCCAGTCGGCTTGGAATACGCCAATCCTGCCAGTCAAAAAAGAAGGAAGACAGGACTATAGGCCTGTACAAGATCTCAGGCTAGTGAACCCGGCTACTGTGACTTTATACCTCACTGTTCCAAACCCCTATACCTTACTTAGCCTCCTCCCGCCGAGGACTAAAGTTTACACTTGCCTAGATCTCAAGGATGCCTTCTTCTGCATATGCCTCGCCCCAGTGTCACAGCCCATCTTTGCCTTTGAATTGGAAGATTCAGTCGGGAGCACCAAACAACAGCTCATCTGGACTCCCCCACAAGGGTTTAAAAACTCCCCAGCCATCTTTGGGGAAGCCTTGGCTTCTGACATGGACTCATTCCATCCGGAAGAGTATGGATGTCAGCTCCTACAATACGGGAATGACCTGCTGCTGGCTGCCTGAGACCAAGGGAAATTGCTGGAAAGGGACAAATGCACTGCTCCAGCTGTTGATGGAAGCAGGTTACCGGCTGTCGAAGAAGAACGCACAGATGTACAAAGAGGAGGTAAGGTATCTGGGGTTTGTTTTAAAGAAGGGCTCAAGGTTCCAGACCCTAATTGGGTCCTATATACTGATGGCACTAGCCTGATAAAACAAGGACAACAGCTCTCGGGTATTCCAAAATGGAAGGGGCCATCAAGACTGAAAAGGGATGGTGGGAATTGCCAAGTGGCAAATTATTGGTACCGGAGGAGCTGGCACACACTCTGGTAAGCCAAACACACCAAGCGACCCACCTAGGCCATGCTGCCTGCTCACAGGTGAAAGGTCGGATGTGTTGAGGCCTGCCCTGAAAAAGTGCCGCAGACAGGTTCCGGAGGCTGGCTAAACTTCCGGGGACCGACCACCCCCCTGCAGCCTGGTACTACCAGGAACGGACACAGAGCCCTTGGACACCCACCGCCGCTGTAGCCCGCGCTTTCTTCCTTATATAGAAGGACCTGACCTGGACGCCTGGCCTTGATATAAAACCTCTCCCCACCTCTCCTTCCTCGCAGACTCCCTTTGTCTCCTCACTCACCCGCCCCTCCCCGGGAGTTCTGCCCGAGAGCGACCGCCCAATAAAGGCCTTCACCACCGGTCCTTAGAGGTGGCTCTTTCTTCCCGCGGCGTTTTCTAACATCTGGCGCACAACGTGGGGCCCGAGGTGAGAGCCCTCCGGCACTCGCCGTTGAGGCCCCCTCGAGCTCCACCGCCGCGGTAGCCCCGGACCCAGGCGACAGACCAAACCCCCGGACGGCAGGATATGGGGTAAGTCCCTTCGGCTTTGGGGCCTGCCCTCCCTGGCGACCACCTCCTAGGGCCCCGTAACGGGTGCTCACTTACTGGGCCCTCCCGGTCACCAGCTGGTGGGGAGACGTCCTCAGCGGCTGAGTAGACCTCCAGCTCCGGCCTCCGGCTTCTGCCTTCCGGTCACCAGTTCGTGAGGGAGACGTCCTAAACAACTGAGTAGACCTCCGGCTTTGGCCTTTCCGGGCCCCTGCAGTCGTGAAGAAGATGTTCTCCTACACGGACCTCCGGCTCCCCTTGACTCGTCCGAAGACGTTCGGAAGGCGGGGGTTGCCTCCATGCCCCGTGGTCGCCATGGGATCGACAGCCTCCAAACCCGATCCCCAATACTCCACCCCCTTAGAGTGCCTGCTGGCTAACCTGTGGACCCTAAGACTAAAAAGATATATCCGCCCCAAGCAGCTCACCTTTCTGTGTTCACAGGCCTGGCCTCAGTATTCCCTAGATAATGGCTCACAATGGCCAGCTGCAGGGACATTAGACTTTGACGTCCTCCGTGATTTAGATAATTACTGCCGGAGAACGGGAAAATGGTCTGAGGTCCCCTATGTCCAGGCCTTTTGGACGTTGCGCTCTCGCCCCACCCTGTGCACCACCTGCGCTCCTAGCCAGATCCTACTCACCATGGCCCCCCCGACTCCACCGTCCCGGGCCAACCCAACTACCCCCGCCTCCGAGTCCTCTGCTTTCTCCGTTCCCCCGGAAGATCTGGTGGCCCCTCCTCCCTATGCCTCTCCGGCTGTCCCCACCCCTTCCTCTCCGGCTGTCCCCACCCCTTCCTCTCCGGTTGTCCCCACCCCTTCCTCTCCGGCTGTCCCCACCCCTTCCTCTCCGGTTCCCGCCCCATCCCCCTCCATTCCGGCCCCTTTTGTTCCTGCTCCTGCCCCCGAGATTCCACCACCGGCCCCAGACCCTCCGGCCCCTTACCCTATTTTGTAGCCCCCCCCCTTTCCCCAGTCACTCCCTCCGCTTCTCCGGTTAGCTCCCACACTCGCTCCAAAGGCTCCCATAGCAACCCTCCAAAAGCCTCCCCTCCCCCTCCCCCAGCCCCGCTATTCCCCCTGCGGCAAGTAGCCAGAGCCGACGGCCTGGCCCAGGTTCACGTCCCCTTCTCTCTCCAAGACTTAGCACAGATTGAGGCCAAGCTGGGATCCTTTTCCTCCAACCCCACTCAGTACATTAAGCAGTTTACTAGTCTGACCCGCGCCTACTCCTTAACATGGCAGGACGTATATGTCATCCTGGGGTCTACCACCACCCCCGAAGAGAGGCAGGCCATTTGGACGGCAGCCAGGGCGCAGGCTGATCAGCGTCACTGTGCCAGCCCCTCCCCCGAGCGTCCCCCGGGAGCTCAGGCAGTTCCTGACACCGACCCTGATTGGAACTACAAGGAAGGGGGTGGCAGCCAGCTGCGGGTACGCTATATGATAGAGTGCATTCTCGATGGGATGGAAACGTCCTCTCATAAGGTTGTAAACCTCCTCAGACTAGATGAGGTGACTCAGGGGCCCGATAAAAACCCAGCCATGTTTCTTAATCGGCTGACTGAGGCCCTTGTTCAATACACTAGACTGTCCCCTGCGTCCCCCATCGGGGCAGCTACCTTGGCCAATCGTTTTATCTCCCAGTCTGCACCTGACATCCGAAAAAAGCTGGCCAAGGCTGAGGACCCCTCAGACCCCTATTCGAGACCTGGTAAAAATGGCCTTTAAGGTTTACAATGCCCGTGAAGAAACTGCTGAGACCAGTCGAAAGGCAAGGCTCAAGCAAAAGGCCGAATTTCAGGCGAGCCTCCTAAACCAGCAAACCCAGGCCTTGGTAGTGGCCCTGCGGCCGGCGGCAGGCTCGGGGCCCCGAAACCCCCCTCCGGGGGCCTGCTTCAAGTGCGGCCAAGAAGGACACTGGGCCAAGATGTGCCCCAATCCGCGGCCTCCTTCCAAGCCATGCCCGTTGTGCAAACAGCGAGGACACTGGGCTAGGGACTGTCCCCAGGCCTCTTGGGCCCTGACCTCTAGGGGCCGGAGACCAGAGCGCCCCAGGGAGACCTCCTGCCCTCCTCCGGCCTTAGAGCTGCTGAGCTTCGATGATGACTGACGCTGCCCAGACTCGGGAACCCCGATAACCCAAGCCGAGCCCAGGGTAACGCTCCAGGTAGCGGGTAAGTCTATTAACTTTCTAGTTGATACAGGGGCTACCTATTCGGTCCTTCCCTCTTTCGGGGGCACTTTACGTCCTTCCCAGGTTTCGGTTATGGGCATTGACGGCCAACCCTCGTGTCCGCTCCAAACCCAACCACTATCCTGTCAATTAGATTCCTGCCTATTTACCCACTCCTTTCTGGTCATCCCCTCCTGCCCTACTCCTCTCTTGGGAAGAGATATTCTCGCTAAGCTAAAGGCCACTCTTCACCTAACTCCAGAATTGGCTCCCACGTCAGGGGCCTTCCTGATGCTACTTGTTGACCCTCCAACCTCTTCTGTTAATCCTGAGGTCTGGGACACCCGAGTCCCGTGGTGGCCCGGCACCACCCTCCAGTCCTCATCCAGCTAAGGGACCCCACCTGTTTCCCAGCCCGGCCCCAGTTTCCTCTGTCTACCCATAACCTCAGGGGGCTAAAACCCATCATCGACCGCCTCATGGGACAGGGTCTCCTGATCCCCACAACTTCCCCCTGTAACACGCCTATCCTCCCTGTTCGAAAGGCTTCAGGAGACTACCGGCTAGTGCAGGATCTCCGCCTGATCAATGCGGCGGTGGTCCCTGCCCATCCACTTGTCCCTAACCCCTACACCCTCCTTTCTTCCATACCTCCCGAAACCTCTCACTTCACCATTATTGACCTCAAAGATGCCTTTTTTACCATCCCACTCCACCCCGACTGCCAATTCCTCTTTGCTTTCACCTGGACTGACCCCAACACCCAGTTGACTACACAACTCACATGGACCGCACTCCCTCAGGGGTTCAGAGACAGTCCCCATTACTTCGGGCAGGCTCTGTCCCGGGACCTGGCCAGATGCTCGCTCCGTCCTAGCACCCTCCTCCAATATGTAGACGACTTGCTCCTCTGCAGCCCCTCAGAAGAGACCTCCCGACGACATTCTGCGACTCTTCTTAATTTCCTCGGTTCCCAGGGCTACAGAGCCTCACAATCCAAAGCTCAACTGACTCAGACTTCTGTTGTCTATCTAGGCCTCCAAATCACCCCTACCACTAAGGCCCTGACAGCAGATCGGTGTAGCCTCCTCAGGTCCCTCTGCCCTCCGGCCAACGGAGACCAGATATTGTCCTTCTTGGGACTGACGGGATTCTTCCGACACTGGGTCCCAAATTACGCCACTCTGGCCAAACCCCTATATGCCACCGCTAAAGAAACTCCCACGGGACCGCTGTCTTCCCCCACCGAAGTGGCTCGGGCCTTCCACGCTTTATGCTCAACCCTATTGGCTGCACCCCCTCTCTTTCTTCCCAATCCCAACTATCCATACCATTTATACACTGATGAAAAGGGAGGGATAGCCTTTGGAGCCTTGGTGCAGCCGATTGGCCCCAAACTGCTGCCTATTGCTTACATATCCAAACAACTTGACCCCACAGCCAGGGGATGGTTCCCCTGCCTGCGGGCACTAGCAGCAGCGACGACATTGTACGCTGATGCTAAAAAGCTGATTCATGGTCAGCCCCTGACCATCTTCTCACCCCATTGCCTTGGTGATCTTCTAGCCTCTAGATTTCTATCTGACCTCAATGAATCCAGGCTCCAGCAGTTTCACCTGGTATTTTTGGACAATCCGCAAGTTTCCGTGGGTCGTTCTCCACAATTAAACCCGCTTTCCTCATTGCCCTCCCTCCCCCTTTCCTCAAAACCCCCAGCCCACTCATGCCCAGAGGTCCTTGAGTCCCTTATGCAACCACCTCACAACCTGTTTTCCCAACCTCTACCAGATCCAGAGCTAACTTTGTTCGTCGATGGGAGCTCAAAGCGAGATCCCGACGGGAACCGAAGGGTGGCTTATGCTGTGGTAACCACCCAAGAAGTCCTGGAGGCTCAGCCCCTGCCAGCCGGGACGACCTCTCAGAAGGCTGAACTAACAGCCCTAACTAGAGCCTTATATCTAGCAAAAGGAAAAAGGGCCCATATTTACACAGACTCCAAATATGCCTTCTTGATTGCCCATTCTCACGCGGCAATCTGGAAAGAGCGGGGCTTCCTGACCACTAAAGGATCCCCCATCTGTAATGCCCCCCCACATTACTTGACTGTTAGATGCCTTATCCCTGCCCAAAGAGGTCGCTATCATACACTACAAGGGACACCGGAATACTCAAGACGCTGTCGCTCTGGGTAATAATATGGCAGACCAAGTGGCTCGACAAATCACCTTACAACAAGCCCCCGAGCCCTTGCTGACTTTGAGATCCACCCTCAACCCAGATTATTCCAGGAAAGAAGCCACAGCCTTGCTGCCAGAAGGGGCTCAGAGGCACCCGTCGGGATGGATATTACTCCATAATAAACCGGTGCTTCCCGAGCGCCAGGCTAAGACCATAATATCCCAAATCCACAATACCCTCCACATCGGACCAAGGGCTCTCTTTTCCTTTCTCAGCCCTGTCTTTTCTCCCCTACATCTCAGACAGACCATATGTGCTGTCCACCACTCCTGCCTAACATGTGCTTCCACTTCTCCTCAAGGAGGACTCCGACCCCCACAAGAGACTCACCAGCTAAGGGGACATATGCCCGGGCAGGATTGGCAGATAGACTTCACCCACATGCCCAGACATCGAACCTACCGCTATCTGCTGGTCTTAGTAGACACCTTTTCAGGATGGGTCGAGGCCTTCCCTACCGCCCGAGAGACGGCAGCGGCGGTGGCAGAGGTCTTGACGACCCATCTCATTCCCAGATTTGGGTTGCCAAACTCTCTCCAGTCTGACAATGGGCCTGCATTCATCTCACAAATCTCCCAGCAGGTGGCTACGGCCCTGGGCATCGACTGGCATCTCCACATTCCCTATCGGCCCCAATCGTCAGGCAAGGTAGAGCGGGTAAACGGCATCATCAAGACGCACCTGACCAAGCTCGCCTCAGAACTGCGGCTGTCTTGGGTCGACCTCCTCCCTCTGGCGCTCACTCGCATTCGCACCACACCACACTCCAAAACAGGTTTGACCCCTTTTGAACTGCTCTACGGCAGACCCTACCTCCTGACTCACCTCCCAGAGGGAGAGGCTCCCCCACTCGCAGGGTACCTCCCCCTCTTCTCCCTCTTACGATCCTTGCTGAGAGAACACGCAGACCGGGTCCTGCCACAACCGACGGACGACGAAGGGCCAGCTCAGCCTCTGGCCCCGGGAGATCAGGTACTGCTAAAAGCCTTAAATCCCCGCCTGCTACAACCTCACTGGACGGGGCCCCATACTGTAATCCTCACCACCCCCACGGCAGCCAAACTCTGGGACACGAGCCCTGGTATCACCTAACCCGGCTCAAACGAGCTCCCCCGGGTCTCCCGGAGACAGGGGTGGCCGCAGCCCAGGCCCCTCCTCCCAATTACTCCTACCGCTCCACCCTCACGGGGCCGACCAAACTGACCATTACCCGAACCCCTCTGTCGTCGATCCCAAAATAATTGAGAGACCACCTCCCGATATCCGATGCTGACCTGGCATCACCCACTGTGGCTGCTAACAGTCACAGCTCTGGCCATAATTTTTGCCATTGGATTAGCGGCCGCGGCCCCCCGCGATTGGTCCTCCACTCTTCGACTGTCCCTGGCCCTCACATATCTAGCCATCTGCTTCCTACTCCTGGGGTGCTATTCCCTTGGGACACCCTGACCTGGTTACCAACTCCATCCATACGAGACTCACGAGGCTGGTTGTCCACCATACCCCTTCACCCCTACCTCAAAACAATGCAGGGCTCTCTGCTCTGGGTTACTCTGGGGGTATTGGGGGTCCTGGAAAAAGGGGGGCACACCAACCAAAACCCCCACCAGCCTTTTCAAGTCACCTGGATCTTAAAAAATGGAGAGACCTACGAAGAGCTAAACCAGACCACAGTCACCCAACCAAAAGATAAGTGGTGGCCGGACCTATACTTTAACCTTACAAAGTTAATCGAACAATCAGGATACCCCAAGTGTAGGGTCAGGTCCCTCGGGTTTTATGCCTGCCCGGGACACCAGCGGGGAGACATAAAGACCTGTGGGGGAATGGTGAGCCGCTACTGTAAATCCTGGGGCTGTGTCACTTCCAACGATGCGTACTGGAAGTGGTCGGTGACCAAGCCAGATCTGATCAATATGTCCTTCACAGGCCCTCCCCCGAAATCAGGTTGGCAGGGGCAACCCTCCAACCAAGGGCAATGTAGCGACCAGGTTCGACTATCATTTACACAGCAGGGACGGACTGAAAATAGATGGATTTCTGGACTGTCCTGGGGGGTAGTGATATATGATACCTATGGCACGGGAAGCAATAGCGCAACGTTGTATGTCCAGCAAGTCCTGCAACCCGCCCAGACCCCTGCTGTGGGGCCCAACCAGGTTATTTCACCCCCCAGCCCCTCACCACAAGGGACAGATGCCACGAAGGTTGTGACCTCGCTTGCCCCTACCCCCTCTCTTCAGCTAACCCGGACAGACCCACTGGAAACCCAAGAACCCCTGTGGGACTTGATCAAAGAAACCTACGGGGCCCTCAACCACTCCAATCCTAATGCAACCCAATCCTGCTGGCTTTGCTACACCTCACACCCACCTTACTACGAGGCCGTGGGCTTAAATGCCACCTACAACTTATCCACTCTCTCCAACCCACCGCAGTGTTCTTGGGGAGATCGCAAGGTGGGCCTTACCATAAAAGAAGTATGGGTTTCGGGGACCTGCTTGGGCACGATTCCTACGGATAAACAAACCCTGTGCGCCCAGACTGACAATGACACCAATTTCACCAATAAGACATACGTCATACCCGAAATCGGGGGGTGGTGGGTATGCTCACAGATTGGGCTGACGCCCTGTCTCCATTTGGCTGTCTTCGACCAGAGCAGGGAATTCTGTGTCATGGTAGTGGTAGTACCCAAAATTACATACCACCCAGAAGAGGTCCTCTACAACTTTTGGGACCGAGACACCCCAGCTCCTAGGCGTAAGAGGGAGCCCGTTACAGCTATTACTCTAGCAACGCTGTTCGCCCTGGGGGCAGCCGGAACGGGTATGGGCATTGCTTCCCTCACCACGCAACATCAGGGCCTGATCATCCTGAGAGTCGCCATTGATGAAGACATTGCACGAATAGAAAAGTCTATGATGGCCTTAGAAAAATCCCTAACCTCTTTGTCAGAAGTGGTGTTACAAAACAGACGAGGCCTAGACCTGATCTTTTTACAAAAAGGGGGCCTCTGTGCAGCCCTCAAGGAAGAGTGTTGCTTTTACACAGACCATACAGGGGTAGTAAGAGAATCCATGGCCAAGGTAAGAGAAGGACTAGAGCGCAGAAAGAGGGAACGGGAAGCCCAGCAAGGTTGGTTCGGATCATGGTTCCAAAACTCCCCCTGGCTGTCCACCCTGCTCTCGACCTTAATGGGACCACTTATAATCCTCTTGTTGCTCTTAACTTTCGGGCCCTCTCTTAAATAGGCTCTTGGCCTTTATCAAACAACGGCTCAACACGGTCCAGCTGATGGTGTTGCGACAGCAGTACCAAGGGCTTCCAACAAACATTCCGTGACAAAATTAGCGGCAGAGACTCCCTGCCATCCCGGCCACACCCTACCCCTCGCCGCCCCCGTTCAGCAGGAAGAAGCCAGAGAGAACCGGCGCCCCTTGTCCTATAGCAAAAAGGCCAGGATGAAAGGTCGGGTGTGTTGAGGCCTGCCCTGAAAAAGTGCCGCAGACAGGTTCCGGAGGCTGGCTAAACTTCCGGGGACCGACCCCCCCCCCCTGCAGCCTGGTACTACCAGGAACGGACACAGAGCCCTTGGACACCCACCGCCGCTGTAGCCCGCGCTTTCTTCCTTATATAGAAAGACCTGACCTGGACGCCTGGCCTTGATATAAAACCTCTCCCCACCTCTCCTTCCTCGCAGACTCCCTTTGTCTCCTCACTCACCCGCCCCTCCCCGGGAGTTCTGCCCGAGAGCGACCGCCCAATAAAGGCCTTCACCACCGGTCCTTAGAGGTGGCTCTTTCTTCCCGCGGCGTTTTCTAACAACAGGTTAATGCTGCCTCTCAGGTATTCAGACAAAAACCTCCGGGTATTCAGCTGAAAGGCACACTGCCCCTTGAACACCTGGGAGTGGACTTCACTGAAATGAAACCTCACCAACACTACCGTTACCTGCTGGTCATGGTATGTACGTTCCCAAGATGGGTAGAAGCTTTTCCGACCTGGACTGAAAGAGCATCAGAAGTAGCCCGGTGCCTGCTTAGGGAAATGGTTCCCAGATTTGGATTTCCTACCAGCATTGGATCAGGCAATGGCCCGGCTTTTGCAGCTGATTTAGTACAACAAGTAAGCAAAACTTTAAACATCAAATGGAAACTGCACACTGCATATAGGCCCAGAGTTCTGAGATGGTGGAATGAACCAACCGGACACTTAAAGAGACTCTCCAAGTAGATCAGAGAGACTGACTGCTCCTGAGTGGACTTGCTTCCGATGGCTCTGCTCAGACTCAGGATGACCCCACAGACCCAAGGCTATTCTCCATACGAAATTGTGTATGGGAGGCCTCCTCCCATAGTAAAACAGGTGTAAACAAATTTGCCTCAGGTAAGGGGAGATAGGATTTCACAGCAGATGGAACTGGGTAAGGTAATAAATCGGGTAACTAAGTTCGTACAAGAAAGGGTGCTGTTCCCCCTTGGGGAACAGATTCATGAGTTTACACTTGGTGACCAAGAATGGGTCAAAGATTAGAAACATGATTTGCTAGCCCTTTGGTGAAAGGGCCCTCATGTTATTCTAACTACCCCTACTGCAGTTAAAGTTGCAGGTATTGTCCTTTGGATCCATCATACAAGGGTGAAGAGAGCATACTACGCAGACCCAGAAAACGCTGAGTGGACTGCACAGAGGGACCCCACTGACCCTCGAGAGACTAAGACCATCCTCAGGAAGAAGGAAAAGAAGATCCTGGATGAGCCCCCCCTCAGGATGAAGCCACACAATCAACTCCTGCTGCTTGGCCTCATCAACGTGATTTTGAATTTAACTTCCGACAATGTTTTCATCTCATGGGCACATTCCTACCTGGACTTCCACAACACCTACAACTGCTCGGTATGTGGGGCTATGCCTCTGTCTGTGATGGATGGACTTCGTTGGTGGGTGTCACCGCTCTGCCAAGGAGATTTTAAACCACTCTGCTCTTTTCTGGAATGACAAAAAGAGACTTTCCTCTCTCTTGTCAAACATAACCTCTCCTTGCTGTCTTGGTGTAAGACCTACAGTCAATAGATACAGGTCATGGGGCTACATTTGATATAAATGCCAGTGTAACAAAAACCTAACCTACAACAAGGCCTAGTAAATCTACATTATTTACATGCTAGGTGGACAAGATCTGTGTTTCAATGGTATGAGTATATTGCTGCCTTTTTCGTACCCTCTGTAGGGACAACAAATATTATGATGAAAGTAGAGGCCTTGATTAATTTCACAAACAGGCCCTCCTAGATAAAACAGAAGCCATCCAAGCCTTAAATGAAGAGCAAATCTAAATGAGAAAAGCAGTAATTCATAATAAAATGGCTTTGGACATACACACAGCTGCTCAAGGAGGGACCTGTGCTATAATTAAGGTTGAATGTTGTGTATACATTCCTGACTTATCTGACAATGTATCAGCTGCTTTAGATGACATGAAAAACCAGGTATAAGCCATGTCTAATGATAATATTCCCTTTTGGACTTCAGTCCTCTCCTGGGTAAAGGGAGACTGGTGGAAAACCATTGTAACTGTTGTTATAGTAATCTTAATCATACTTCTTTGTGGGCCCTGCTTCCTACAATGCCTTGTGAATTTTGTAACCTAGAGGTTGATAGCATTCTCTCATATGCGTGGCAGGAGGGCTAAGGTACAATGTATCTCAATGAATGATGCTTGTTATGGAAACTAAGAGCATCAAGAGGGGGGAATGAAGAAGGAATTCATAAGGCCTGGACTCCATCTCACGCCTGTCTGTGCTGGTAGTGCACGGCCAGCTCTCCAGTGTACTCTGAACTCTGTGCTTAGCGCCTATGGGAATGACAATGGAAGGATAAGACCCCCTCTGGGCAGGGGAATCTTGAAGATCACATCCAGGTTACTCATTGCCTAAGAGGAAACATACCATAAACACCCCTGTCTCCGAATAGGTCATAAATTTTTCCCCCATATCTCTCAGGATGTAATCACAGGCTTATCAATTATTAACTGGTTTGAACGTGACCACGGGCTTATTGATTATTAACTCTTTGGAATGTAACTGTGGGCTTATTGATTATTAACTGTTTGAACACATAACATGCAAATGATGGGGTTATTGTAGTTGTATTTACCCTTCCCTTGTTTATGTAAGTCTCAAGGAAATTGGGGTGGTGGTTGGACACGTACACATGGGGTATAAAAGATTTTCACAAATGCTGGTCGGGGCCCTTGGCTAAGAGGAGACTCTGCCTTGGGCCTGCTGGTGTAATAAACTGCACTCCACTATCTGCATTGTCCTTCTGAGTGAGTTTGTTTCCCAGAAAGCGTGGCTATAACACTCTAGCACCAAAACTTGATCAAAATTTTGGCCTGGATTTCCTTAACTTATTTTAAATGACGTTGCTAAGACAGTGCTCTCTTTCTGCACAGCTGAAGTTGCCTCCAAAGTAAACTTCTAAGGGCCAGTCCAGATACTCACTGCCTTGAAGAGGAAAAGTTAAAACTTTACATAACCTCCTTCTGTAACTCAGCCTCTGTAACTCAGCTTGCCCCTTGCAAACTCTAGATCATGTAGGTCACATAGTCTCAGAAAGTGGGGACTTGCAATACTAGGAACTGGAGCTTATCTCGCTCACGTCCTGCTCTTTGTAATCACTCAGCCCCTGCAAACCTGCTCAATAATGCCTATCCAGGTCAGGCAGCCCCCTCCCCATCTTGACCGCTGTTCCCCCAGGGGCAAAACCCCTTAGTTTAAACCAGCCTATTAACAGCTAGTGTTGCCCACTACAGTCTGTCTATAAAAAACTCTGTAATCCCTTTGTTCAGGGCTCAGAGCTTAGAGTGTTAACTCCTCTGCGCCCGCTGGCATAATAAACCTGGGTTCTCCAAATGTCCAAGTGTGGTGCTTGTTTTCTCGAGTACTGGTTTCTGCAACAGCCTGACATTTGAAGCTAGCGGTAATCCTATTATTTTCTCAGACTGCAAGGAGATCAAACCAGCAAACCTGAAAGGAAATCAACTTTGAATGTTCATTGGAAGGATTGATGCAGAAGCTGAAGCTCCAAAACTTTGGCCACCTGATGCGAAGAGCTGACTCATTGAAAAAGACTCTGATGCTAGGAAAGGTTGAGGGCAGGAGGAGAAGCGGACAGCAGAGGATGAGATGATTAGATAGTAACACTGACTCAGTGAACATTAGTTTAAGCAAACTCCAGGAGATGGTGGAGGACATCCCACCATTGCATGCAAGGATGCGTGTGGCAATCCATGGGATCACAAAGAGCTGAACATGACTCAGCAACTAACACGAGGAATCAGCACACTTGCTGTTGCCGAAGGGTACATATTCCTATTGAGAAAATGAGTCCCATTTTCACAGTCTTGTAAAACAATGAGGACTACCAATCAAATTATGCCACACAAGCAACCTCTGCCTTAGAAGACAATTGGTTTGTTTTTGTCCCCTTGAGCAAAGGTCCAGGGCCTGATGACTTTATTCTGCTTCTCCCAGGGAAGCAGAGAGATGACAACTGCATTACTAATAGGCCCTCTTTTAGTTTTATAGAGAACTTTCCTTTGCTTCTGCAAAGTTCATCACTTTTGACACAATGGTTTACTACTTTACAATTCTGGAATCTTGTGTGCCTTGCTGCAAAGCTTGTGGGATCTTAGTTCCCCGACCGGGATTGAACACTTGCCCATTATGAAGTGGAAGAAGAGTGGAATCCTAACCCCTAGACTGCCAGGGAAATCCCAAGCCCTCAAAGATTTAACCAAAAATATTTCAGATGGAAAAACCAGGTATGCCTGGAAATATTGCACATATTGTAAAACTAATCCTTGCCCTCTTGGAAGAAAAAAAAACATCACTCTAGTCATTTACTTTTCTTTAGGGAAGCTTAAAGATATGGTTTATGAACGCAGTAAAATCTTCATGTCCTCTAAATTGGTCGCTGTATCAGAAATAATGGAGCTGTATTTCCTACTCAGTTTAAGTCCAGACAAATTACACTGCATAATGTATTTAAAAATCAGTCAGAGCTGGGAATTCCCTGGTGGTCCAGTGGTTAAAAGTCCGCTTGCCAAGGCAGGGGGCACTGTTCGATCCCTAGTCTGGAAACTAAGATCCCACTGAAGGAGGAAACAGACAGAACAGGCTCTGTCTTGAAAGCAGGACTCCATCTCGGGCTGGACTGTGGACTTTGAGCTATGTGCCTGGTATATCTGGAAATGACATACCAACTGGAAAACCAGACCCCCCCCCGCCCCCCTCCCCCCGCCATGGAAGAGCCCCAGGACTCGTTCCTAGACCCTCCATCGCCTAAAAGAATACCCTAATTGTCTGTGTAACCGAATAGAAACATAAATTCTATTACACTTATCAGGGTATGACTACAGGCCTATTGATAATTGTCCGCTGTTAACTACGGAGGCCTAAGGCATATGAATCACAGGTTAACTTTGTGTCTTTCTTTTCCTTTGTTCAGACTAGTTTCAGGGAATTTGGGGAGGTGGGTTTGGGCCTGTACACTTAGGGTATATAAAGTTTTCACAAAAACTGGTCCGGGTCCTTGGCTAAGAGGAGATTCTGCCTTGGGGCCCGCTGGTGTAATAAACTGAACTCCACTATCTGCATTGTCCTTCTGAGTGAGTTTGCGTCCCGGAACACGTGGTTACAACACCACAAGCAGTGGGGAAACTAAGCCCATGAACCACAACTACCCAGCCGCAGTGCGCTAGAGGCCGAGCTCTGCAACAAGAGACGCCACTGTAATGAGAAGCCTGTGCACGGATACTAGACAAAGCCCGCGTGCAGCAAGGAAGAACTAACGCAACCATAAATAAACACATAAATCAATAAAATCTTAGAAATAAAACAACCCAGAGCGATTTGGCTTAGGCGACTTAGGCCAGAAACAGGTCTTAAAAATAAACAAATGACAACAAAAAGAGGAAAGGAGTGTGCCATCATTCAAAAAAAAATTTGACTTGATGAAGAACAAGCTTAAATGTCACTTTGAGTTTTTGTTATACAAATGTAATAAGCCAACGTGAAGTCCTCTGGAAACACTGATTTCTTTTGAAAATTAAGCATATTTGGAACGATCCACAGAGATGAAATAAAACTCATACCCATCTTGATGGAGCATATCAAGGTGGCACTTTATGCAGAGAGGTATATTAACTACTCTGTTTTTCGACATGTTGCTCTCAACAACGCCTTAATGACAAGAAATAGGAATCTGGGTCTTACTGCGTGGGCACCAATAATAGCCAAGGCTGAAGATATGGAAGTGGGGCCAGACTAAGAGAAGAGGCTTAGATATTAAAGGTCAAAATCCATCTTGATTTTTTTAGTTTGTCTGCTTTTGTGATCTTTTTTCTTCATTGTACATTTTTCTTAATTGTAACATGTCAGGAAAAAATTATTTACCTCTCCAATATGACTATCTTCATTTTTGGTGTGTATTGTTTGTTTTTCCCCATCTGAGCTGCTGATAATAGTAATTTAATGTTGGTGATGGTGGTGTTTAGTTGCTCGGTCGGGTCCAACTCTTTACCACCGCATGGACTGTAGCCCGCCAGGCTCCTCTGTCCATGGGATTTCCCAGGCAGGAATACTAGAGTGGGCAGCCATTCCCTTCTCCAGAGTATCTTCCCCACCCAGGGATCGAACCTGGGTCTTCTGCATTGCAGGCAGATTCTTTACCACTGAGCCACCAGGGAAGCCCAATAATAAGTAACAGACACTGTTTATTGGGTGATTTCTTTGTACCAGGCATCACATGAAGCATTTCTGAGCCATAAATTCACCCAGTTTTCACAAGTCTCTGACGAAACCAGGTCAGATTGGCTAACTTGTTTGCCTAAGACTACACAAGTGATAAATTTGTCAGTTGAGATGTCAGCTCAGATCTGTCTAACTGAAAGGCTCCTCTCATCCCACTATACTTTGGGAGCACTCACATGTATTCTAGTTACAGTAAATATAAAGTTACATCCTGAATTTAACCTAACTTATTGATGTATTCTTACTTATTGATATTCATTCATATATCCTACCATTGCTTGTGTCACTGTATAAACTTGACAGTTGTCATTTTAAGTCCCTAGCCTCTACTATTGGACATTACTTTGTTACCAATTATCTTCATCATCATACATAATGCCACAATAATTTTTTTGCTTATACTTTTCTTTAGCATGGATCATTTTCCTTAAAACATATCTCAGGAGAATGAATATTTTAATGTTCTCTGATATCTTTCTTGATTGATTTCCAAAAGAGACATTTCAATGTACACTCTCAGTGACCATGTATGATTATAAGTTCTCCACATGCATACCAGTGTAACTCTTAAGTAAACTTATTATTGCCAGTGCAATAACAGTGCGTGTGTGTGTGCTAAGTCGCTTCAGTTGTGTCCGACTCTTTGTGTCCCTATGGACTTGTAGTCTGCCAGGCTCCTCTGTCCATGGGATTCTCCAGGCAAGAATACTGGAGTGGGTTGCCATGCCCTTCTCCAGGGGGTCTTCCTGACCCAGGGACTGAAAGAGTCTCTAAGGTCTCCTGCATTGGCAGGAGGGTTCTTTACCGCTAGTGCCACCTGGGAACAGCAAGCTGGTATTATTTGCATTTCTCTGATTACTTCTAAGGTTGAACATTTTTCCATGTTTATCCATTAAATATCCTCTTCTGGAAACTGTTCATATCCTTTGCCTACTTCTTTTTGTTTTTCTTACTAATTCACATAACCAGGTCTCCTGCATTGCAGGCGGATTCTGTCAGCTGAGCTACCAGAGAAGCCCCTGATTCACATAAGCTTACTATTAATAAAATAAATACATTGGTCTCATATCTTCCCAGACTCCTATTTGCAATTTGTTTCTTGACATAATGAAGTTTTTAAAAACATGTGTATACTACATCCTTTCTCTTTGTGATCTCTTTAAGTGATTAGAAAGTTATCTTTCCCCAGACATGCAATAGTGAATTTATTTTCTTCAAATCTTCTATGTATGGAGTAACCTATGGCCTAATTTTTTTAAAAATTATTTAATTCTTTAACCCATTTGGAATTTCTGTGTGATCAGAGTTGCAGGTCTCAGTATATTCTCACTGGTTATCTCAATAGTATTACATAATTATTTGCAACTCTTTTGTGATATTTATTTATAACACAAAAGGGAGAGTTTGAAAATGTGAGAAACAGGCAATGGGTCAGGCACTCACGGAGGGATGAGCTTTGAACCTTCCCAGGTCAGTTCTTGCCTTTGCCCTTGGAGTAGATGAGAGAGAGGACAGGGATAGTTATGCGTGGGTTTGCAGAGGGGATGGCAGAGTGCTGTCCAACACTGACTTTCCCTAATACAGATGCAAGCTTGACTTCTCAGATTACCCAGCGTTTGCCCAGAGATCCTTGTTTTCAGGCTGAATATCCAGTGAAAAGAGCATAAAGGTGCTGGCCCTTGAGCTCCTGGAGACTGTTATTCTCCAGGTCCTCTGAGGTCCCAACCGCTGCACTCCCTCCTTCCTGCTGCTCCTCACTTTCATCAGAAAACATAGACCCCCAGTCCCTCCAGTCAGCCACACAATCCAGCCAAGGTCCCATAGTGACATCAGGTACGTGGGAACCGCCTTTATAATTCACAAAGCATGTCCACCCTTGATCCTCATGACAGCCCAGCTGGGAGGCAAGGCCAGCACTCAGGCCCTAAGAGGATGAACAGAGACCCTCACGGAGAAGAGATGGCTCTCAAATTCAGGACTGAGACCAAAAGCCCCCTGCCCTGCCTTTTGCACACAACTGCAGGCAGATTGTGTCAATTCAACACACCTCTTTCTCCAACATCCTCCACTCCTTCCCACCTTCTCCCATCATCCCAGGTAGCTGCTTAGTCAGTCTCACCCTGGAAACTCGACAGAGGGCATCTCTACTTCCAGGTGGCCTGATGCTGTTGGAGAAAGCATTCAAGCTGCCCCACAATACAGTTCCACAACTCACAGAGCACAGCTCACAACTCACATAACACAGCTCACCGCTCACAGCTCCACAAAACACAGGTCACAACTCACATAACACAGCTCACAACTTACAATGCATAGCTCCACAAAGCGGGTGCTATGAGACCTTTGGACAGGTTACTTTCTCTCACCAAGCCTTCGAGTACTGGGGATTACGAGAGAACCTAGATTTGGAAAGGACAGATTTGTGAGGACAGAGTGAGTTCATGTGTCTAAGGAGCTTACAGCAGTGCCGCTTATCAAACTCAATACATGTCCGAGAAAAAACGGGGCTGACGGGGTCTGCTAAAAGTGTGTACTGTGCAATTTCACCTGGCCCCCTGCCCTTTTTTCATGATCCTTGTATTCACCTCAGATGGGCCCTAAAACATTTTCTGTAAATGTTGAAACCATTTTCATGCTCCTTTAGCCTTAAACGACAAGTGCTCACAAGCTTCAGAAAAAGAAACAAAAAAACATTCATGAAGGAACCACTTAGTCTCAGAAGCACAGAGAACCTCAGGAGGTTAAGGATCTGGGCAGGAAAAACACAAGACATCGGGTAGGGTGACCTTTGCCCTCTCTGCTGACAGAATGAGGGCATCTGGGCCAAGCAGCACCCTTCCATGTGTCCACATTCCTGGGATCCAAAGAACTTGTGAGCAGAGCAGCTCCTTTGCTGAATAAGGACCAAGCCCAGTGGTCATCTGGGTGTACCCTTGAGCATCTCCAAAGTGAATTACTAGACAAGTCCCCCCCACTCCCGCCCAGAGAAAGGAAGTTCAAAAAAGGAAGTAGAAGAAAAAAATGATTCAGAAACTTCTACAATAAACTAAAGTCCCCCCTGCCCCCCATGGCGGATATATTCTTTCCTTGTTTCCATTTCCCTTTCTGTTTCACTAGCTTATAAGAAAGCTCCATTTGGCAATGTTGGTTTCCTCCAATTGTGCAGTGAGAAGGGAAAGGGATTTTGTTTCATTGGTGCTGGGATTTGTTTTTGAGTCCCTGCTTGGGCAGAGGAAAGATGTGTGTGAAACAGCCATGGGTGGGCTCAGGGAGGCACATGAAAGTGCCTCCCGCATCCACTTCAGGGAGAAAACTTTGGGGTCCTTTAGAGTGTGTGCCTCAAGGCCTAGAAATCTCGGGTGACCTTGGATGTTTATTCCACTGGAGGTGGGAAGGGAGGTGGGCCATTGTGGACACAGATTTCCAGACCCTTCTCTTTGGACCTAAAGGTCATGGAGACTCCAACTTTCCAAAGTGGCTGAGGCTTCGCCCCTCTAGTCTTGTTGTGGTTTCACTCTTGCGTCATCATAAAGCAAACAGCAACAGACTGCAACCAAACACACGCAGCTGAACACAGGCTGGCCCAATCAAGCTTTTATTTCCTGAGACCTTGTCTCCAACTGCCACATTTTTTTTCTTTTATTGCCTCCTGTTTGGGTCTTAATTCTCATTCTGATCATCCCCAGAATAAAAACCATCAAACGAAAAGCATCCTTTTTAGCTCCTCTTCGAAAGAGAGGTGCTTTAAACTTTATTTTCAATTAATCGAGTTCCTTTTCTCCCCACTCCTTAAAACAGAGAACCATAGTTCATAGAAAATAGTTAGACCCACTTCAAAATAACCTGACCTATTCCCTTCCCAATTTTGTCTGATGAAAGCAACTTTAGGTGGAATCATGAATCCTGAGAGCCACGCTAAGAAATAAGGGTGTGCTGTGAGCAATCTGGCATCTAATTAGATTGTGCTCTTGTAATTACTTGACACAAACCATACCTTATAAGAACCACTGAGACTAAAATAGACTTTCCCCCCTGAACTTTTCTCTTCCATTAAAGCGAATTTCCGTGAATCCTTTCAGATCAGTATTCCTCCCTAAACTTAGAAAAATTCCAGAAGCAGTCCACTGTGCCCGCTTCCACCCAATCTACTGGGGGTTTCTCAAAAACCATCCCTAGGATTGAGATGTCAAAGCCAGATATTTCATTTCTGATTTGACTGAAGAGGGCCCAGCGGTCCTGCCTAGGCAGGTCTCCCAGACGCAGCCACCAATAGGTACAAGGACAGACAGCAGGGCCCGAGCGACCAGGCCCGGGCCTCGGGTGGAGTGCTTACCCAGCCGAGGCGAGGCCCAGGCGAGGGCCGGGGCGCCGGCTTCCAGGCCTTCCTGCTCGCCCTCTGGGGCGCGGTTGAGGCTGTAGCTGCTGTAACCTCGGTGCAGCGCGAACTTACAGACGCTGCGGCCGCGCCAGGTGCAGTTGAAGAGATAGCAGCCGAGCGCAGCGGCCGGGGGCGCGAGCCGCCGGGGCAGCTCCACCACTGCCACGGAGCAGCGCGGCTCGAGGCAGCAAGCCTGCAGGCACTGCCGCCAGTCCCGCACGGCCGCCGGCGCGCTCAGGAAGCTGGCGCCGGCCGCGATCGAGTCCATGGTGCGGATGATGGCGTCGGGCCTGGCCCTGTAGCCGCCGCCCCCGGGGCCCGGGCAGCCTTCCTGGGGGTCGCCGCCCGCGCACAGTTCGAGCTCCAGCTCCTCCTGCGGCCTTTCCTGCTGCAGCTGTCGGCAGAACTCCTCCAGCAGCTGCTCCACTCCCGAGAGCTGCGCGTGCAGCTCGGACAGCGGCGCGGAGGGCGAGCCGGCCGCGCGACCACCGGGCAGCCACAAGCACAGCAGCAAAAGGCCGGGCAGGGCCCGGCGCGGCGGCGGGCGCCTGCGCCCCGAGCCCGCGCCCTCCCGGGCGGCAGAGGCTATGGCGGGCGGCGGCGGTGGAAGTGAGGCGACGCTGGGTGTCCGAGTGCGAGGGAGACGGAGGACGGGCGAGCGCCGGCCCCGGGATTCTCCGGCGCTGCCGCGGCGGGCGCTGGGCACCGGGGACCTCAAAGCGCGGCCTGCCCGGGGCCCCGCTGCGCCCCCGAGGCCGCAGGCGCGCGGTCGCGGGCGGGAATCGCAGCGGCTGGAGGCATAGCCAGCTCGTCGCCCTGGCACCGCTCCTCGTCCCTTCCCGGAAGCCCGGATGCGACGGCGACTCTCTGCCAGGAGCCCGGGTCAGATCGAGGGCGAGAAGGAGGCCGCGTCTAACGGATCAGCACTCCGTGGTGAACAGCGGCCGCGGGAGGTGGGGCGTGTCAAGTCCCGTCCCGCCCCGCCCAGCCCCTCCGGGCCCGCCCCTGCAGCCTCGGCCCCGCCCCCCGCAAGCTCAGGGCCCGCCCACATCCCCCCCGCCTTTTTTTTTGTGGGCGGGAAAGGTAGCTGTCAGATATGCAGATGTCACCACCCTTAGGGAAGAAAGTGAAGAAGAACTACAGAGCCTCTTGAAAGTGAAAGAGGAGAGTGAAAAAGTTGGCTTAAAGCTCACATTCAGAAAACTAAGATCATGGCATCCGGTCCCATCACTTCATGGCAAATAGATAGGGAAACAGTGGAAACGGTGGCTGACTATTTTTCTGGGCTCCAAAATCACTGCAGATGGTGATTGCAGCCATGAAAATAAAAGACTCTTGCTCCTTGGAATGAAAGTTATGACCAACCTAGACAGCATATTAAAATGCAGAGACATATGTCTGATTTATGTCAATGTATGACAAAAACCACTACAATATTGTAAAGTAATTAGCCTCCAACTAATAAAAATAAATGGAAAAAAAATGCAGAGACATTACTTTGCCAACGAAGGTCCGTCTAGTCAAGGCTATGGATTTTCCAGTGGTCATGTATGGATGTGAGAGTTGGACTATAAAGAAAGCTGAGCACCAAAGAATTTAGGCTTTTGAACTGTGGTGTTGGAGAAGACTCTTGAGAGTCCCTTGGACTGCAAGGAGATCCAACCAGTCCATCCTAAAGGAGATCAGTCCTGGGTGTTCATTGGAAGGACTGATGTTGAAGCTGAAACTCCAATCCTTTGGTCACCTGATGTGAAGAGCTGACTCATTTGGAAAGACCCTGATGCTGGGAAAGATTGAGGGCAGGAGGAGAAGGGGACGACAGAGGATGAGATGGTTGGATGGCATCACCGACTCGATGGACATGGGTTTGGGTAGACTCTGGGAGTTGGTGATGGACAGGAAAGCCTGGCATGTTGTGGTTCATGGGGTCGAAAAGAATCAGACACAACTGAGTGACTGAACTGATCTGAACTGAAGGTAGCCATGGGAAGAAGGTGGTGCCCCAGAGGGGTCCAGCACCTCTCCCACCGGCCTCCACTTCTGGGCGGACATTCTGGTCCAAGCATGCTGGGCTTATTTTTTTTTTTAATTAATTAAAAAAATCTTTTTGTCAGTTAGCAATTTATTGCCCTTTGACTCCAGGTGCATTTCAGTACACCCTCAGAGATAAACACAGGTATTCTTTAAATCATTATTCTTTTTTTCTAGTAGCAGGGAGAAGACATGATTTTATGTTTTATCTTTTTTTTTCTTGAGGTATAATTGCTTTATAGTATTGTGTTAGTTTCCGATACACAGCAAAGTGAATCAGCTATATGTCTGTACGTGGAAGCAACCTAAGTGTCCATTGACAGATGAATGGAAGATGTGGTGCATATATATAAGGGAATATTGTTTAGCCACTTAAAGGAACAAAACTGCATCATTTTTGAGATGTGAATGGACCTAGAGTCTGTCAGACAGAGTAAAGTAAGTCAAAAAGAGAAAAATAAATATCACATGTGAAAAATAAGTATCCTATATTATATTAAGAATAAATATCATGTTATAATATCATTATTGACCAGCCAGACCTGCTCTGTTGTCTTCTCAATGCGATGCGGGCTCCTGGAGAGGAGGGGAAGGGGTGTCTCCACAAATCCTTGTGACCTCAGGGCCACTCTAGAGAAGGGACGTGCTCCACTGGGGAACCATCTGGCACCATCTTCAGCCCTGCACCTCCAGTGTCCATGACTGTTTTTACCTTAGCTCCCCAAGATGCACTTGGTAACAGAAGACAGGCAGTGCTGTGAAAAAACACAAACAGTGGTCACATTCGTTCAGTTTTCTACAAACTTAACTAGAAACCTGAGCACAGTCACTTCAGGGGAGCTACAAAGTTCACCCTACGGTGCGCACAGAGGCCTTTAGCTGAGGTGTTATAAGATTGAGAGGGATTGTTTTATGCGACCTAGTAAAGTATGGGCTACTTTATGACCTATACCCCTGTGAAAAAGTCCAACCCAAGGAAGGCTACACCTGAAAGTTCTAGATGCCTGTAAGCTGCTGCTGTGCTGTTTACTTATGAATCTGTCTCTATTGATTCATTTTTCTCATGATTATCAATCACACTTTCTTGTTCCTAGCACATCCAGAATTTTTTTTTTACTAGAAACTTGAGGATTGTGAATTTTACATTTTCAAATGTCTATATTTTTAGGAGGGTATGAATAAATGACTGGATAGGAAAATAGGTCTCTGCTGTAGTCTCTTTTCACAGCTGACAGTTAGGAACCTATTGCTTTCAAATAAAGAACAGAGTAGGAGGTGAAATTGGAAACTAAACATAGAGAAAAAAAAGAAAAAAAATTAATCTAGTATTTTTTTGCCATTTGACGAAAAGGAGAAATTTTAAAGTTCTGTGTGTGTGTGTGCATGTTTGAGTGATGTTGAAGCTTAAAAAAAAAATCTCTTAGCCCCAAAGGCTGTGTCTGGGCTGGAGCACTTTGGGCTGCAGTTTCTTCCATTGTGAGATATTTACCCCACATGACCTCAGCCACTTTCAGATGCCCTGAGAGTCACATAAATTCCAGTTTTGTTTAAACCTCAGAGCTTGAAAAAGCTTGCTATGAGGAGAAAATGCCACATGTAATAAGAATGACTCCAGAGGTATCATCAAACCTTCTAAAACTATTATTATAATGATTAGTATTAAAAACCAACATGTATGATATAATATATCAACATGTATGATATAATAACTAAAATTGTATATGATTTCTTGGTTTGCAAACACTTTGAAACACATGATATCACACAGCCTTCACAAAACTGTTAGATGAACAGGTGACATCACTCATCTCAGAGACAGTGAAGAGTCAGCACAGAGTGCAACCCACCTAGCTCACTTGGTCCACCGTGGTGGGGGAGGGCAGTGGGATGAGGAGGGGGAGGAGGGTGGGGCCGCATTGCTCAGTGGCATCAAGTCCAAGCCCTTACAGCACCCACATAGTTTCGCCACTTTGCTAACTTCCCAATATTTTTGAGAAAAGTGAAAATGACTTTTCTTTATTTTTTTTTTTGTACCATTAAGAATGGTTATTTCTAGGGTCAAGATAGGAGCAGTGAAGGGGAATGTTCACTTTCTTACTTTATAAGGCTTTGTATTGATTGAATTTTTTGCTATGACTTGTGATAAAGGAAATCAATCCTGAATAGTCATTGGAAGGACTGATGCTGAAGCTGAAACTCCAATCCTTTGGCCACCTGATGCGAAGAACTGACTCGTTTGAAAAGACCCTGATGCTGGGCAAGATTGAAGTCAGGAGAAAAAAGGGATGACAGAGGATGAGATAGTTGGATGGCATCTCCGACTCAGTGGACATGAGTTTGAGTAAACTCTGGGAATTGGTGGTGGACAGGGAGGCCTGGCATGCTGCAATCCTTGGGGTTGGAAAGAGTCGGACGTGACTGAGTGACTGAACTATGATAACGGAAGTAATTTATTTATCATTTATAAATATATTTATAAGTTACCATTTCTAAAATAAATCAACTCATTTCCATTATTTTGGAAATAAGATAGCTTTGATTTGAAAGCCTAAACAAATCCTTATGAATGGACAGAAGAAATTTTATGTGAGGATATAGATGTCAGGACTGTGATCTGAATAGATGGAGATGTTTCTCTGTTTTACAAGATCATTAAGGGTAAAAGTCCAGCAAATTGAGAGTTGCACATTATGCATCAATTTATTGAAGGTTGGAATGAGGTTGTCATTCTAGTGACTGTCTTAAATGCTTTACAGGCAATAAACAAGTTAAACTAGTGCATGTAAGATCTTTACAAGGGCACCTGGCACATGGAAGATGCTCAATAAATCATAATAATTATTATTTCTGGCTCTACCTTTTAAGTTTACAGAAAAAACCAGGTCCCAGAGAAATAAGGGAGCTTCCCCAAGATTAGAAGATGTGCAACCAGCTGAAGCCTGAATCCCCTACAATCTGCCAGCCCAGCAGTCATATTGTTAAGATTCTTCCCCATCCTCACCCCCTTCACAGTGTCTGCTCTGTCCACATGCCCGGAGGAGCAGCCCCAGCTCCCAGGTGACCCAGGTCGTCCACTGCTGATGGAACCATAATGAATTCCTGGCCCGAGCCCAGCAACCAACACTGTCTCCCAAGGGCAGAGAACCCAGGAACAATGGAGTCAGTGAGGGAAGTGAAGTTGGGAGGCCAGTGGTGGTGGTGGTGGGGAACATGGTCCTGTGTGGGGTGATGGAGCAGAGAAGCTGCTCAGCTGAGGGGGTGCAGGGGCACCTGTAGAGCATGGGGTACACGCAGTCCCGAGAGAGTGAAGGCAGGGGCTGCCTGACAACTTTCTCATCCCAGCAGCTTCCCTGGGCACCTCCCTGGCCTCCTCCTTGGATTCTCTGCACAGACTTGTATATATCATTACTTAGTGATGGGGTTTGTCATGGTAAAATCTTTGTGGATTGGGCTTCCTTGGTTGTCCAGTGGTTAACAACCCACCTACCATTGCAGGGGACACGGGTTCAATTCCTGGTCCGGGAAGATCCCACATGCCACAGAGCAGCTAAACCCGTTCACCGCAACTACTGAAGCCTGAGCAGAGTAGAAATGGTGTTCAGCAGCAAGACAAGCCGCCAACACAAGAAGCCCAAATCAGAGAGTAGCCCCACTCACTGCACGCAGAGAAAGCTCACACACATCAGTGAAGACCAGCGCAGCCAGGAAAAAACAAATCTCTCTGAGTTGCAAACAACAGAAGCCTACTGCACAGTGGCCTGAGGAAAACACCAGGGAGCTCTGGCATGGAGAGATGCCACTTATGGGCAGGGCAGGAAGCGTCGCCAGCCAGAAAGAGGGCCAGGATCCCAGGGCGGAAACCCGCAGCCAGGCAGCTGGTCCCCAGAGGCTGCTTTCCTCCCGGGCCAGATGGTCTTGCATCTCCACCCCTCTGAACACAGAAGTCCTGTTTCTCTCAATGGCTGATATTTTCTGCCCTCCATGTACAAAGCCTGCGGTTACCATACATTAATTTCCCACAATGCACAGAAACTGCACCCATGTGGTTTGGGAGGAACTGTTAGGAGTCCAGCTGGGCCCTGGGTGCCCAGGTGCCGTTACTGAGGTGCAGAGGGCATGAGCCACAAGCGTGGCTAGGAGCACTGCCTCTCCCCGCTGAGGGCAGAGTGAGAGAAAAGGAGCAGTGAGGGGCCGGGGGAGGCCCCAGAGGTTGTCTTCTACTTGACTAAGGCAATGCCTAGCGTTTGCTTAAACACTTCTATTCATTTTTATTGCAAATTTAGAGACACTTTAAAAAGGACTGTGCTAGGACTGCCAGTCAATACTGAGTTCAGCACAAGCATTGATCATTGACTTACCACAGCCTCACACACCAGGTACCAGTACTGTCCCCATCTCGTCCTGGCTGGGAGCGCAAGACTTCACACGTCCGGGGAGTCCATCCTCGGGTCAGCCTTTCTCCTCACTAGATGCTCTTCCTTGTGTTCAGTTACAGTCAGCTGTGTGGTTTCCACACACTTTTTGTAGTTTATTTTCTTGAGGTCTATTTGAGCAATCTATAATTTGTCTCAAGTGATGGTTCTTCATATATTTAAAATCTGCCATTATAGCCTGCAGGCACCTCCGCCTGTGAGACTCAACACAGTGTCAAAAGCACTGTGAGCCTGCGGCAAGCCCAAGAGGACTCATCTATAATGTGGAAGTGATTGTGTAACCTTACTTCCCAGGGTTGTCCAGACGTTTAAGTGAAAACACCCGCCACAACGGCCAGCCCAGGAGAGAGGGTTAGTAACTGTTCGCTACTCAGCCCTGCTGTCCGTCCAGAGACCCATCCATCCTAGCATGAACCCTTTAGATCTTGATCCTGAAACCTAACACCTTCTATCCCACCTGGCTTTGAATCATCTGTAAAGTGTCCTACGTCCTTGTCCAAGCAATTGATTTAAATGATGGACTGCAGGAAAGCCAAGGAGGAAGGCTTGAGGTATTCCACTAAGATCTACCCAAAGTTAACATGGATTCACTAATTTGAACCCTTTGGCTATGATTATTAGGTTATTCATCCACCCAGGTGCTCTTGCTCAGCCAAATTTCTCCATCTTTTCTGCAAACATATCATGAGAGTTTGTCAAGTGACTTGGAATTGCAGTACGCTGTATTTGCATACTTTCCAGTTTACAACGCCAAGTTAAACAGATGGATGCAAGTCCTTGGAAAATGTAGTAAGCGACTTGCCGTCCTGATGAGCACCGTTTTCCTGTGAGTTCTCCAATAGGCCCAGAAAAGCTCTTTGTACAATCTTTCTTAATCCAGGGTTGTTTTTAGGTACAAGTTTTGCAAAATCTATCTTTTGAAAAGTTAGATTGGCTTTTGTCCATTTCTGTTGTCTGAGCAGTTTTGATAGTGTCTGTCTAGTTTTCTATTGCTGTTGTAATAAATTAGCACAAAGTGTAGTGGCTCAAAATAAGAGACAATTACCTTAGAGTCTGTAGGTTAGGCTTGGACATTTTAGAGGTTTTTTCATACACTTTGCCAAAATATCCTCCAGAACCAGGCTTTACTTCTGCTAACCTTAGGTCCTCCATACCCAGCCAAACTGAGGACTCACATTTTATAATATTTGGCCAATTTTGAAAAGTTTTTGAAATTGTTGAAATTAAAAATACTCTCATCTTCCCAGTAATTCTAACTCCAGGAAGTTATCCTGCAAATATATTCATTTACGTTTGGAAAGATGTCTGTACAGATGGTTATTGCAGGATTTTTTCTTTCTTTCTTTCTTTCTTTTTTTTTGCGAAAGCAAGCTGGAAACACCCTGAATATACCCAAGTGAGAGATGCTTAAATAAATTTTGGTAGAAACATGCTTTGGAATACTCTGCCCTGTGTATCTCCCAAGTACATCATTAAGTGACTCACAGATGAGGCAGCAGCGTATGTACAGTGAAATCTTATGTGTTAAAAACATACCTACTCTCCTTCCTTTTTTAAAGGAAAAATTGCATGCTATAACCTATATTAAGTTTGTTTTTCTATTCAGGGTGGGAAAATAGGTATATTTGAAAACCACAATGGAAAGAAAGACTAGTTTGCAGGTACCCCTATTTTTACCAAGGAAATAATTTTAATGAGCCCTGACTCTTGTATGTATGTATGTATGTAAATAATGTTCATTGCAGCTCTGTTTACAATAGCCAGGACATGGAAGCAACCTAGATGTCCATCGGCAGATGAATGGATAAGAAAGTAGTGGTGCATACACACAATGGAATATTACTCAGCTATTAAAAAGAATGCATTTGAATCAGTTCTAATGAGGTGGATGAAACTGGAGCCTATTATACAGAATGAAGTAAGTCAGAAATAAAAACACCAATACAGTATATTAATGCACATATATGGAATTTAGAAAAATGGTAACGATGACCCTATATGTGAGACAGCAAAAGAGACACAGATGTAAAGAATAGACTTTTGGACTCTGTGGGAGAAGGCGAGGGTGGGATGATTTGAGAGAATAGCATTGAAACATGTATATTATCATATATGGAATAGATCGCCAGTCCAGGTTCGATGCATGAGGCAGGGTGCTCAGTGCACTGGGATGACCCTGAGGGATGGGATGGGGAGGGAGGTGGGAGGGAGGGTCAGGATGGGGAACACATGTGCACCCATGGCTGATTCGTGTGAATGTATGGCAAAAACCACCACAATATTGTAAGGTAACTAGCCTCCAATTAAAACAAAAATAAATAAATTTAAATAATAAAATTAAAAAATCCCAAATTAAAAAAAATTATTCCTTAAAAAACTTTCATTTTATTTATTTATTTATGGCTACACTGGATCATTATTGTGGCATGCCAGCTTTCTTTAGTTGTGAGAAGCAGTGGCTACCCTCTAGTTGTGTGCTGGCTTCTCAGTGTGGTGACTTATCTTGTTGCAGAGCGTGGGATCTAGGAGCCAGGGCTTCAGTAGTTGTGGCATATGGGTTTAGTTGCCCCACTGCATGTGGGATCTTCCTGGACCAGGGATCAAACCCGTGTCCCCTGCACTGGCAGGTGGATTTTAACCACTGTGACTCCAGAGAAGTCCTCAATCCTATCATTTAGTGATTCTTGTGTCCCAATGGTTATAACTGTGGTATTAATCTTTCTCTTATTTTCAGTGTCAAAAGTACTCAATGAGTAAACTTAGCAGAATCTTTCAGTTTTTTATAATGTATTTTCCAACTTGAAAGTGCTCAAAGAATAATGGGACAATAGCTAGATTTTATGTGTATTTCACATCTTGACTAAAAGTACCATTTTGTTTTGTTTTTTTACTTATGCTATTAGATTGATAATTGCTTTGAGTAAGATTAAATTTAATGATTTATTTTCTTCATTCGGTATTACATTTGTAATGCAGCATTTTAAAAAATTTCAATAAATTGAATGGAATGTTCAAACAAGATCTAAGGTAAGTATACTAATTCTGTTTATTTTCAAAGGTAGTGAGAATAATATGATTTTGTCCTAGCACTTTGAACTACATAAGGCCCAGAAAGTACTTTATAGTTAAAGATTTGCCATACGTTATCATGAGGGGATGCTAAGGACTTCAGTTTAAGGTGATGCAATCACTATTTTGTTCTCATTTTCTTTCCCAGAACAAATTCATAAATCCCCTCATAAGGATGCTCCTGTTTAATAAATGCATGCAACTAGTATTTAGCATGGAAATAATACAGGTTGAACTGTGTAAATTTATTTTCTAAGGCAAGGTAAAAAATTAGAATATATGCTGAAAGTTGGAAAGTATATTATTGTCAAGTCAAATAAGTTGAATATGGGAAAGATCTGTTCTCTACTTTTGTGCTGTTACAGCTTACTGAAGGATGTAAATATATTTATCTATATGCCTATATATTTAACAAATAGCAAAATGTGTGTAACTTATGTCTATTCTATGTTTGCTGCTAAGGTTTCAAATGATAGGCTACTTACTTCCCTCAACAATCAGAACTACTTGAGTGTGAATTTGCCATCAACTTATTCTTTTTTTGAGTAAATAATTTATTAATTTATTAAATCTGAGTTTAGCTAAAAAGTATATATATATATACACACACACACACACACATATATATTTTTTTTTCATCAGAGTTTCCGGCTGACCTAGTGGTTAGGATCCCAGGCTTTCAGTGCCATGGCTCGGCTTCAAACCGTGGTTAGGTAACTGAGATCCCACAAACCACAAGTTGCAACCAAAGAAAGAAAAAAAAATGACCATGTCTCCTTTAGGTGGAGCTCAGAGTTTGCATTTTAAATATAAGCTACTACATATACACACTACTATATATAAAATAGATAAACAACAAGGACTTACTGTATAGCACAGGGAACTATATACGATATTTTGTAATAATCTCTATGGCATGTATACCTATGTATAATATACAACTGAATCACTTTGCTATATACCTGAAACTAACAAAAGATCATAAATCAGCTACACTTCAATAACATTTTTAAATTAAAAATAAAATATAAGCTACTATTAGCACAAAGAGTGCATTGTGTTACCATGTGCGTATTTAGTATTTTAAAATATGATGTTTATAATAAAGAATATTGAGTCCATCAAGAAGAAAAAGGGCCGAGGTGAATAAAGAAAAAAATTGCTTAAGAAAAGGAAGTCAGCATTTCTGCAAAGGGAGAGATTTGGGGTTCTCTAGTCAGAAGGGAGTAGAGGGCTTCTCTCTGGGTGATCCTGGAGAGTTTAATAGTAACTGAAGCCTCTTCAGTCATGAGGAGAGCTGGTATTTGTTGAGCATCTCTTGGGCACCGAGAGAAAGCGAACGTGTCGTCCGACTCTTTGCAACCCCGTGGACTATACAGTCCACGGAATTCTCCAGGCCAGAATACTGGAGTGGGTAGTCTTTCCCTTCTCCTGGATCTTTGCAACCCAGGGATCCAACCCAGGTGTCCTGCATTGCAGGTGGATTCTTCACCAGCTGAGCCGCAAGGGACAGCCGAGAATACTGGAATGGGTAGCCTATCTCTTCTCCAGCGGATCTTCCCGACCCAGGAATTGAACCAGGATCTCCCGCACTGCAGGCGGATTCTCTACCAGCTGAGCTATCAGGAAAGCCCGCTCTTGGGCACCCAGGGCTTGGCAAATGTGACCTCACTTTTTCCTCACTCCTTGGTGAGAGTGGTCCTGCTTCTCTCCCTGAGTGACTGAGGAAGAAACTGAGGTGAAGCGAGGCTGCCCACTCACCCAGCTCAGCAGTCAGAAAGGAGTCATGAGGGGAGGGGTGGGCAGCTCCGACGGTGGCTTGAGTTTTGTTTCACCTCCGCGCTTTGCACCTCTGACACATGACACTCAATACAGTAGGAAGTGGAGTCAGCGCTGCAGATGAGTGTGGAGGAGCGTCCGCAGAGAATGAAGTTGGGGGTAGTTCAGGGAGAAATCTCTCTGGACACCGCGAAAGCTCTGGATGAGCCCAGCGGAGCAGCCACGACGGCCCAGGCGGCAGCCTGGCCGCACGCCCAGCTCGCCTGGCATGGGCTTGCGGTGTGCACTTCCTCTTGGTCCACGGTGAGGGTGAGGGAGAGAGCAGCGGCTGCCAGGCAAAACCCTCAGCTCTGGGGCACACGTGGCTCATACCAGGCTGAGGGTTGCTTCCTGTTGGTGTTTTAAAGCTGAGGCAATCCCCACAGTGACTCACACCACCTCACTTGACCTCGCCTGTTGGCTTCTTCAACCTGAGGCGACCTGGATCTGGTCAAGATTAGCCCAGTCCCCAGGGTCTCCTGATCCGTGACCACACCCCACCTCTCCTTATGAGGAGCTCAGCTGAGCTGAGAGACACCCAAGTTAACACCCTTATGTGAGAACACAGGCCTGAGCCTGAACGCAGAGGAAGTGTGGCTCTCATTCACTTTCCCCAGTGCGATGGCCTGCGTAGGCCCGCCTCCCTGTTCAGAGAGCCCAGGGCAAAAGGCTCCAGCAGGTTTATGGACCCTGAGGTGGGCGTAGGGGAAGAACTCAGTGTAGACAGCCCTGGGCCTGAGTCTGCGTGGGGACAGGGGTCTTCAAGCTTTCTCCATTCTCTTCTCTTTATGGAGGCCTTAGCAGAGGTACCACAAGGGAACCTTGGCCCAGGGCCTCAGAAAACGAGACTAGGAAGGAAGAAAGTGTGAGGAGTGTGAACATCTCTCAGGCCTGGGCCCTGAGAGAGACTGCAGTGCCCAGCTGTCAGCAGTCTGGGGTGAGGAGGACAGCTCTCCACGGGAGGCCGGCCAGGAAGGTCACACAGGTTTTCAGCCCCGAGTTGGACTCTTCACCTCTCTGTGGAGAGGGTTGACTCTTGTTTTCCCATCGCCTCTCTGTTTATTGGCTTGTACCTTCTTTCTCTTCCATTCCATCAGGAGTTAATTCCAGTCCCTGCTAAAAGTTTTGGGGAGTTCTGGTAAAGTGTCAGTACGCAATCTTCTACCCTTTCTCAGGCTCTGAAGAGCAGGGCAAACTATTGGGCAACTCACACCAGGAAGAGGGGTCTTCCAGCTTTAGGCAATGTCCCAGGTCCACATTTTCAGATCCTTGTTGTTGGCTCTCAGAGCTGTCCCCATCCTTCCCTACCCTACCAGCCCAGCTCAGCGGCAAACACCCACGTCATCATCACCTGGGCATGACCTCTCTCTGCAGCTGCTCTTGCTGTAAACCAGTTGGTACTCAGAGCAGAAATCAGGTGCAGGAGGGGTCAGGGTTGAGGGCTGCTGCCAGGAGTGTAGGACCAGTGATGAGCCAGAATTGTGCACCCTTAACTGTTTTGTGTGTGTTAAAATACACATAGCAGAATCTACCATCTTAGCGAATTTTTCAAGTTAATGAATTTATTTTTGGCTATGCTGGGTCTTGGTTGCTGCACACCGGCTTTCTCTAGATGTGGTGAACATTTGTTGCAGTGCATGGGCTACAGGCTTCTCATTGAAGTGGCTTCTTTTGTTGTGGAGAACAGGCTCTAGGCACACAGGCTTCAGTAGTTGCCAGGTGAGGGCTCTAAAGCATGCCAGCTTCAGTAGTTGTGGCATGCAGGCTCAATCGTTGTTGGCACATGGGCACGGCAGAGAGCTCATGGTAGAGGGTTCGTGCCCCGCCCCCACCTCTTCCTTCTGCTTCATCTCCACCTCCCATCTTTGCCCCACACTGCGCATCCCTTGGGGTCAACCCCGCTCCACACACAAAAACCACTTCCGTTGGTGTCCCCACTCCCACCTGTTGCACCCCCAGGAGTCCCTCCCCTTGAGCTTTGTAGGCAGGAAGGTATTGAAGGGAATACAATTGCTCAGAGGCTCCAGGCTGATTGGAAACTTAAGGAGGGAATGCAGTTCAGCCCCTGGGCCTGGGGCAGGCGTCAGCAGGTGAAGGCTGGTGACCCCAGCTGACCCCTGTCCCCAGGCAGCTATTCTTTTGTGGCATTTCCAAGCTAAAAGAAAAAAAGATTGAAAGGAAGTGACACGGGGTGGGGGGGGTGTCAGTTTCTTTACTATCCCCCCCATTTTGGCTCCCTTACAACTTCAGTTAAGGCCCAGGCCAGGAATAAGCCTGTTAATTTATTCCAAAGTCCAGGCCAAGGAAAGGCCAGCCAGAGGGACTCGGTCATTATGGCAACCACTCCAACAGCCATCACCCACCTTAGCCCCATACTCCCCATCCATGTTTCTTCTCACAGCCCCCACAGTCACAGACACAAGCCCCCTCATATTCCACCCTGACTCTCCAGCTCCACACACTCATACACTCCTCATACACTCCGTGATTCTTGTTAGAAAACGCCGCGGGAAGAAACAGCCACCTCTAAGGACCGGTGGTGAAGGCCTTTATTGGGCCGGCGCTCTTGGGCAGAACTCCCGGGGAGGGGCGGGTGAGCGAGGAGACAAAGGGAGTCTTCGAGGAAGGAGAGGTGGTGGGGAGAGGTTTTTATAGCCCGGGCCGGCGTCCAGGCCAGGTCTTTCTATATAAGGAAGAAAGCGCGGGCTACAGTGGCGGTGGGTGTCCAAGGGCTCTGTGTCGGCTCCTGATCGGACCAGGCTGCAGTGGGGGTCGGTCCCTGGAAGTTTAGCCAGCCTCCGGAACTTGTCTGCGGCACTTTTTCCCGGGGCATGCCTCAACATACCCGACCATTCATCCCGGCCTTTTTGCTATAGGACAAGGGGCGCCGGTTCTCTCTGGCTTCTTCCTGCTGAACGGAGGCGGCGAGGGGTAGGGTGTGACCGGGATGGCAGGGAGTGTCTGCCGCTAATTTTGTCACGGAGTGTTTGTTGGAAGCCCTTGGTACTGTTGTTGTAACACCATCAGCTGGACCGTGTTGAGCCGTTGTTTGATAAAGGCCAAGAGCCTGATTTTTTGGGGCCAGAGGCTGAGTTGGCCCTTTGTCGTCTGTCGGTTGTGGCAGGACCCGGTCTGCGTGTTCTCTCAGCAAGGATCGTAAGAGGGAGAAGAGGGGGAGGTATCCCGCAAGTGGGGGAGCCTCTCTCTCTGGGAGGTGAGTCAGGAGGCAGGGCCTGCCTTAGAGCAGTTTAAAAGGGGTCAAACCTGTTTTGGAGTGTGGTGTGGTGCGAATGCGAGTGAGCGCCAGAGGGAGGAGGTTGACCCAAGACAGCTGCAGTTCTGAGATGAGCTTGGTCAGGTGCGTCTTGATGATGCCGTTCACCCGCTCTACCTTGCCTGACGATTGGGGCCGACAGGGGATGTGGAGATGCCAGCCGATGTCCGGGTCCGTAGCCACCTGCTGGGAGATCTGTGAGATGAATGCAGGCCCATTGTCAGACTGGAGAGAGTTTGGCAACCCAAATCTGGGAATGAGATGGGTCGTCAAGATCTCTGCCACCACCGCTGCTGTCTCTCGGGCAGGGAGTGTCTGCCGATGGTCCGATGTGGAGGGTATTGTGGATTTGGGATATTATGGCCTTAGCCTGGCACTCAGGAAGCACCGGTTTATTATGGGGTAATATCCATCCCGATGGGTGCCTCTGAGCCCCTTCCTGTGCCAGCAAGGCTCTGGCTTCTTTGCTGGAATAATCTGGGTTGAGGGTGGATCTCAAAGTCAGCAAGGGCTCGGGGCTTGTTGTAAGGTGATTTGTCGAGCCACTTGGTCTGCCATATTATTACCCAGAGCGACAGTGTCTTGAATATTCCGGTGTCCCTTGCAGTGTATGATAGCGACCTCTTTGGGCAGGGATAAGGCATCTAACAGTCGAGTAATGTGGGGGGCATTACAGATGGGGGATCCTTTAGTGGTCAGGAAGCCCCGCTCTTTCCAGATTGCCGCGTGAGAATGGGCAATCAAGAAGGCAAATTTGGAGTCTGTGTAAATATTGGCCCTTTTTCCTTTTGCTAGGTGTAAGGCTCTAGTTAGGGCTGTTAGTTCAGCCTTCTGAGAGGTCGTCCCAGGTGGCAAGGGCTGAGCCTCCAGGGCTTTTCGGGTGGTTACCACAGCATAACCCGCCCTTCGGTTCCCTACGGGATCTCGCTTTGAGCTCCCATCAATGAACAAAGTTAGCTCTGGATCTGGTAGAGGTTCGGAAAACAGGTTGTGAGGTGGTTGCATAAGGGACTCAAGGACCTCTGGACATGAGTGGGCTGGGGGTTTTGAGGAAAGGGGGAGGGAGGGCAACGAGGAAAGCGGGTGTAGTTGTGGAGAACGACCCACGGAAACTTGCGGATTGTCCAAAAATACCAGGTGAAACTGCTGGAGCCTGGATTCGCTGAGGTCAGAGAGAAATCTAGAGGCTAGAAGATCGCCAAGGCGATGAGGTGAGAAGATGGTCAGGGGCTGACCATGAATCAGCTTTTTAGCATCAGCGTACAATGTTGTCGCTGCTCTAGTGCCCGCAGGCAGGGGAACCATCCCCTGGCTGTGGGGTCAAGTTGTTTGGCTATGTAAGCAATAGGCAGCAGTTTGGGGCCAATCGGCTGCACCAAGCTCCAAAGGCTATCCCTCCCTTTTCATCAGTGTATAAATGGTATGGATAGTTGGGATTGGGGAGAAAGAGAGGGGGTGCAGCCAATAGGGTTGAGCGTAAAGCGTGGAAGGCCTGAGCCACTTTGGTGGGGGAAAGACAGCGGTCCCGTGGGAGTCTCTTTAGCGGCGGCATATAGGGGTTTGGCCAGGGTGGCGTAATTTGGGACCCAGTGTCGGAAGAATCTCGTCAGTCTTAAGAAGGACAATATCTGGTCTCCGTTGGCCGGAGGGCAGAGGGACCTGAGGAGGCTACACCGATCTGCTGTCAGGGCCTTAGTGGTAGGGGTGATTTGGAGGCCTAGATAGACAACAGAAGTCTGAGTCAGTTGAGCTTTGGATTGTGAGGCTCTGTAGCCCTGGGAACCAAGGAAATTAAGAAGAATCACAGAATGTCGTTGGGAGGTCTCTTCTGAGGGGCTGCAGAGGAGCAAGTTGTCTACATATTGGAGGAGGGTGCTAGGACAGAGCGAGCATCTGGCCAGGTCCCGGGACAGAGCCTGCCCGAAGTAATGGGGACTGTCTCTGAACCCCTGAGGGAGTACAGTCCATGTGAGCTGTGTGGTCAACTGGGTGTTGGGGTCAGTCCAGGTGAAAGCAAAGAGGAATTGGCAGTCGGGGTGGAGTGGGATGGTAAAAAAAGGCATCTTTGAGGTCAATAACGGTGAAGTGAGAGGTTTCGGGAGGTATGGAAGAAAGGAGGGTGTAGGGGTTAGGAACAAGTGGATGGGCAGGGACCACCGCCGCATTGATCAGGCGGAGATCCTGCACTAGCCGGTAGTCTCCTGAAGCCTTTCGAACAGGGAGGATGGGCGTGTTACAGGGGGAAGTTGTGGGGATCAGGAGACCCTGTCCCATGAGGCGGTCGATGATGGGTTTTAGCCCCCTGATGTTATGGGTAGACAGAGGAAACTGGGGCCGGGCTGGGAAACAGGTGGGGTCCCTTAGCCGGATGAGGACTGGAGGGTGGTGCCGAGCCACCACCGGGACTCGGGTGTCTCAGACTTTAGGATTAACAGAAGAAGTTAGAGGGTCAACAAGTAGCATTAGGAAGGCCTCTGACGTGGGAGCCGATTCTGGAGTTAGGTGAAGAGAGGCCTTTAGCTTAGCGAGAATATCTCTTTTTAAGAGAGGAGTAGGGCAGGAGGGGATGACCAAAAAGGAGTGGGTAAATAGGCAGGAATTTAATTGACAGGATAGTGGTTGGGTTTGGAGCGGACACGAGGGTTGGCCGTCAATGCCCATAACCAAAACCTGGGAAGGACGTAAAGTGTCCCCGAAAGAGGAAAGGACCAAATAGGTAGCCCCCATATCAACTAGAAAGTTGATAGACTTACCCGTTACCTGGAGCGTTACCCTGGGCTCGGCTTGGGTTATTGGGGTTCCCGAGTCTGGGCGGCGTCAGTCATCGTCGAAGCTCAGCAGCTCTAAGGCCAGAGGAGGGCAGGAGGTCTCCTTGGGACGCTCTGGTCTCCGGCCCCTAGAGGTCGGGGCCCGAGAGGCCTGGGGACAGTCCCTAGCCCAGTGTCCTCGCTGTTTGCACAACGGACACGGCTTGGAAGGAGGCCGCGGATTGGGGCACATCTTGGCCCAGTGTCCTTCTTGGCCGCACTTGAAGCAGGCCCCCGGAGGGGGGTTTCGGAACCCCGAGCCCGCTGCCGGCCGCAGGGCCGCTACCAAGGCCTGGGTTTGCTGGTTTAGGAGGCTCTCTTGAAATTCGGCCTTTTGCTTGAGACTTGCCTTTCGGCTGGCCTCAGCAGTTTTTTTTCCGGGCGTTGTAAACCTTAAAGGCCATTTTTACCAGGTCTCGAATAGGGGTCTGAGGGCCGTCCTCGGCCTTGGACAGCTTTTTTCGGATGTCAGGTGCGGATTGGGAGATAAAACGATTGGCCAAGGTAGCTGCCCCAATGGGGGACTCAGGGGACAGTCTAGTGTATTGAACAAGGGCCTCAGTCAGCCAATTAAGAAACATGGCCCCTGTTTGTCGGGCCCCTGAGTCACCTCATCTAGTTTGAGGAGGTTTACAACCTTATGAGAGGATGTTTTTTTCTCATCGAGGATGCATTTTATCATATAGCGTATCCCGCAGCTGGCCGCCACCCCCTTCCTGGTAGTTCCAATCAGGGTCGGTGTCAGGAACTGCCTGAGCTCCCGGGGGATGCTCGGGGGAGGGGCTGGCACAGTGCCGCTGATCGGCCTGAGCCCTGGCTGCCGTCCAAATGGCCTGCCTCTCTTTGGGGGTGGTGGTAGACCCCAGGATGACATATATGTCCTGCCATGTTAAGGCATAGGCGCGGGTCAGACCAGTAAACTGCTTAATATACTGAGTGGGGTTGGAGGAAAAGGATCCCAGTTTGACCTCAATCTGCGCTAAGTCCTGGAGAGAGAAGGGGACGTGGACCTGGGCTAGACCCTCAGCTCTGGCTACTAGTCGCAGAGGGAGTAGCGGGACTGGAGAGGGGGAGGGGAGGCTCCTGGAGGGTTGCTATGGGAGCGAGTGTGGGAGCTAGCCGGAGAAGCAGAGAGAGTGACGGAGGAAAGGGGAGGGTATAAGATAGGGTAAGCGGCCGGAGGATCTGAGGCCCGGCGGTGGAATCTCGGGTCAGGAGCAGGAACAAAAGGGCCCGGAGTGGAGGGGGAGGGGGTAGGAACCGGAGAGGAGGGGTGGGGCGAGAGCGCAACGCCCAAAAGGCCTGAACATAGGGGATCTCAGACCATTTTCCCATTTTCCGGCAGTAATTATCTAAATCACGGAGGACGTCAAAGTCTAATGTCCCTGTGGCTGGCCATTATGAGCCATTATCTAGGGAATACTGAGGCCAGGCCTGTGAACACAGAAAAGTGAGCTGCTTGGGGCGGATATCTCCCCTTGGTCTTAGAGTCCGCAGGTTAGCCGGCAGGCACTCTAAGGGGGTGGAGTATTGGGGATCGGGTTTGGAGGCTGTCGATCCCATGGCGACCACGGGGCGTGGAGGCAACCCCCGCTGTCCAAACGTCTTCGGACGAGTCAAGGGGAGCCGGAGGTCCGTGTGGTCGCGGGGAACGTCTTCCTCACGACCGCAGGGACCCGGAAAGGCCGAAGCCGGAGGTCTACTCAGCCACTGGGGATGTCTCCCCACCAGCTGGTGACTGGGAGGGCCCAGTAAGTGCGCACCCGTTACGGAGCCCTAAGAGGTGGTCGCCAGGGAGGGCAGGCCCCAAAGCCGAAGGGACTTACTCCGTATCCTGCCGTCCGGTGGGTCTGTTTCCTGGGTCCGAGGCTTCCGCAGCGGTGGAGCTCGAGGGGGCCTCAACGGCGAGTGCCGGGGGGCCCTCACCTCAGGCCCCACGTTTGGGGCGCCAGATGTTAGAAAACGCCGCGGGAAGAAAGAGCCACCTCTAAGGACCGGTGGTGAAGGCCTTTATTGGGCCGGCGCTCTTGGGCAGAACTCCCGGGGAGGGGCGGGTGAGCGAGGAGACAAAGGGAGTCTTCGAGGAAGGAGAGGTGGGGAGAGGTTTTATAGCCCGGGCCGGCGCCCAGGCCAGGTCTTTCTATATAAGGAAGAAAGCGCGGGCTACAGCGGCGGTGGGTGTCCAAGGGCTCTGTGTCGGTTCCTGATCGGACCAGGCTGCAGAGGGGGGGTCGGTCCCCGGAAGTTTAGCCAGCCTCCGGAACTTGTCTGCCGCACTTTTTCCCGGGGCATGCCTCAACATACCCGACCTTTCAATTCTCACTAATATCCTTCCACCCTTGTGCACACCAGCCCTCGAGAAATTGTCTGTGCAGGTCTCAGCACACCCTCTTCCCACTTCGCACACACCACCCCCCCACCACACACTTTCTTTCACACACAAGTGCCTGCTTGCCTGCCCTCCACACTCTCCACTCTCTGCCAAGACACATGGGGCTCCCCTCCCACAGGGACTGCGGTTTCCTCACACTGTCTATACACACTGCTTCACACAATGTTCTGTCAGGCGAGTGTATTGTCCTCGGTTCTCTGTCTCGTCACAACAAAGATTTGGACTGATGGACATTAAAGCCCCCTTGGCGTGTTACAGCTCTCGGGTCTTGGACAGACCGTGTTATAGCTCTCAAGTCTTGAATGGACCATGTTGTGGCGCTTAGATAAATCAGTGTTACAGCTCTATTTTATTTAGAAGATAACAGGAAAATCCATCTTCGAGGTGTGAGGGCATGTCGACCCAAAGACGCAAAGAGAAGAGCACCCCAGCGCGTGGGAGAGAGAGAGAGAGAGAGCTAGCTTTGGCTTCTCTTTTTATATGTTTTTCTCTCCCTGGGCCTGTCCTATGTAAATTGGGCCAGCCAGGAGTGCTGTTTGTTTTACCTGAGGTTCTCACTCTGGTCCTCGGACCTTCCTTTGTTCTACTTTCGTGAGTTTTCCCTTCCAGATCTTTTAGCCACCGCCATTCTGGACTCCTTTTCCCTATTCTAACTACCTAACATTCCCCCCTCAAGAGATGGGAGGCCCAATTCTTGGAGAATAGGGCGTCAAGGTCTCTCTGGCTACTTCCTGCTGAACTGGGATGGCGAGGGGCATTGGGCCTCCCCCTCTTGCTAGTTCAAGACTCAGAGTCCTCATAGCAGTGTCCATCTAAGGGTTAGTGATATTTTCTGTGGTCAGCTGTAGTTTTATACCTTTGTTGAACTGGCACTGCATGTTGCAGCTTGACCTGGGCAGAGACAAGATAGGTTAGACAATTGACAGTACATGGAACAATCATAAGCAGCATCAGTATGGCATAACAAGGACTAGTAGGGGCATTAGCCAATTTCAAATTTACATCGCCAGGATGGCTCAAGTCCCTCCTTCTTTAGGGATTAGAAGATCTATCTCCTGTCTGTTTTGGAGTACTATCCCTGTCAAGCTGTGTTGGCTCTTTAGAGCTGTCCTGAGAAATCTTATCCCCAGAGACCAGATTTTGGGGTTGTTCATTAGAATGGTACTCATTTGTAGTTCTGAATAGGTATCTGAGATCTCCCAGGGGCTCACAGTTGTATTGAGTGTCCTCTTTTGTTTTTTTTTCCATGGCTTGACTCATGAGTAGTGAATCCTGGAGTCATGTCCTGGCACCTTAACTGCTGTGGGAGTAGAAAGTATTACAGGGTAGGGGCCCTTCCATGTGGGCTGGAGTTGAGCCTTTGGGGACCCATCTTTCCAGACTTTAATTAGGACTTGAGTCCCTGGAGCATATAGTGGTGACTCCTTAGAGTCTTTTGGGTCCTGGTTCATACCCCACAAGGGTATGTCCTGTTGGAAATACCCAATGGCCATGGTATAAGGCTGGAGGGTCTGAACCTCTGAATCTAGGAAGAACTCATTGACATAAACAAAAGGCCTCCCATATGGCATCTCATAAGGACTAAGACCAACCTGTTCCTTAGGGGCAATACGGGTACGGAGGAGAGCTATTGGCAGAGCCTCCTTCCATCCCAGGGAGGTCTCCTGGGTTATCTTTTTTATCACTGATTTTAAGAATTGGTTGGCTCTTTCTACTTTTCCTGAAGACTGAGGCCTCCAGGCACAATGAAGATAAGAAGTAATGCCCAATGCTTTAGAGACCCCTTGGGTGACCTTAGAAGTAAATGATGTCCCATTGTCACTTTGTAATGACCTGGGCAGACCAAATCTTGGAATGATTTCATGGAGCAGTTTTTTTACCACCTACTTAGCCTTCTCAGTCCTGGTGGGAAAGCCTTCAATCCATCCTGTGAATGTATCTATCATGACTAATAGGTATTTATACCCTTGAGAAACTGACATCTGGGTAAAGTCCATCTGCCAGTCCTCTCCTGGATAGGCCTCACGTCATTGGACAGACTGGGCCAGCTAGCATCTTCAAGCTCCTTGGGGGTTGTTTAATTGGCAGGTGGGACAAGAGGAGACCACTTGTCTTATAGTTGTTTGGAAGCCTGTTCCTCTGAAGGACCTTTCTAGTAATCTTTGGAGGGCCTTTTCTCCTAAATGAGTGGTGGCATGTAAGGAGTTAACCAACTTCCATTGGAGGTTCCCAGGCAGAAAAAGGAGTCCCTCCTTTTGAAACCACCCCATATGATCTTCTTGAAAGCCCTCACTCTTAGCTTTAAGAGTCTCACCTTCAGTATATGAAGGAGTTTCTGGCAAACTAGTCTGTGGAACTAAAGTGGCAATCCCTATTAGGTCATGGTTCTGTAATGCTGCTCTCTTTGCTGCCTGATCAGCTGCTTGGCTCCCTCGTGCCACTTCTGTGCTCCCTTTTTGGTGTCCTTTACAGTGGGAGACTGAAACCTCAGTGGGCAGAGAGACTGTCTCCGAGAGCCTAAGGATTTGATCACCATATTTGATTGGGGAACCTAAGGTGGTCAAGTGGCCCCTTTCTTTCCAAATAGCAGCATGTGCATGTAGCACCAGAAAAACATACTTGGAGTCAGTATAAATGGCGATTCTTTTTCCTTTTCCCAGCTCTAAAGCTTGAGTCAGGGCTATGAGCCCAGCTAATTGGACTGAAGTACCTGGTGGCAGAGGCTTAGCCTCTATGGTCTCAAAACTGGAGACTACTGCGTACCCTGCTCTTCTTTTTCCATCCAAGACAAAGCTGCTTCCATCGGTGTACCAGATTTCCTCAGGATTGTTCAGAGGATCTTCCGATAATCCCTCTCGGGGTTTTGTCCAGTGGTCCAAGGTTTCTAGACAGGAGTGAAAGGGGAGAGAGCCCTCGCGGGTAGGCAGGAGGGTGGCTGGGTTAAGAACCTCACAAGGGAATATAGTGAGGTCTGGATTTTCCATCAGCATTACTTGATATCTGAGGATTCTTTAATCAGATATCCATAAATGGTCTCTCCCATTTAGGAGTTGTTTTACTTGGTGGCTGGTAAAAATAGTTAGTTTGCTCCCAAAGGAGAGTTTTAAAGCATTTTCTATCATGATTGCAATAGCTGTAAGACTTGGAAGGCAGGGGGGCCAGGCTTGGGCGGTTGGATCGAGTCTCTTGGATAAATAAGCTACAGGCTGGGGCGCAGATCCCAACCTTTGAGTTAACACTCCCAAGGCTATTCCCTCTCGTTCATGGACATAAATTTGGAATGCTTTTTCTGGGTCTGGCAGCCTCAAGGCAGGTGCCTGAGTTAAGGCCTGTTTTAGTGTAACCTCTGTCTTCTTTTGAGGAGTTCCCCACATCAGTGGGATTGAATCATCTCATCCCTTCAAGCTTTCATATAAGGGCTGGGCAATTAGACCATAGTTGGGTATCCAGATTCTATAATACCCAGTTAGCCCCAGGAAAGCTTGAAATTGTTTTCGAGTCGTGGGGGAGGGCAACTGGAGGATTCCTTGTACCGGCTCAGAGGACAGCCTCCTAGACCCATGTGTAATCTGAACTCCCAGGTAAGTGACCTTTGTCTCGACCATCTGTGCCTTAGCACACAATACTTTATATTCCCATTCTGGCAAAAAAATTAGAACCTGAATTGCATATTTTTGGGCACTTTTCTCAAGTGGAGAGCAGATTAGTAGGTCATCTATATATTGTCGTATTTCCCCATTAGGTTCCAGGTGCATATCTAGGAGATCCCGGCTAAGGGCCTGTCCAAACAAGTGGGAGCTATCTCTGAACCCCTGAGGTAATACTGTCCAAGTCATCTGTTGGTGTTTTTCTCCTGGGGCCTCCCATTCAAAGACAAAAAGATATTGGGATTCTTTAGCCAGTGGTATGCAAAAAAATGCATCTTTGAGATCCAAGACTGTAAACTACTTGGCACTGGGTGGGATTTCTCCCAAGATTCCATAGGGATTGGATACTGTGGGATGGAGGGGGATTATAGCTTCATTTATGATCCGGAGATCTTGAACCATTCGCCAGGTCCATCCTTTTTCTTTACTGAGAGGCTTGGGGTGTTACATGGCGAACTGATGGGGACCGATAGCCCACAAGCAAGGAATTTATTAATTAAAGGCTGTAGTCCCTCTCGAGCCTCTCTTTTGAGGGGATATTGTTTTTGGTTAGGAAACCGTGTGGGATCTTGGAAGACAATGATGACTGATTCAGTCGGGTGGACTCGTCCAGGAATCCCCTGGTCCCACACCTGGGAGTTAATTTTGTCTTCCCATAGTTTTTGGTCCCTCTCTATTGAAGAAGGTGTAATGAGTTCTTCAGTAGTAACCAGGAGCTGTAGGGCCCTAGGGTCTGAAAAGCTTCCCATCACAAAGGTGGTCCACAGTTTAGTGAGTATGTCTCTTCCCATTAAGGGAGTAGGACACTCAGGGACCACCAGAAACTGGTGGGAGAATATCTGTCCATCCCAGCAACAAAGAAGAGCTTGGGTGAATCTTTTAGTAGTTGCTTTTCCTGTAGCACCCAAAATAGTACAGGTTTGGGAGGAGAAGGCTCTGGAGTAGGAGATCAAGACACAGTAGGTAGCCCCTGTGTCAACCAAGAAATTCTCAGACCTACCTGCCACATCCAGTTGCACCCTTGGCTCCAGCCCCGTGATGGTTATCTGTGACAGGTGGGCTGGCTGGAGCGGGCCGCTTCAGTCCTCTTGAACCATCGTGAGGGAAGGCTTGCTGCTTGACCTTGAGGCTCTTGGGTCCCCAGGGCAGAGTGCCGCCCAATGTCCCAGTTGATGGCATTTGTGGCAAGCCGTTCTAGGAGATCTGTCACGGTTAGGACACTCTTTGGCCCAATGCCCCGCCTGTCTACAGATGAGGCATTTGCCTCGTGCCTTGTCCTTCAAGGAATCGGGGTGTGCCCTAGGGCTTCCCTGGAGGGCAGCCAGCATCTGGGCATGCCTTGTCTCTTTCCTTCTCTCCCTCTCCTGGGCCTTGGCCTCCCTCTCCTATTCTCTGTTATAAAAGGTATTGGTGGCTGTCTGGATCATCTCATCTAGAGAGGCAGCAGAGTCCTGCTGCTGTAGCTGTTGTAACTTAATTCTGATATCTGATGCACATTGGGACAGGAATTTGTCCTTTAAAATCACCTGTCCCTTGTAAGCGTCTAAGTTCAAATGGTAAACTTTTGGAGGGCCTCTTTTAGCCTTTCCAGAAAGGCAATGGGGTTCTCATTGGGCTCCTGAGTTATTGCTGAGACCCAGGCATAGCTAATTACTTTTTGTTGAGCTGTTTTTAGTCCTGTCTTCACACAGATTAGAAAATGATCTCTTTCCCAGATGTGTTCAGGGTCATTCAGTTATCAAGGATGCATCTCAAGGGCATCTGCCAGGAAGTGGATCGGTTATTTCCCATCTGAAATACAGTCATGTTAGAGAGGAAAAGGAAAAAAAAAAAAAAACTAATAGGCTTTCTAAAGTTTATCCTACCCAGTACTGTTGCAACCTGAGAGCCAGGCGTCCCCGGATCAGGGTGCAGATCCCCAGGCAGATCGAGGCGTGACAGCCTCCTGGGACCCGTGGGACTGGCGGATCCCTGAGCAGGTTGAGGCATGACAACCTTTCAAGGACCAGATGCCTAGGCAGGTCAAGGCGTGATGACCTCCTGCGACCCCCGGGCTGGAGTTTGGGCGTCCCCAAGGTCTCCAGCGTGACCAGTGCTAGATAGGATTAAGGGGCTGGATGTTATACAGTACTTCCCTCCCAAGGCCGGCTATTCTCTGGTTATCCCTCTAGAACATTGTAGAGGCAACATTGTGGGCCCGGATGGGGCTGAGGAGAGGAGCATGAAACCGGGCAGGAGGGGGCGAGGGGGGCAGACAGAGCAGAACCTTTGAAGGAATAACATAGCAGGAGGGTATAACATAAACCGATTAAAATCAGTTGGGTCCAAGAAGACAAGTCAAATTCAAGTAAACCTTAATCCCCAATCTGTAAGCCAAAAGACAAACCCATAAATGGCAGGACAGCTCTAAGGCACTGTTGAAAGATGGAGAAGTGTGTCGTTCCCCAATGGCTGGGATGATCTTTCCACTCATTAGCGTATGAATTAACCCCGCTTGAAAAACCTAGCCAGGCCACATTCCATGGCCTGTACCCTGTAGAATGGGCGCTTCTCTCTGAATCCTAACAAATCCACCTCATTGCCACCTATAGCTTTGTCTGTCACTGGATTTTTGCAATGAGATATTTCTAGGGGAAGCACACTGATTGAAACCGCCCACCCTGGCCAGGCACCATAGTAACCATTTGCATGAGTTGTTTTATGACAGGAGATCCTGTAAGGAATATGGAACTAATAAGCCACCACCAACCAGAAGAGTTCGGGAAAGGTCAAAAGGAAACACCGCGTGTCCGTCCACTTCCCAGAATCCCTCTTGCTAGCATCCATCTTGGCTGAGCGCTGCGTGCGCCACCAGGAAAGACTCTGAATTAGAATGACTGGCCAAAGACCACCCGGAAACTAATCCCATCACCATAAAACCCGAGCCTGTGAGCCACGCAGGAGAGCAGTTCTCCTGGGTTCCCTTACCTACTGCTCTCCACCCGGGTGCCATTTCCGGATAAAATCTCTTGCTTTGTCAACATGTGTCTCCTCGGACAATTCATTTCCGAGTGTTAGACAAAAGCCCAGTTTTGGGCCCTGAAAGGGGTCCCCCTTCCTGCAACAATATCAGAGCCTAAGCTTCATTGGATCCTGAAGCCAGGCATCCTGGATTTTGGTCGGGCTTGAATCCTGGGAGAAAGAGCTCAAGGAAAGGAGGAAAAAGCAGTGGGAAAAACGTAAGAAGGAATGCCCCTCATAGCCTGCTAGGAAATTTGCTAAATATCTGACTGGTGCTCAGTTTTCATTGGTCTGATCTTCGACACAAAGAGTAAGGACAGAAGAACCCCCACCGGCTTTTGTAACAGCTACTGGGGCCCAGCAGATAGTGCCTTTGGCACATACCAAAGAGTAGCCTCTCCAGAGTCCCTCAACTGCACCCACTGCGGCCCGCCTGTTCGCAGGGGATTCGAGGAAACAAGAAACGAGAGATTGTAAAGGAGTTAAGATTTTGTTAGGCATATGTCCCTCCAGCCATAGGAGCGAGGACCTCCTACCTTAACCAGAGGTCTTCTGGAATCTGAGGCTGAGCCGCGTGGGCTTTCTGCTGAGTTCCTTTTTCGCGGCCCGGTTTCCAGCACGTCGGGCCTTCCCCTGCGCTGGGTTTTCTTCGCCTTCTGCTTCTACCGTGGGAGCTTCGCTGAGTTGGGCTCCTGCTGCGCTTGGCCTCTTCCGCGTGGAGGTTGTTTCAGCAAGGTTAAACCCGAGTCATGGCACCATAGATATCAGGCGAGTGTATGCTCCTCGATTCTCTGTCTCGTCACAACAAAGATTTGGAGTGACGGACATTAAAGCCCCCTCGGCGTGTTACAGCTCTCGGGTCTTGGACGGACCGTGTTATAGCTCATGGTCTCGAATGGACCGCGTTACAGCTCTTAGGTAAATCAGTGTTACAGCTCCGTGTTACAGCTCTATTTTATTTAGAAGATAACAGGAAAATCCATCTTCGAGGTGTGAGGGCATGTTGACCCAAAGACACAAAGAGAAGAGTGCCCCAGCGCACAGGAGAGAGAGAACTAGCTTTGGCTCCTCTTTTTATATGCTTTTCTCTCCCTGGGCCTGTCCTATGTAAATTGGGCCAGCCAGGAGTGCTGTTTGTTTTACCTGAGGTTCTCACTCTGTTCCTGGGACCTTCCTTTGTTCTATTTTTGCAGGCTTTTCCCTTCCAGGTCTTTTAGCCACCGCCATTCTGGACTCTTTTTCCCTATTCTAACTACCTAACAGTTCCACACAGAAGGCTCCCATCTACGTCCACTGCCATCCAGAAACTTTCCTCTCACAGCCATTTCCCTTCACTGTCTTCCTCCTCTCTGGGTCCCCCAGGGAATTCCCCTCTGGGCCCTCTGCATACGTATACTGTCCACTCCCCTTCTGTCCCAGGCTCACCTGTCTGTCCACAGTCACACCCACACGCACACACACACATACATCAAACACCTAACATCCTGCCATAGTAATGAGTTGTAGTTACTCCCCTCACACCCAACATACTCTCCCCAGGGGTCCCTCACTCTCTTCACTTACCTTCCTCATCACACATAAGTGTCACCGCCACACACACTCCTCTCTTCTGCCCTTCTCCTCTCAGGCACTACCTCCTTTCTATCACACAAACACACACACACAAACACACTCATACTCTGATGAGTCCTCCCTCAAGACAGGGGGCTCTGCAGCAGTCTCAGGGCCCACACACAGCTCGGGGTGGTTCTGGGAAGAGTCTGGCTGCCAGGACTCTGCCCCCAGGCTGATCCAGGAATTTTAGGTCTCTACCAGTCAATCCTAAACTAAACCAACCCTGAATATTCATTGAAAGGACTGACGCTGAAGCTGAAGTTCCAATACTTTGGTCACCTGATGCAAAGAACCAACTCATTGCAAAAGACCCTGATGTTGGGAAAGATTGAGAGTGGGGCAACAGAGGATGAAATGGCGGGATGGCATCCCTGACTCAATGGACAGGAGTTTGAGCAAATTCCAGAAGATAGCGGAGGACAGGGAAGCCTGGCGTGCTGCTGTCCATGGGGTCACAAAGAGTTGAACATGACTTAGTGACTCAGCAACCTGAATCCTACCTGAAACAGTGCCTTCTCTTTTTTAATGCTCCAGCCCCATACCTAAAGGAACTCATCAAATACACTCCTACTAGTGTGCAGCCCCGAGACCCCATGAATAGTCATATTCATTTACTAATCAACCTAAAATTAATTTTTGTATATTGTGTCAAATAGAAATTACTTTCTATTTACATCATTAACCAGTTATCCCTTTCCTATGTACTGATCACTATACCCTTCACTGGTATTTCTTGCCACACCTACTAGATGTCAAGTGTCTAGACATCCCTGGGTCTATTTCTTTGCTGTTTTCTGAAACTGGTCTCCTGTCTGCATTATGACTCACCAACTACCTTTGGTGTTGGAAATACAGCTCAAGCCAATCCCGGCTGGGTTGGAAGTGAAGTCTTTCATAAAAAATTACCAGACCCGACAGCTTAAAACAATCAAAATTTATTCTTTGGCCGCTGTGAAAAATAGAAATCTGAAATAATTTGTGTCCTTGATATACAGGAGTTTTAATAAAAACTTGTAATTCTCATCAGAAAAGAAAAATGTACAGCATCTTCATAATTGAATTAACTGATTTTATTCCGGAAGGAGAAAACTTCCAATTTGTCTAGATAGAGTGAAAACTGAGATATTAATTTTTTGTTGAAATGTGACACCCCTACAGTTTAGTGCACAAATCTCAATAAATGGTCAATCAGTCAGTTCAGTCACTCAGTCATGTCCGACTCTTCGTGATCCTATGGACCGCAGCACGTCAGGCCTTGCTGTCCATCACCAACTCCCATAGTTTACTCAAACTCATGTCCATTGAGTCAGTGTTGCCATCCAACCTTCTCATCCTCTGTTGTCCTCTTCTCCTCCTGCCTTCAATCTTTCCCAGCATCAGGGTCTTTTGAAATGAGTCAGCTCTTCGAATCAGGTGGCCAAAGGATTGGAGTTTCAGCTTCAACATCAGTCCTTCCAATGAATATTCAGGACTGATCTCCTTTAGGATGGACTGGTTGGATCTCCTTGCACTCCAAGGGACTCTCAAGAGTCTTCTCCAACACCACAGTTCAAAAGCATCAATTCTTCTGTGCTCAGCTTTCTTTATGGTCCAACTCTTACATCCATACAAGACCACTGGAAAAATCATAGCCTTGACTCGATCGACCTTTGTTGGCAAAGTAATGTCTCTACTTTTTAATATGCTGTCTAGGTTGGACATAACTTTTCTTCCAAGGAGTAAGTGTCTTTTTATTTCATGGCTGAAGTCATCATCTGCAGTGATTTTGGAGCCCCCCAAAATAAAGTCTGTCACTGTTTTCACTGTTTCTCCATCTATTTGCCATGAAGTGATGGGACCGTATGCTGTGATGTTTGTTTTCTGAATGTTGAGCTTTAAGCCAACCTTTTCACTCTCCTCTCTCACTTTCATCAAGAGGCTCTTTAGTTCTTCTTCACTTTCTGCCATAAGAGTGGTGTCATCTGCATATCTGAGGTTATTGATATTTCTCCCAGCAATCTTGGGTGAGCCGTGGTTGCTTGGCACTAGAGCAGTAGTGGATAGGTACTCCACGTCCAAGGTCAGGAGCAGTGGCTGTGATTTGCTGGACTGGCCATGTGGAGGTACCCCAAGTCCAAGGTCAGAGAAACCCCAGTAAGATAGTAGGCACTGGAGTGGCTGTGAGGAGATAGCCCTGGTCATCACCAACTCCCAGACCATCTCATCCTCTGTCCTTATTAAGGAATGTAGAAAAAAATGTTTGTCCTTTCCTCCTCCTTGAGGATTCCAGACCCCATCTCCTCCCTTGAGAGCACCAGACCCCTTTCCCCTCCTCGGGGTCCCAGGAATTCTTATCAACTTCCCTAGGAATTGACTCTCTCAGCTTGCAGATGGACATCTCTTCCCCATGTCTTCACATGGCCCTCCATGTAACATACCAGGTCTGTTCCATTTTCTTAGAAGGATACCAATCAGATTGGATTAGGGGTAGACCCTAATGGCCTCATTTTAACCTTATTATCTCTATAAAGGCCTTGTCAATAAATATGGTCATATTCTGAGGTCCTGGGGGTTTAGGGTTTTAATACATGAATTCAGGGGAATACAATTCTGGCCATAAAAGCATGAAGTAACTGTGCATAAAAGTGAGAACACATAAAGTATATCTCATTAAACCACATATATTTATTCCTAACTCATTTGCCTCTTAATGGAGTTTAAAATTCCACCTAACATGGAGGGAACTCATAGAAAAGCATCAGGTAAAGCTGATACCCTTAACTGATTAGGAGCAAATATCTTGTTTAGCAAATTTTTCACAATGACTAAGTCAATACATGGGAAGGGCTCATCAACAGCTGTGGAAAGTCAGGAGTTCTCTAGCTTCTTGGTAAACACAACTCCGAGTAGAAGAGAATATACTAGACTGGCAGCCAGACTGTCAGTAAGGATCAGTTTCTTCATCCAAGGGCTCATCTGACATTTCTACCTTCTCATGGTCAATGGAAGAAACATCAGATGATGGAAAGAAGAGCTGTTAGAACATTAGGTAAACTGTTGAACTGAATCACGGTATTGTCAGAAAAGAAACATTTTTTCCATCAAAGAACTGGGAAACCCTGGGTGTGATCTCAATAAGACAACACCCCACCCCAGCCTTTTGAAGCTTAGACCCCACCTCTCCCTACCTGCCACAGGAGTAGATACTTGGTTTCCCTCTGCTCACTGCACTATCTTACTGCCTACACAGCCTCTTCTACCCCAACAACGGAGTAATTTCAGACCAACCGGAAAGTGTGGGGGCCCAAGACTAAGAAAGGGCATCCTCCTAGGTGCCAGTAGACAGGGGTTTGGGTGAGACCCGTGGCTCACTTCTCTGAAGTCCTGCCCAGAACAAACCTGCCCAGGAACCAGAGGCCAGCCTGATTCTCACTTTCCGTGGTCCCTGATTTCTTCATACATTTCTTGATGATGATGACAATTAGGCAGATGAAGATGATGAAGATAAAGATCAATGGGAGGATGCATTTATTTAATGGGATAGATGCAGGCTGGTGGTTATTCGGGGCCTCTGTGAGTGGTTCTAAAACAAACGAAAAGGCACAAGCCTTGTCACATCTAAGAGTCCACCTTCCTCAGCATCTACTGTCCCCAGACAGCACCTGTACACCTATATAGATGCTGGCTCGTTATGTGAAGCCATTGGGGCAGAAAGATGAATGGAGTTGGGCTCTGTCCTCATAACAGAGCTCCTATTTCTACTGAGGGAGACAGCAAATGTTTATTTGATAATCTTGCAGGTGGACACGTTTACTGTGGGGAGTCCTTTTTAGGGAGGACACAGCTGGGGAGGTGCTTAATTCGGTCTGGGGAGGGGTGAGGGCTTCTGTAAGTGACATTTCAGTTGGTAAAGGATCAGGACAATAGAAAGGAGAGAAGGTCTGGAAACACAACATGTATATAAGTCTGGGGACCATTTAGCAGGGTTATGGAACCGGTCATTGGTTAATGAGGAAGGGGGCTCCTGTGCTAAGGGAGATAGGCTTGCAAAGGAGGATGCTGGGAAATCCTATGCAATGCCCATCACTGACTCTCGAAACAAGAAGTCCACCAAAAGATCAGTCACTCCATCCAACTATCACATTTTCAACTGCACAAACATATGTGTTCATATCCACACATGAAGGCACTAGACCTTTGAAGAGAGCTACCACCCCCCCCCACCTCCCCCACCCCCCACTCAGTTACCTGTGGGCTCTGGGAGCACCATGTTCTCCCAGTGTTCCAGGAATTCCCTAAGCCAATAACTGCAGTCTCCCATTGAGATCTTCCTGAAATACTCTGCCAGTTCCTGGTTGTTCTCCCACTCCTCCTTGAGGCCTGTGGCTCCAGGATCGATGACTGTCCATGTTATGCTCATGGTGTCAAGGAGGAGGGCTATCCATCCATCGCGGCTGAAGAGCAAGGATGCACCAGAGCATTGCTCGGTTTCAGGCTGACAACACAGCCTGACCTGCAGGGAGGGAGGACCTGCGCCCCCCACACAGTGAAACTTTCTGGACTGTCCACTGCCCATCGTCCCCAGTCACTCAAGTGTGTGCACATCTAGGGGCCCGTGATCTTCCGACCATGATCTCCCCTCTTACCCATCAGGTCCAGCGGGTCTCTAAGGCTGGACAGTGTTCAGTCTTTTCACAGGAAGGGCCTCCCTGCATGCACTCCACCCCCACCCCTCTCTTGCTGTCTCCAGCACGCCACCCCCTCCCATATTACACCTCATCTCCTTTTTGTCCAGTTTGATGACAGGCAGGACCATCCTGAGCTCTCTTCCTGCTTCTCCCACCGTCTGGCTCAATTCAGTCCACGCTTTGGTGTCGTTTACCTCCTCCCCCACAAACCCAAAGGTCTGACCTTGTTGCTGTCACTGTCATACTGGAGGAAAGGCTTTGTGTCCATGGAGCTCTGGACTTGACACCAGGGCTGGCCAGGTCTGGACTGAGATTTGACAGTGAGGTGGAGGCACAGAGAGAGGGCATCTGTGAGAGAAAACCACAGGTGTGTCTGGGAGATTCCCCTCCAGGGCCTGGTTGCAGAGGGAGGGGTCTCTATCCCAGAACCCCTCCTCTGCTGCATCCTCAGTCCTGCCTCACCTTTAACTGTCTGAGCTTTAGTTAAACACTTTGATGCCACTGTGGATCTTTTCCGTCCATATACTATTAGCAGGAAGATTTCTCTGATATATGGTGACTCAGGCAGTAAAGAAACTGCCTGCAATGCAGGAGACCCGGGTTCGATCCCTGGAGATGGAAATGGGAACCCACTCCAGTATTCTTGCCTGGAGCATGGACAGAGAAGCCTGGCAGACTACAGTCTGGCGTAGGGTGGCAAAGAGTCAGACACACCTAAGTGACTAAGCAGGCACATGCCCGCTTGTGAGGTAGCAAAAACAGAAGACAGTGTCTGCTTTCTAGAGACTTAAAATCTATCTGGACAGACAAGACTTTCAACAGAATGGGAACAAAGATGCCATAGGACACATGCCACATTCACAATGGGTCCCTGGGCATCAGGAAAGTTTTATTGGAGTAGGAGGTGGGACTTGCCAGGAGAGGGAAAGCTACTCCAGGAGAACAGGCCCAGGTACCCTGCCTTGGGCGGGGTCCCGGAAGGCAGGATGTCACCTCCTGGGCAGCCAGTCCACCCAAACCACACCCTCACCATCCTAAGAGCAGGTGGACAGGCGCCCACCAGGGTGGAGCCCCTTCCCTCCCCATTTTCTCTTGCCCGCCCCACACCAGAGCCCCAGATCCAGGACACTCACTGCCCAGAGTCTTCCTGACTTCGGTCAGCAGCAGAATCAGCAAAAGATGACCTGTGGTGTGAGCCAGTGACTTTCCTCCCTGCAGTTTTAGGAGCATGACAGGAAAACAGTAGCCTGGGGTGTGTCTATACCTCTGCCTCCTGGCACCGCACAAAGTCTTCAGCCCTAGACTGAGGAAGCCCTGCTGAAAAACGAGAAAAATAACACTTATGCCCAGGAAGTATTTCTTAAGTTTCAAACGTAATTACTCATTAAAAAAAAAAAAAAAAAAAAAAAAAAAAAACAACATAGTCATGACATTACAAAGCCAAATTCACTTTGAACAACTATCCTCCCTCCAAAAAAGCCCTTTTCTGGTGTGAGCAAGAAAAGCCCACGTTTTGTTCGCTCTCCTGCTCACTCCACGAGCCACTTCCTCCTCTGATCTTTTTTGAACTCACTTCCTTCTCACTCCTGCCCCACCGCCGCTGCCGTCTCCTGCTCAGTTATCCCTTCTTTTCTCCTCCATCCATTTTCCATCCTAACCTTTCTCTGTGATGATTACGATTCACTCCATGTTAGTCACTCAGTCGTGTCCGACTCTGCGACCCCCTGGACTGTAGAGCCCGCCAGGCTCCTCTGTCCATGGGATTCTCCAGGCAAGAATACTGGAGCGGCTTGTCATTCCCTTCTGTTAATCAAACCAGCAGCGGCCGATCCGCCCTAGGTCTGTCATATCGGAGGAGGGTGTACAAGAGTCCAATCGTCCTGTTGGAGCCGAGCTCCAGAAGAGCCGTGAATTTATTACCGTTTGCTCATCGGCAAGTTGCAAAGTCCTCCTAGGGCCCCGGAGGAGCAAGCTCACCACCAAACGTTGACGGATTTTCCCGAGTCAAGCAGCAGCGGCCCCCTCCCGCCTTTCCCAGCCCCCTCCCCTGCCCTAGGCGTCTCCCGCAGGATGTCAGCCGCGCAGGTGGCTCAACCCCGCGGTCTGCCGGGTGTTGGCTTCGGGGTGGCGGGAGAAGACAGAACATTTCGGGGGGGCGCCCTGGGTTCGTACTCACCGCCCACTCCTCCTCCGCACCCGGCTCCTGCGATCGGCGGGGCGCGGTCCTCGCCTGCCCGGTCCAGCCAGGGTCGCTCTCGCGCAGATTGAGACTGTCGAGTGCGCAACCACAGAGAAGTTCCGAATCTCTCCTCGGGGTTTTCTGTTTCATTCGCTCTTTCGAATCTCGGCCAGACGCCCCGCGGCCACGGCTCTGGAGCTCTCGGCCGGCGGCACTTCGAGCGGCTTCGCTGGAGCGGGGATCCGCGGGCGGGCGCGGAAGAGGGGCCCCGGCGGAGGGGCCGCGCTCGCGGGACCGCGACCCCGGGAGGCCCGCCCGGCCGGTGAGCGAGTCTCCGTAAGGAAGTGCCCGGGGTGCGGGGTGATGAGGAGGCTCTTTCCGGTAAGCCGGGGTGACTTCGGACCCGGGACCTGGGACGGGGGGCGGCCGAGGAGCCACGGGCGACTTCTCGGTCCTGCGGGGGCCGAGTTTCCCGGCGCTCGGGCCCCGCCACTCTCTTCTCTCCACCATCCTCTCCTCCGTTTCCGAAAGCGATTCTTCCCTGGCCAGCTGCCACAAGTCAGTCCTTCTTGGATGGCATTCCCTATAAGGGCAGCTAAATAAAGAGATGAGGTAAATAAAATACAAGGCAGCAGGCCATTTATTCTTCAGACTTTCCCTTACTCCCACCGGCCTTCCAGTAGGTCTGTGATCAAGTCTGGGACAAGTCAGAAGGCAGGGCATCACCCCGCCTCTCTAGGGGCAGCCCCTCTCTGCTCCTCCCCACGGTGGTTCCACGTTCACCTTGAACCTCCAGGGTCCCAGGCACGAGGTCTCCCCCAGCACCCCTCACTTCACACTGCCTCCCACACGGAATGTCTGTTGTGTATTGGTTTGATCTGATTTCAAATCCGCTTGCTTTTGACTTAAATGAAGTCAATCTACTTCTTTATGACTTAAATGAAATGTTCTAGTTCACTTGTTTATAACAAAAACAAAAAAGTTAGTTTTTCATGGTAAAGTTGTTTTGAGACTAGAATGATGTAAGATGTGGCAGAGTGTCATTGAATACGTTGTGGTTCATAAGCACTTTTTAGATCACCTGCCATGGGTCCTCGCTGGGAGCTAGTCCAGAGAACACACACATTATGGAGTGTGAGCTCTTTATCTATTCTAGATGTCAGTCACTTACCAGATATATGTGCGCTGGTTCTCGGGTTCAGTCGCTCCGTTGTCTTTGGCTCTTTGCGACCCTATGGTTGTAGACCCTCAGACTCCCCTGTCCATGGGATTTGCAGGCAAGAATACTGGATTGAGTTGCTATGTCCTCCTCCAGGAAATCTACCTGATCCAGGATCGAACTTGTGTCTCCTGAGTTGGCAGGCTGATTCTTACCAATGAGCCACCTGGGAAGCCCTACCAGACAAATGACTTGTAAATATCTTCTCTCATTGAAGATAGTCTTTTCACTTTCTTCATGGTATCCTTTAAAATGCAATTTTTTTTATTTTGAAAGTCTTTTTTTTTTTTCTGTTGTAATTTGTGTCTATATTGTATTTTAGAAGATTTCTGCCAAATGCAAAGGCAAAGATTCACTCATCTTTTCTTCTAAGACTTTCATAATTTTAGCTCTTCAATGTGTGTCTATGATCCATTTTGAGTTAATTTTGTATATGGTGTAAGGGGGCAGGTCAACCTCATTCTTTTGCATGTGACTCTCCAGTTGCCCCAGCACCTTTGGCTGAAAACACTCTTCTTTGCCCAGGACTTGACTTGGTAGCCCCTTAAAAATCAATTGACCCTTGTCAACTTAAAAAATAGTCACAACCTAAAGGTTGAGAGCCGTGTTATATTTGGTGGAAATTTTTAAGACATAAGTCCGGGAAGTAGCATCTGAAGCAGCCTCAAGAGAACTCTTCTGAGAAGGTGGCGGGGAGGAGTCAGGTTATGTAGCAGTTTGCAACAAAGGGCAGGTAGTCTGAACATCCAAAGTATTTTCGTAAATTAAAGAAAACCAGATATCTCAAGTTTAGGAATTTAGTGCTTTCCTGTATATGGGAAGATGCAAGAGTCTGGGCTCACTGAAATCATTCCTTTCATGTGCATCTCAGCTCTCTGGGGCCAATTGTCTGTGTTTTCACCTTCCCAGTTCCTCAGGGCTCCCAGGAGCAAGTGGCTGCAGCCTGATTCCTGCCATATCACAGGTGTTCTTTTCCCTCCTGAGTACTCTGGAGGGCTGATGACTGTGACATCCTTGTTTACTGACATAGCAGGAAATATTCCATTTCAGTCCTTTCCCTTGGTCAGAAATTTAACCAATATTTGAGAGACATTTCATGACCAATTTTGGTCCCACGGTGCTGAGAGGCTCATCCCAGGTCAGGTGAAAGTTTTCGTTGATATATCACTCCAGGTATTAGTTTCTGGATTAGACCCATTGATAGACAATAAAAGATTTTCTGGATCCTCTGTCTTTTAACCTATTGTGATCCAGGAGATAGTTCCCTTCTTTTCTTTTCCCATACCTAGAGTCACACTATTATAATTAGTGATCACATACAGAACTAAATATTTGATTGTTTTAAGTCATTGTTACATTTGTTGATTATACACTCTAAGAGACAACAATCTTATAAAATAGACAGAATATAAGTAATGTAGCTGTTAACAGCAAGATTGACAGAGTCATAGTGTAGTAGAGACACAGGCATAAACAATTTGGAAACGAAAAATAAAACCAAGATTAGTATCACTAGTTGTAATCAAGTTGCAATAAACCATCAAATTCATAGGAGAGCCAGATGGAGAATCCAAATTTTGCCAGAATCAGGTAGAGAGAAAAAGTTAAATGTTTCATCTTTGTTTACAAAGGCTTTATATATCAACTTGTGACAGGATCAGAGAAAACAGTTTACCGGAAAACAGAGTCAAGTTAGTATGTTTCCTAAAATCAAAGTTATAAATTATATTTATCGATTTATTTAGTCTCATGTACTTAATTCCTATTGATCTGCAGGAATTAGTCAGATTTTCTATTATAGTGTGCCATTTGTTACCCAGTTTAGTGGCATTACCTAAAGGCTATGAGAAACTTACATTTGTTTAAACAGTTTCTTTTTATGAGTCTTTTTGAAAATCTCTATTTTGTTCAAGCAATGTAAAATTATAATACTCTATGAAGGACAAATTTAAAATAGTATAGTTAAAAAATTTGTATACAATGTAATTAGCAGGAAACTTGGATATTTCTGTAACATATAGCCTTTTAGGATAATAACTAGAATTATGACTGATACCATTATATCAGGACATATCAGATGTTAGGGATAAATTTTGGAATATCTATATTAATGACATTTATCTATACATTACAACCTAAAGTTTACCTTCAATAACTTGACAATGTTTTTGAATTAAAAATAAACTTAATTTAGTATTTCTCTCTGAGATGTCTCAGAGATGTTTTTTTGAAGCATCCCTGAGTCAACTGGAGGCTAAAGGAGATTTAGTTAGATTTTGCTATTTGGGAAGTTTGTTAGAAATATTTTTTAAAAAGTTTTAAAACACAACAGGATCATAGGTGACTGAAACAGTACTTATTCACTTCACCAAAGTCACAAAAGCAGTGAAAATAAATATGGCTCACCTAAGGGCACAGAAACTCATGCGATTTGTTCTTGAACAGGAGCACTTTGAACAGAGAGAGAAACCAGATCCCAGCCTTGCATTAGCTTCCTTAATCAAATCCATTTAGTTAGCTTCAATCTAAGTGTTGTTCATCCTAACTATGTATAAATTTTTTTCTTCCTCACGGTTCCTTTGCATAATCTCTCATCAGTTTCAGTAATCATCCTGTCTCTCATTTTTCCATCTAAATATGATCAACCGGCTAATTTTTTTCCTCCAGAAAGTGTAATTTCATTTCTCATATCTTTTTGAACTGAAAACATATTTTACTTCTTCCTATATACTGAAATGTTACTGTATTATTCCTTATAGCTTTACTGACATGTTTTAATTAGAATCCTCAACACTTAAAACCTTAGTTTTTAGTCAAAGCTAAGAATTAAGCAATGAATTGTCTTTTACACTGGCATTTTATAGACTGGTTATCATAAACACCAGTGATAAGTTTTTAAAACTTTTGTTCTCTTACAGAGAACATCTCGATGTGATACCAACATATTTATTGATATTTCTAAATACCTTTAGTTTTTTTTATTTAGTAACTGATTTCTCAGTATCTTTTATTCAATAAACTTTTGTCACTTAAATTAACACAGTTCTAGGACTTTCAGTCAGTCAGTCATTTCAGTTGCTCAGTCGTGTCCAACTATTTGTGACCCCATGGACTGCAGCATGCCAGGCTTCCCTGTCCATCACCAACTCCTGGAGCTTGCTCAAACTCAGTTATCAAATATCTAGAAAGATTATTTTAAGCAGACATTTCTAAAATATAATTATTTTAAAGAGTTTATCTCAATGATTTTATCTCACTTACATTTGCTTTCAGATTTCATCATATCAAGTCATTTTTCTTATAACAGATCTAGTAAGGTCTTACATATTAAATCTAGGTACAGTAAGGAGTTACATAATTTTGATGACTCTTGACATATCTATATCAATTAGATAAACAAACAAACATTAATACCAGATATCAACTTAATATTGGGTATTTCCCAGTTCACATGAACCTGAAAGTTACTTTAGCCACTGTCTTTAAATGTAAGCGCTTTTTATTAAAATTAAATAGTTATTTATAAATCTAATTTTGATAAAACTTTTTAGAAGTAGAGATATCTCATATGTATAATGTGTACACAGAAATAGACAGGCGAAACCACAGATCTCATAGCTTCACTTAAAAGCTTAACCATGAATCGCGTATTACAATATAACCTTAATAGTTTACAAAGAACAGCTGAAATACATTTATGTTGTTTGCTCTGATGACCAAGGCTTTGCTATCTGTAAGGTTTGGTTAAGAGAACATTCCCAGCGATTTTAATTTTAAAGCTGCCACTTTTTCCCCTTGGTTTCAGGTCTTGTCTCATGGAGCTAATCTGGCTCAGTCTCAGTCCTTGCAGCTTGTATTTACATTTTGGTTTGTAAGAGATTTCTAAGAGAAAGCCAGTTGCTTTTATAGTTTTCCAAAGAACAGTTCTGTCACCTAAAGATCGGAAAATCAGTGATAAGATCGTTAACGAAACTGAAATTTCTTTTACTGTCTGTTTTAGAACTTTAGAGTTTAACTTACCATGCCTTCAAAGGTTTATATAAAGTATTTAGCAAAGGTCCTTTTGAGTTTACAAATTAGACCCAAAGCAAAATCACTAGTTTTATGAGTCCTTGTATGTTGGTTCCGAGTTTGTTTTTTGCTTTTTACTTGTATGGCTCAGGTAACAGTATTGGTTAGTACCTTTAGTTATTATCTCCTAGGTGACAATCTATATCTCTTATCTTATAATACCGGGCAGAAGAACTAGTCTCCAGTGAAACATGTCTATCCCATAGTATAATTAAACAAAAGATTTAGCCATTTTCCATAAATCTATTTAAATATACCAATTTTATATACTTTTATCTAAATCCATTAACTTTTATACCTTTTAACTTTAGTTTCTATCGTTATTGTTGTTCAGTTGCTCAGTCGTGCCCGACTCTTTGTGACCCCATGGACTGCAGCCCACCAGGCTCCTCTGTCCATGAGATTTTCCAGGCAAGGATACTGGAGTGGGTTGCCATTTCCTGCTCCAGGGGATCTTCCGAACTCAGGGACGAACCCGGGTCTCCTGCACTGCAGGCAGATTCTCTACCAACTGAGCTACAAGGGGAGCCCCCTGGGTATCTCCCATATATACATGAGGTGTAGATGTTAATAAACTTGGCCACCTGATGCAAGGAACTGACTCATTGGAAAAGACCCTGATGCTGGGAAAGATTGAAGGCGGGAGGAGAAGGGGACGACAGAGGATGAGATGGTTGGATGGCATCACCGACTCAGTGGACACGAGTTAGAGTAAACTGCAGGAGTTGGTGATGGACAGGGAGGCCTGGCGTGCTGCAGTCCATGGGGTCGCAAAGAGTCGGACACGACTGAGCCAAAGAACTGAACTGAATTGAAGGAACAAGAGCGTTGCGGTCTCCTGTAACCAGCGCAAGTTGGTGCACAGTGTAAACAGGCGGGTCGGCTTGTTTACGGGAAAGCGGGCGCCTGAGTGAGGGCCCCCCGTGTGACCGCAAGTGTGCCCCTCCCCGACCCCGGCGCGGAGCCTTTTGCGGTCGCGTCTAGGAAACCAGGGGCGGGGCCTGTCGGCGGAGCGGCTGCCCAGGCAGTCAGCGCCCAGGCGGAGGTCCAGACGCAGCTGCGGGCTAGCGGGAGAGGGTCGCGGGTTCTGGCTCGGCAGCCTCGCACTCCTGCAAAATTGGAATCCAGGTGGCAAAGGGAGAGATGGGTGGCTCCAAGACCCGTCTTGGCTTCCTCGTTTTGCTTCTGATTGGCGTGTTGAGCGGGACGTCCAGCGGTGAGTTCGGAGATGACGCTGCGCGGGGGGTGGCGGGGGAACGCGAGGAGGTTGGATGGGTTATGACCCGGAAAGGGGATGCGGGTGGTGTACGCCGGGGTTCGCGAAACTTCTTGCAGGGTGTCGCCGCCGCCTCCTCCTCTTTCCCTTCCCTCGGCCTCTTTGCTCCTCGGAGGCTCCTCCCGGCTTCTTGCCGGCTCTCCGGGCCAGAACAGGGGTCCCTTGGGTGAAGTAGTAATGCCGGGAGTTTGGGAGGTGACGCTGGGAGAAGAGGGAGCCAGGACGCGGCAGAAAATGCGGTTGAAACCCCCCAAGGGTCCAGACCGCCCCTGGGAAGTGGGAGCCCTGGAGCCGGGCGGGTTGGGACCTGGCTTCCCTCGGAGAAGGGACCCAGACCCGCCCCGACCTGTTCAACAGAGACCCTTCTGGTCCCTCCTTCTGCCGGGTCTTGAAAGACCAGCGCTCTTTCCCGGCCCTGTAAGTTATAAACGCAGAGCGGACCCGGGTACCCAGGAGGCGTAGGCGGCGCGATCCTGGCCGAAATGTGCTTGATTGCTCTTGTCTGAGCCGCAGCTGCTGGCTCCACCCCCGGCCCCCAGGCCCCGAGGCGGGGCTCCTCCCGATCCCGGGGATCCGCGGCGCAGCTGCAACGGCGATCCCCGAGACTCCGCGGTGCGGCCCCACCCGCGATCCGGGGGCTCCGGGGCACTGCTCCTCTCGGATAACGTGGCTCCGCGGCGCAGCTTCTCCCCGATCCCGGGGCTTCGTGGCGCGGCTCCGTTCCGCGATCGCCGAGGCTCCTTGGACGGCTCTACTCGTGAAACCCGTGCTCCGCGACGAGATTCCTTCCCCATTCTGGGACTCCGCTGCGCGGCTCCACCTGGGACCCCGGAGGCGGGTGCGAGCCTCTTCCTGAGCAGGGACCAGGTGCGCTGGCAAATTGATCTAGATGCAGAACTTTTTTTTTTTTTATTAGAGAAGTGACCTTGTTGGGCACTGCGTCTATCCTTTAACCTGTTAGTACCCAGCGAAACAGATGTCCTGCCTTTCACTTGGGCTGCAGAGTCTAAGCTGAATATAAGCAGGTTTCCAAGTAGACAGTTTCGTGGACCTGCCCCCAGCTCAGCATTTCTGCTAGGTGGGGGTGGGGGTGCGAGGGGCACGGGGTGGGGGGGTTTCCACGCACTCTATCAGTGATTCGGAAAGTAGATGGTGAGGTTATGATACTAAATGCAGCTCAACTTGACAGTAAGTTCTTCAAAACCCTTCTTCAAAAATTTGAAAGGAAGGAAAGTGTGCCACCAAAATCTTGAAGTAAAAACTTCGGTCTTGGACAAAGCCACTAGCAGAACTAGCTGGGATCCTGTCCATGCAGCTCGGCTACTTCTGCCCGCGTGTTTTGTATCAGCGCAGGGGTTTGCTGTGCAGTTATATTTCTTGTAGTGATAATATTAGCTGTTTTGCACCTTCATAGTGTGACAAGAATTGAACTGGAAGACAGCATCCGTGCACAGTAGTTCCCAAGGGTTCTCTCAGTCCTGTCCCAGATGACTCAGGATCTGAGAGGCCACACACCCAACAGTGGTACTTCCGGCCCCTTATCCTACCTTGTGGGCAGGTGGAGGAGTGTCTTGAGAAGTGCCACTGTTTTGGAGGCCAGAGCTCAGGTGAAGGATATCGAAATATACAAGGAGAGGATAACTCTATCCACGGAGAAGATGTACTCCAAGAAGGTAGTCTTGGGCATATTTTCCCTGGGATTTATGTAGATGAAAAAGATCCAAGTAAAGAACAGCAATCATTTGTGAAAACAGAGATTAAGCTTCTGAAATTCAGGTGACAATGATACTCACTGAACGTTGCAAGCTATGAGATCTTCATCACAGAAATTTTCCTCCTATTTCCCTTGTGTGTATAGAAGAAAGAGAAAACCCCTCGTGATATTGCCTTACATGAATTGGGAGAATCCTAAATAGTTTTCACAGCCTTGCAAATTGTGTGTCTCTGTGTGTATTAGTCAGTCATGTCCATCTCTTGCCACCCCATGGACTGTAGCCCGCCAAGCTCTTCTGTCCGAGGAATTCTCCAGGCAAGAATACTGGAGTGGGTGGCCATTCCCTTGTCTGGGTGATCTTTCCGACCCAGGGATCGAACTTGGGTCTCCTGAATTGCAGGCAGATTCTTTACTGTCTAAACCACCAGGGGAGCCTGCAACACCAGTTAGTAGAGGCCAATAATTCGCAGGCAATTTCTCAACAGGACCTGGTCCACAAGGTCAGACTGCCTGTGGAATGAGTTACTTGGTCAGAAGAGAAGTCCTCCACAAAGACCTGGCTGCTAGGAGCTCTGCCACTGATGACAACCTCAAGTTAAGAGTGCAGATAGCCCCTCTCCAGAGTGTTGTTCCCCATGTACTCTCACTGTCTGGGGGACAATGGAAGCGTGGGATCGATGGATAGCTCATGAACGTCTGATTAAGAATGAGTTCTCCAGACTTCCCTGGCGATCCAATCGTTAAGACTTCACACTCCCAATGAATGGTCCTGGTTCGATCCTTGGTCGAGGAACTGGATCCCACATGCCACAACTAAGAAGTCGGCATGTTGCAACTAAGAGTCTTCATGCTGTAGAAAGATCCCAAGTGCCACAAATAAGACCCAATACAGCCAAAAAAAAAAAAAAAAAAAATATTAAAAAAATAAGTTTTTTTTTAGTTCTCCAGTGCTAGTGTTGTGTGGGCCTTCAGAGTGATAGTGTAGGAGCTCATGGCTCTGGGTCAAATATCCCACACAGATGTCGACTCTTTAGAAATATGAAAGAAGGTTATCAAATACCCCAGCCTATCAACTGTCCTGATGAACCATTTGCTGTGATGGCTTGTGCTGGGCCTTAGATTCAGAGGAGAAGCCCAGTTCCAGCAGCTGGCCCGGTGTCTCACAGAGGTCCTTGCAGCCCTGGGGGCCCGTGTCTGAGTCTCCTCTCTCAGTCCCCCAGCGTCAGGAGGAAGGTGCCTGCTGAGGCCCACTTGGAGCCAGCTGGTCACATACATCACCCAGCACCGCAGAAACACATTTTCTTCCAGAACACCGCCTTAGGAATGCCATAGCATCTAAACTTTCTAAGACAGGCTTAATGATGTGGAATATTTTCTAGATATCACTTTCATTAGGTTGAACTGAAAATGTTTGTATAAACTCTTTGACCAAGAAATTTTTAAACAAGGCTATAAAATAATTTTTTTAAAATTGTACACAAATACTTGGACTAGCTTAGTGCCACGTGCTTTTTAGTTTCCACTTCCTCAAAGTAATGTAGTTGATTTACCCTTGAATGTGCTCTGCTTAGTTGCTCAGTCATGTTCGACTATTTGTGACTCCATGGACTATAGAGTCCATGGAATTCTCCAGGGTTGAATACTGGAGTGGATAGCCTTTCCCTTCTCTAGGGAATCTTCCCAACCCATGGATCGAACCCAGGTCTCCCACATTGCAGGTGGATTCTTTACCATTTAAGGCACCAGGGAAGCTCAAGAATACCGGAGTGGGTAGCCTCTCCCTTTTCCAGGGGATCTTTCTGACCCAGGGATTGAACTGGGGTCTCCTGCATTGCAGGTGGATTCATTACCTGATGAGCCACCAAGGAAACCCTTAAGTTTCTCTCTTTTCTTTCTTCTTCTTCTTCTTCTTTTTTTAAAAATATTTATCACTAGTCTTGGGAATTATTTGTCTATGAGATGAAATACTTGGTCTTAGGAAAAGAAAAAAGAAAAAATGCTGTTGCCTTGTACAGGAAAAAGCGGTGTTGGAGGAAGAAAACTTAAAAGTTAGAAGGAAAAAAAAGAGAAAAATACAATAGAAACAGAAACTACTCTTTCATGGAAAATTGCCTTAAAAATGTTTTTTTTAATAAAGAGTTCTGCCTTCTTACTTTGCGGAAAGTAGGAGCGGAATTAAATGAAACATCTTAAACTTCGCAGATCCTAGCATTTCTCAGAGCCAGAAATGTGTTTGGGGCAGTCAATAGTAAACAATGGTGATTTTATTTATTTTTACTTTCTGGAAAAGAAGATCACACAATTCCAGAAAGTGCAATACTGTTTTAAAGTTAAGAAACCCTTTTACTGCACCTGGAACAGTGCTATGCACAGAATGAGTGCCCGAGTTGTGGTGCATGGAAAAAAAAAAAAGGAAACAGGTTTTGTGCTTATCTTCAAGGCTGGAGTAAGCATAAAATGGATTTTTAAAAACACTTGAAAAAATTAAAGGATTCAGTTTATTAAAAAATTCCACATGCCTCCCCAGGAAGGCGCTCAATGCCTAGCCACTGATCAGCGCCTCCCTGGAGTCAAAGCTCCTCCCAGACAGCTCACGCTGTTACTAATTGAAGCTGGTTATGACTGAGATCCTACCACTGATGAAGTTAACAAGTGGTGGAAAAGGAAAAGTCGGTTTGTTCAGGAGCCCTGGGAAAACAGTGACCTAACGTCCTCAGATGTCTCCAGGCTGCCCGGTTAGAGAAGGGGGCGGAAGGGCTGCTGCGGGCGCATCCGCGTCCTGTGCAGTCAGGTTGTTGGCACAAGGCGGACGTCTGAGCCTCACCAGGCTTATGGTTTCAGCCAGTCTGGGGGTCTGTGTGCTTGCAGCCAGCAGGTTTTATGTGCTGGGGGTCTGCTTCCTGTAGAAACAACGTGAGGCTTGTGTCAGATCTTTGTTATCTTTCAGGGAACTGGTAATTTCATGACACAGCTATGTGGCTGGTCACAGTCTAAATTGTCACCAGTTTCCCAGCCTAAGGAGTATTCATTTCTCCATCTTCACATGTCCTAATCCTTAACTCTTAAACCACTGTTTTGAGACTCACAGGAGGCCTGGCTGACTAAAACTTTTCTACAAACAAGAGGAAGGCCGAGACCATGGGGGACGGGTCTTTCCACTAAGGCCGCCTAGAGCCCTTTCGGTTACAAGACCATTTATTACCCATTTCCCCATGATCCCAAGAAGCCCAGGGCCTCCAGCAGCTTCCTGTCTCTTGAAGAGAATCTAAACATGGCCTCTGTCAACTGGCATCCTATCCCTTTGTCTGATAACTCGCCCAGCAAAACCCCGGACCTGGCCCCCAGGACCTAAGATAGGAGGGACGGGAGCAGGGTTTCCCAGAGTGTGACACAGGGCCCGAGGGTGAGGCTGGGCATGCCCACGTCTGCCCTCTGGTCCCACACTCATGTTGTCTAGGAATTGGGACGGCGGCAGCCTATAATGGTTATTGATTAAGGCAGGAGTTGACAGATTTTTTTCTACAGAACAAAGTAAATGTCGTTGTCTCTTTAGGTCATTTGGTATCTGTCTCTGGGTGCAAAAGAGCTTCCACATTTGTGGAGCACCAGCAACCAAATATAATGTGTAAATCAACTGAGAACCAGACTTGTCCACTGTCCTGGTTTCTGACCCCGTAATGAGTGACCCATCCCCTAAAGAATCATCCACGAGCTGCCTCAGTTGTCTGTTTATGAACCAGAAACTTACCCTGTCCTGCCCTGTAGCTTCTGGTGGTGGGAATGTGATAGGAGGTGGGTCTGGCTGTTATGAGCTAATGCGCCCTCTCTGCTGTAGACTGGCTTCCTTGGTTCAAGGAGCAGTAGGGGACACTGCATGAGGCCACAGGTGTGAGCAGGGGATAGTGACCCTGTATCAACTCTGGTGTCAGGCCTAGGTCACCTGCTGGTACATCTTGTTTGTTCCCTGTGGCCCTGGTTATGCCAAGCCACATAATCACTTCTATCCTATGATGGCTGCCCTGCCTGAACTAGTAGTTAGGGGTTGATGAATCCCGATCATGATGGGCAACTGTGACATTCCATGACCAGAGGCCTCATCTCTGCCAGGCCCCAGGACCATTCCAGGAGCCACACTAAATGGTTTGGGCTTTCTCACTGCACGTGGTGTGTCATTTCTTCAGGACACTAGGAGTCTGTGTTGTGAGCCTCCATTAAAATGCCATGTACAGCATGGGGCACCTTTCTGAACACAGAGAGCTATGGTGTCACTGGTTCTGTTGGGTCATCTGCCCAAGAAGCAGGTCCAACACACTCATCATTCATCTGTTGTGACTGCTTTTGTGCCAGGACAGCAGTTGCAGCAGGGTCTGCAAAACCTGAAATATTTCATATGTACCATTAGAGGAAACCTATGGACCTCAGTGGTAATTAAATGGAGATAAGATAGGAACCACAGCTCTGCAGGCCTAGGGAGACTGTAGGAGGGTACTCGTTTCCATTATTTCCTCCAGGATATGATATTATTTACATGTCCTATCAGGGGATGGGGAGTCAGGGTCAGAAGTATGAATGTGGAATTCACTACTATGGTACCCTCACCCCATGGTAGTTTACTAACGACACAGATTGTCCATTCATGTCGGAAGTCCAGAACACGTGACATGAACACTGAGTGGATCTGTGGACCCAGAGATAATGACTGTTAGCAGGATCTGGGACAGGTGTCTATTAATTGCCTGATCCTCGGGGCATCACTTCACAACACGGGGGCCATGATCATGCTACCCGTGCATGATGTTAGTAACACACTGGGTCCAATATGAATGTGGGAGTAGTTTCTCCTTCTGCAGTTCCAGTTCAGTTCAGTCACTCAGTCGTGTCCGACTCTTTGCGACCCCATGGACTGCAGCAGGCCAGGCTTCCCTATCACCAACACCCAGAACTTACTCAAACTCATGTCCTTCGCATCGGTGATGCCATCCAACAGTCTCATCCTCTGTCATCCCCTTTTCCTCTGGCTTTCAATCTTCCCCAGCATCAGGGTCTTTTCCAGTGAGTCAGTTCTTTGCATCAGGTGGCCAAAGTATTGGACTTAATTACCCCAGTAAATAACCATGTGGCCTGTTGGGAGAGAATGGAAGGACTTTTGCATTTGCTGTGGTGTTGAAAGGGCCCTCCTCACTGGAACGTGGCTTCTTTCTCTGGTGATGCCTTCTGAGAAGTAGCTCAGTTCTGGAAATTTTGGTAGGGATGTTTGGTAGGGATGGCTGCTTTCAGCCTACTGATCATCCAGTCTTGTGTTTGTCTCTCATTGTTTTCTGTCTCTCAATCAAGCAGTTTGCATCCAGGTTCACTGACCATCTCTGTCTCTAGGATCACCCTGTGCTATGAGCCAGCACTGTACTCTCTGCAGTCAGGCCCTGGCTGGCATTGGGACTCTCTAATCCCTTTCAGCTTCCCTGTCAGCTCAGTTGGTAAAGAATCCACCTGCAACACAGGAGACCCCAGATCAATTCCTGGGTCAGGAAGATTCGAGGGAGAAGGGATAGGCTACCACCTCCAGTGTTCTTGGGCTTCCCTTGTGGCTTAGCTGGTAAAGAATTCACCTGCAATGCGGGAGACCTGGGTTCGATCCCTGGATTGGGAAAATCCCCTGGAGAAGGGAAAGGCTACCCACCACAGTATTCTGGCCTGGAGAATTTCATGGACTGTATAGTCCATGGGGGTCAAAAGAGTCAGACACAACTGACAGACTTTCACTAATCACTTTGACCATTGTACTACCTTTGCCTCTGACATACAACACTCCAACTGGAATCTGATCTTTCCTTATTTTCCATCCCTGTTCCTGCTGGAAGCCCACAGGAACATGGTCTCCTACCGCCATCCCTGACCTTCCACAAAAGTCAACCTTGAGCTATTGGAGATGCTTCTCATCCATGCTTTCCTCTTGGGTGCCATAGAGTCCATCAGGCTTTCCCATGGAGCTGGTGGCCTAGACACTTTCCTGCCCTTTCATACAGTGTCCACCCTGGCAGATTCACTTCTCTGAGCCCTGGATCCCCTCCTCTACCACCTGCCTCAGAAGTTCTGGATTTTCTCTTTCATGCCACGTGGGCCAGGTCTTTCTCCAGGCTTCCAAGACCCATCCTAGTGGAAGATCAACAGTGTCTTCCCAGCTTTGCTAAGTCCTGTGACCCCTAATTATGAACTCTCCCTTCTCAAGCGTTGGGTTCTGTGTCACCCGCCACCTCTTTGCCCCTCTCCCTGTAATCCTGCTTCCTCAGGAGCATCCCCACAGGCCCCCCATCTCTCACAGGACACAGGGTTAGACTGTGACAGTCCTCTGTCATCTAGACTTTTCCTGCATAGCAGCCTGGCCCATCTCTACAAAGGTTATGATGCTGGGCCCTGACCTGGTGGACACGGGGACACACCCCGGATGAGTGACCTTTGCCAGGCGGGGCTCCTCCTTCTCCACGAGGAGGGGGGCACTGGTGTGTGGTGTGTGTGTGGGTGGGGTGGTCATTGCTCTGACAGCCCAGCCCTGCACTGTACTCAGCTCTCATAACTGGGGGAAGGGGCCTGCGGGTATTTTCCCCAACTTCACCCTCACTGTGTTTCGCCTTCACAGACCCTCATTCTCTTTCCTTTAATTTCACCATCAATCCTTGGCCCAGACATAGTCAGTCATGGTGTGAGGTTCAAGGTGAAGTGGATCAAAAGGTTTTTTTCTCCTGTGACTGTGGTACAGCTGAGATCAAGTACTTGAGTCCATTGGGAGAGGAAGTGAAAAGTATGAACACCTGGGAAATACAGACTGGCACACTCAGAGACATTGGAAAACTTGCTCAAGGAGCGAATGCCTGATGTTACACCAGAGAAACACACAGACAAGGGTGAGTGAGGAAGTCCAAATGCAGGAGGAGCAAACTGGAGGCTCAGCTGCGTCCACTGTTTTTGGGTAAAAAAAAAAAAAACAGAAAAAATTGGATATTGTCCTTCCCTAGTAGACCAGTGGAAAGAACAGCTGTTGCAGGAGAGACCAGGGCCAGATTAACTGGTCCCAGGGGAGGTGGACCCAGGTGGGCAAAGAATCTGTCAAGCCCAGAGGCTGAGCTCTTTCTTTTCCTCAGTGGGGTCAAGACCTCTAATGCTGCAGGCCAGGATGACGTGATGGTATGAAGACAATGGACATACCAGTGCATCCTGGCAGTTTAGCTTTAATGGACAACTGTGCCTCCTCTTTGATTCGGACAACGGACACTGGACAGTGGTTCATTCTAAAGGGAGGCAGATGAAAGAGACGTGAGAGAATGACAGAGCTGTGACAGACTTCTTCAAGAAGGTCTCCATGGGAGACTGTCGGGCCTGGTATCAGGCTTTCTTGGTGCGCTGGGAGAGAATGTTGAAGACCACGGATAGGTGAGAAGAGTAGGAGAAAGTGGTAGTTCTCTCATGGTGACATGGACCCACCCCTCTGTGTGTGTGTGTGTGTGTGTGTGTGTGTGTGTGTGTGTGTGAGAAAATGATCCGTCAGAGGTGAGTTGCTCCTGAAAGAACAATGACCCGGGGATGCTCTGTCATCCTCTTTCCTCTTTCACCACCTGACGTCTCTCCTCACAGCACAGGCCTTTGTACAATTGAACGTGGATTCTCATTGATCCTAAACATGAGAGCATCTCTATGATTCCAATCTCCTTCTTACTCTTCCCTCTTTCCAGAATCTTCTTTTAAATGTCACCAATCCTCCTTCTGGAAATCTGTCACCACCACCTCTGCTGTCAGCTCCTGAGGACTCCATCCTCACATCACCGTCTCTGATGTCCCAGCAGGACTGAGTGACTCTGTTGGAAACCTTGCTCCCCCATCAGCTGTCAGAGTCCCGTGAGGACTGGGCTCCTTCCTCCCCCCATCTGGCCTGAGGACCTGTCACAAGGGCCTCCACGTATGGGTGCAAACTGCACAGTAGGGGTACGTGGGTCGGGGGGGTGAGATGGCATCTGCCAAGTTTGGAGTCTGGACAAGGGCTTGACCCTTACTCTCCTTGCAGCATTACTGACCACAGTTCCCCCTACAGTGCATTCCTCAGCCCCAGCCATCAAGCACATCACCTGGATCTTCCCTGCGGTCCTCACCAGTTTCATCATAACTGTCTTCCTGGGCTGAGTCCTTTCCAGGAGCAGGTACTGAGGGCAGAATCCAGAGGGGAGGCAGGGGCACAGGGCCTGGTGTGAGGAGGGGGAAGGTGAATCCCAGCCGACCCCTGCCCTCACTGAACCTCCTCATCCTGGAAATGAGCAAGTGGATAAGATCCCGTATCAAGAACTGCAGACCCAACTCCAAAGGCCTGTCCTCACAGGAAGTGGCTTGGGCCAAGCAGGCAAGGCAGGAGCCCCCAGCAGAGACTGTGGGGAGGGGCGAGGCCAGGCCTGAGCTCCTGGGGCAGCAGCAGTTCTGACTCAGCCTGTGGCCTGCCCGTCACCAGCCTCCTGGGGACCCGGAGCCTCCACCACTGAGCGGCCCTGCCTTGAGCAGAGGTGCCTGGGGATGGTGGGCCTGAGCTGGGGTGGAGGCGCCCAGCTGGACGGGGCCAGGAAGAGATGGGGGCAGGGACCTGGTCCTGAGAGCTGTGTGTGCTGCTGGCCCAGAGGCTGGAGGGGAGCAAAGGAAGGAGGTTTGCCTGCAGCCCCCCAAGGCTGTCAGGAGGCAAGGCCCCTCCTCTGGGGACTGATCCCTGGTCCTTCAGGCCCCTTTCGGGGAGGATCCGGACCTGAGTGAAGGGAGCAGATTGATTCCTCACTGGCTGCAGTCCTGAGCCTGAGCAGGGGGTGTCAGGGCCTGGGGTGACTCTGTGATGCAGGAAGGAAGGAGGAGGGGACAAGAAGCTGCTGGGCCTGGGGTGGGGGTTGGGGTGGGGGACATAGGAGCCCCCAGTGAGGGCGGGGCTGGAGGGGGGCTGGGAGGGAACGTGACAGGATTTCCTCCGCCTCCAGGACCAAGGCCTCTTTCTTTTCTGAACTAGACGGTGCTTCCAGGAAGCCCACAGGTGCTCTGTCTGCTCTTCACTTTATATCCAGGAGATCAGACCCCGTGGATCCTGAGTCGGTTTTCCGGTTACAATGACACAGTAGATGCATCATTTCATGGCCTTTATCACATTTGATGAAATTCTACTCAGCACCTTAAAAAAAAAAAAAAAAACAGAAATAATTTATTTTGCCACTATCTCTTGGTGCTAAGTGATAGAATTTCTACACTGAAATATTCAAGTACTTGAAGAAATCTCCACAAACAGCACACTTTTCATCATATTCTAGTTTGTGGGTAATTAGACTCTGCCTCGTGACCTCGTTCTTGCAAATGATATTGCAAGAAAAATACCATCTGCTTTATAGGACTCAGGGATTCTTTCTGTGTCTGGAGAAACCACCTCAGCCTGCTTTCAATAGAAGAAAGTTTTATTTATGACTGTCTCCCTTAATAATTTACTATGCTGAAAGTGACAGTGTTAGTCGCTCAGTCCTCCGACTCTCTGCGACCCCGTGGACTGTAGCCCGCCAGGCTCTCTGTCCATGGGATGCTCCAGGCAAGAACACTGAAGTGGGATGCTGTTTCCTTCTCCAGGGACCTCTCCAACTCAGGGATTGAACCCGCGTCTCCTGTGTCTCCTGCATTGACAGGCGGATTCCTTACCATCTGAGCCACTGGGGAAGCCCATTTATTATGCTACTGCTATTTAAATCAAAATCTCAGTACTCCAGAAAACTTGCAGTATTTAAGTTTCTCTCTCACGAGAGAAGTCATGATGTGTCACCATTTCTCCACCTTATGGGATTAAATGTACCTGGTGCTTCTGAGAAAACACGGTCTGAGTGGATGCGTGTGCCCTGTGTTCCTGGCAGCGCTGTTCCCAGCAGCCAGGCCTGGAAGCCACCTCGTGTCCACTGACAGATGAGTGGATAGAGAAGATGTGGACATATATCAAGTGCAGTGTTACTCAGCGTCAAAAAGAATGAAATAACGCCATATGTAGCAACATGGATGGACCTGGAGACTGTCATATTGAGTGACATACGTCAGACAGAGAAGCAGAAACACCTTTTGCCATCACTTACATGCGGAATCCAAAAAGTCGTAATACAAGTGCTCTTACTTACAAAACTGAAAGAGACTCAGAGACTTAGAGAATGAATTTATGGTTGCCAGGGGGAAAGGATGGGGGGAAGGGATAGTTAGGGAGTGTGGGATCACCATGTAGACACTGATTTATTTAAAATGGATAACCAGCAAGGACCTCCTGTGTAGCACATAGAACTCTGCTCAATGTTATGTGGCAGCCTGGGTGGGGATGGGAGGGGAGTTGGGGAAGAATAGATGCATGTCATATATATGGAATTTAGAAAGATGGTAATGATAACCCTATATGTACAACAGAAAAAGAGACACAGATGTACAGAACAGACTTTTGGACTCTGTGGGAGAAGGCGAGGGTGGGATGTTTCGAGAGAACAGCATCGAAACATGTATATTATCTAGGGTGAAACAGATCACCAGCCCAGGCTGGATGCATGAGACAAGTGTTCGGGCCTGGTGCACTGGGAAGACCCAGAGGATTCCGGTAGAGAGGGAGGTGGGAGGGGGGATTGGGATGGGGAATACATGTAAATCCATGGCTGATTCATGTCAATGTATGACAAAAACCACTACAATATTGTAAAGTAATTAGCCTCCAACTAATAAAAATAAATGGAAAAAAAAAAGAATAGATGCATGTACGGAAGTGAAAGTGAAAGAAGCTTAGTTGCGCAGTCATGTCCGACTCTTTGGGATCCCATGGACTGTAAGCTGTCGGCTCCTCTGTTCATGGATTCTCCAGGCAAAGCAGTACTGGAGTGGGTTCCCATTTTCTTCTCCAGGGGACCTTTCTGACCCAGGGATCGAACCCGGGTCTCTTGCATTGCAGGCAAATTCTTACCAACTGAGCCCCCAGGCAGGATAGAGACCTATATGTGTATGTGAAATCCCTAGCCTAGCCTCTTTGTGCTGCTCATTCAGGACGCCTGCACTTCTCTCTGGGTGTATATTTCCACTTTGCTTCGATCTTAAATAAACAAACTGTTTCTGTGAATGTCTCCAGTAATAACTTTGGTACCTGTTTTTACAGTTTTTGCCTGCTTGAAACATTCTTGCTTTTGAAGACGATAAGAGCCAAAGGAACTTAGCATCTTGCCCGTGGTGTTCAGTGTCTAGAATTCGTCATTTTACACCAAGCTACCCAGGTTCATTTCCTGGGCAGGAAACTAAGATCCCTCTTTAGCACAGCTCACTGCTTTGTCTCTGAGATCAATATTAAGGAAATATACACCTTATATTATTACACCTTATATTAAGGTGTAAATATACACCTTAAATATACAGATAGAGGGGCTTCACAAGTTTGTCATGGGAGATTTTGCCTCCGCCAAAAGTTAAAAAAAAAAAGAAAATTCTCTCAAAGTTAACCTGGTTCCTTCCCTCTCTAGGCCCTTTAATGGCTATTGTTGTTCTTTCCTTTCTAGTCCTTGTTTATTTAACCTTTTGATTGACTTTGTGCCTGTAGGATCTACCAGTTTGAAATAACACTCATGGTGGCTCAGGAATATAGCCCGTTCCAGGGGAGGGTGGCGCAGATCCATGTAGGTCCCTGTGAGGGACTTCTGCACCTTGAGGAGAGGCTCAGTTCAGTGGTCCCTGTCCAGCAGGGGGAAGTTTTGATAGAAGAAAGCTTCGGCCCCTTAACCCTTAAGAATAAGGGTGTAGAACCCCTCAGTGGGTCATGAGACAGACTGGGACAGTTTGCTGCAGTGAGTGTACCTGGACAAAAGTCACATCAAGCATCAAAATATAAAGAAATTATAAGGGTAAAGAAATAATTGCATGTATGTGCAGTTGGGGCAAATAATCAACAACAGGATACAAAAGGACCAAAAACCCAAGGCAATTTCAGAGCAGCCAGGAGAAAAGCAGGTACTGGTCATGATCCCTGCACACAGCACCACCAAGGGGGAACAAACCACCCAGGTCACCACTCTGGTCTGAACCCAGGACCCGCTCCCACCCTCATCTCATATGTTGGACCGTCTCCCCCATCCTCTGGAGCCAGCAAGGGAACATGTTACTTGTTTTTGCTCCCTCATGAGTCCCAATAAAGCTTTTTCCCCCCTGAATTTGTGTCTGGCCTTTTATAAACTTCTATTGATCGAGTCCAAGAACTCTGGTCAGTAACACAGGAGGACTTTGGCTGAAGGTCAGGAACGCTGGTCGGAGATGGTGTCTCCAGTGGGCTTCAGCAGAAACAGGGATTGAACACATGCAGATTCCAGGTGGGGGTGCACTTTTTTTGTCAGGAACAGAGCAGGTGCAATGGCTGATATGAGCAGAGAGATGGGAAGGTCAGCCGGGTCCTGACTGCAGAGGGTGTGATGCTGGTTCACAGCACAAGGCAACCCTAGAGGCAAACAGCCTGGATGGGCAGCCAACTTGGATACAAAGTGCACGATGGAAAGGAATGAAACAAAGGAATTCCCTGCTGGCCCACTGGTTAGGACTCCGGGCTTTCACTGCCAGGTGCCCGGGTTTGATCACTGGTCAGGGAACTAAGATCCAAAAGCCAGGCAGCCGACCAAAAAACAAAAAACCCCAGAACGAAAAGAAAATAAAACACAAGCTGGATGATCAGGATTCTGAAAACAGTCATCCCAATAGCTTGTCTGGATACACTGCCCAGTTTCTAGAACTGAGCCAGTTATCAGAACCGAGAATCCATTACTAGAGAGAGATGCCAGTTTCCAGCAGGAAGGTCCTCTTATCACCATGGCAAGCGCAGTCCTCTGGCCTTCCCCATCCTTGGGAGCCACATGGCCATTGACTCAGGTAAGTGCACACTGGGACGCAGAAGCCACGCCCACACTCCTATGGACCCAGTGTGCGACTGACATCATGTCCAGGGATCTGAAGCATCATCATGGTCCCGCTGTTATTAATGTGATGCATGAGATGCAGGGTATTGAATACATAACCGGCCTACATCCTGCTTACAGGGCTATCACAGTGTGTGAAGACCCACACAGTGGTTACTTCACATTCTGTGGATTTGAACCAGTGATGGTAAAGTCTCTGTAGTTAGGAACGGGATGAAGGCGGTTGAGTTGAGAAGTACGAGTACATTCTCATACTGACTTTCCTTTGCTGCAAATAGAATGTTGCAAGACCACCTTTTTCTGGGTAAAATGACAGAGATTAGTGACAATCATAACCTGAAAGCATGCAGGGTTATGATCCCTTCAGATCTCCTTTTTATATCTGCCTGGTCTAAAGCGTTTCTATCAATGGCTGGACACTAAATATTTCAGAATTTTCAGACCAGAGGCCTCTACAACTGCTCAACTCAGCTGTGGAAGGTGTTCATGGAAAGGACATGAAGGAATGAGTGTGGCAGGATCTGCTACTAGGACCCTAGGACCCTGCAGCACCCATGACACTGAAGTCCATCAGCGGGGAAATCGTGCCGGGGGTAAACTGCCTGCCTGCTAAGTCACTTCAGTCGTGTCTGACTCTGTGACCCTGTGGACTGTAGCCCACCAGGTCCCTCTGTCCATGGGATTCTCCGGGCAAGAATACCAGAGTGGCTTGCCATGCCCTCCCCCACGGACAGCATTTGACATCCTAATCAGAGCATCACAACCCAGCCCCACAGGGTTAGAGGCTCGGCCACACCACATGTAGTGGGGAAAGCTGATCATTTAAACATGGCTACTGGTAGGGTCCTGAGTCTGGTAGAGAAGGGACCTCCAGTCTGGATGAACTGGGCTCATCCACTCGGTAATCGTCACAGAGAGGCCAGCTGTCCTAGGATAGAAGTGACTGTGTGGTTTGGCATAAGCAGGGCCACAGGGGACAAATAAGATGACCAGCAGGGGACCGATCCTGACCTCAGAACTGTCATACCTCCCCTATCCTCTGCCAGCTCTGCGACCTCACACAGTGTCCCCTCGTGGCCCCTGGGACGGAGGAAGCCCGTCTACAGCAGAGGAGGGGGCGCTAGCCTGTAACTGCAGGACCCACCCTCCTGTCACATCCCCACCATCAGAGGCTACAAGGCAAGACTGGGCAGGGTTGAGATTCATGAACAGGCAGCCGAGGCAGCTGCTGGATAATTAATTCCCCAGGTGATGAGTCACCCAGTTCTGGGGTTCACAAACCAGGGCAGTGGTCAGAGGGATTCCTTTGGTTTTTCACGTCTTTGCCTATTGTCACACCACAAACGTGGAGGTGCACAGAGACAGACGCCAAAAGGCCTGAAGAGACGAACAGATTTATTGTCTTCTGCAGATTTCCCCAGCTCCTGTCTTAATCAATAACCATTATAGGCTGCCATCTCCACAGTGTGTGGACAGTATGAATGTGGGACCGAAGGGTAGAAGTGGGGGTGCCCCTCCTCACCCTCAGGCCCCCCGTCACACTTTGGGGGACTGGGCTCCCGTCCCTCCCGGGGACCAGGCTGGGAGGCTTTTGCTGGGGGGAGTCCTCAGGCAAGGGGATAAGATGCCAGTTGGTGGAGAGTGTGACTCGGGTCCCTTCTCAGGTGGGAAGGTATTGACGGCCCTGGGCTTCTCGGGATGCAGAAATGTGGAGTGAACTCAGTGAGCTGCAGGGGAGGAGCTGTGACCCCAAGGGGATGTGTCTGGGGAAGTGAGAGCCCGGGGTGGCGTGGGTGGTTTACGGCTGGGAAAGCGGCCTGGGAGTTCAAGGGCAGGAGGTCATGTGGAGGAGAAGGGTCTGTGTGAACAGATGAGGTCAGTGCTGCGCTTCTCAGGGGGTGTCTGTGCTCCCCCCCACAGGAAGAGGGCCTGTCCCAGCCCTGCATCGGGGGCTCCCACTCCTGGGGGCGTGGGTGAGGGGCTGGGAGCTTGGGGATAGCAGTGTTCCCTTCATGCTGTCTCCTTGGCCTCTCGCCGCCCCGCCTCCCATTGTCTGAGCATTGCTTTTTCAACCAATTTGCCCTTTTGCTGGCCTGAAAGTGGCCAACCAGCACACCAGCCGCCATGAAGGAAAGGAGCTCACCTAAGGATTGGGAGGCGGAGGTGGAGGCAGCCCCACGCCCGTAGGCTCTCTAACCAAGGCCAGTTTAGGTCCTGCTCTCTGGTCATAATGCATCACCCTGCCTTCTCCCAGCAGGTTCACCAGGAGCTGAGCTCACCACCCTGAGCTTCGTGGACACAGTTGGGCAGCAGAAGCAGGACCAGGAAGCAAGACAGAAGTTGGTGCCAGCAGCCCTTGACACCTGAAGCCTGGGGTGACCCACCATGGGGAGGAGCCTGGCTGGCCAGCGGAGAAGGGGATGAGTCCCCAGAGTCCTCCCACTGGAGTCTCTCCTGGGGCTCCCCCCAGGCTCCCCACACCCTCTGTGGGATTGTTGTTCCTCAAAATTGCAATCATCTGTGCCTCACCTTTCTTCTGTCCATCCCTTTCTCTGGATCCCCAGTTCCTTATGTATCTTTAGCGGCACTAACAGCTGATAAGGGGCTTCCCAGGTGGCTCAGTGGTAAAGAATCCACCTGTCAATGTGGGAGATGTCTGTTCCATCCCTGGATGGGGAAGACCCCCTGGAGGAGGAAATGGCAACCCACTTCACTATTCTTGCCCGAGGACATCCCATGGACAGAGGAGGCTAGCGGGCTACAGTCCACAGGATCCCAGAGATACGACTTAGTGACTAAACAACAGCAACTCCTGAGACAGGGGTTGGTAAGTCCTCAGCATATACAAATTTGGGTTATCTGCATGATCGCCTCAGGTCCTAAATGAATATTTGGCCTCTATTCATTCCCTTAGGTAGCATTGCCCATTTACAAATGTGTAAATTGAGGCATGGCAAGATGAACAAACTAGCACAGTCAGAATTTTGTCCAGATTCCTGTTTCTGGAGGTATCTACAGTCCACATCCATGAAACTGCTTCAGGTACTAATTCCAACCTCCCCAGCCCTCCACCTCTGACCTCCCGCCTGGGGATCTGGGGTGAGGCTGGGGGTCAGGGGCATGCATGGGGTGAGTCTGGTTGCCCAGGTCCCTGGGGCCCACGCTCCTCACACCGGAATGACCTGACACATCATGATGGCAGCCTCTGACTTCCTCCTGTTCTCCTAGTCCTTCCTCCCTGTGGTCCAGGTTGCCTCCTCCAGGGGATTCAACTCAGGCTCCCACCCCCAGCCCTTCATAGTGGAGTTTCTCCCCCACAGGTCGCCTGGCCCCAGCAAGCTCTTGGCCCACACAACCCTGAGTCCTGCCCACCCTTGTGGGTCTCCTGTCCTCCAACCGGCCTCCTGGCACAGGTCCGTCCCACACAGAGAGTCTAGTGAGTCCATTGAGAACCTTCCTGCCTCCTTTGCACCTGTTGATTCGCAGAGTTTGCTGCTCTCCATGGGCGGCAGCTGGGTGACCCCAAGGTGGATCAGCCTGGTGCTGGACGGATGAGAGTTAGGGCTTATACCAGATGAGCCTGAGTGTGGTCATGCAGTCACACGGCTCATCAGGATCCCAGGGACCTGCGACGATTGTCTCAGCCTGGGCTGGGGTCACACGGAGGCGAGGCAGAGCTGAGAGATGGCTAGAGCCAAGCTTTGGCTCCTCCTGTGTGCATGTGTGTGTGTGTGTCTGTGTGTGTGTGGTGGGGGGGTGGCGGTTTGCGGAGAGTCTCCTGTCTGGAGCTCTGTTGGCTGTGAGCCGAAGCCTTGCTAGGCATGGTCTCCAAATGCTGGCTAGAGCACCAGACATTTTGCAATCTGCTGACTCTGAGCTGGGACAGGGAGCAAGCAATTCTGTGCCCGTGGTCTCTAAGAGTGGAGTCTCCATTTCCCACAGTCCTCCAGTGCTCCAGATCATAAACCATCTTGGTTTCCAAAATGGGAGTCAGGGAGTGGGGGGCATGGGGCTGCTTCTCCGAGCTCTGCACCAGGGCTGCAGTGCCTGATGTAGGACCAAAACCTCCTGCTCCTTAGGCAGAATGCTCCAGTTTGTGATGACCCCTCCGTTTGAGAGTAACTGGCCAAAGGGTCCCAACTAGATCCCTTTTTTTCTGCCCCTGCCCTTCTCAGTGCGATTCTTTCTCTATGCTGGTTGTAGAGGGGATGTTCTGCTGGTTTCAGGTCATTTTCTCGGAAAGAGAGCTGTTTTATATGTGGTTGTAGTTTTGGTGTGTTCATGGGAGAGCGGAGCTAAGGGCTTCCTACTTGGCCATCTTGATTTTGCCTTTGTGTGACCAAAGATCTTTCATGTTTGTCTTGTAATTGTTTTGGGGTGCCAGGAACCATGGGCACATTGCCATCTGATATGTGTGTGTGTCCTGACTGCTCCATTGACCCGTCCATCTCTCTCCTGAGACTCCTGAGCCCCTGAGATACAACAATATCGAAATTAGGCCAATTAATAAACTTACCTCTACATGTCCCATTGACAGGAAGAATCGCGCATCTCTCACTTTAAATCCAAAGGTAGAAATGGTTAGGCTTTTGAAGAAGGCATGTCAAAGCCAAGATGGGCCAGAAACTATGCCTCTTGCCCCAAATAGTCACGTTGTAAATGCAAAGGATAAGTTCTTAAAGGAAATCAAAAGTGCTCCTCCAGTGAACACACAAATGAGAAGATAGCAAAACAGCCTTACTGCTGATATGGAGAATCTTTCAGTGGACTGGACAAAAGATCACAACACTGCCTTAGGCCAAAGCCTAATCCAGAGCAAGGCCCTAGCTCTCTTCAATTCTATGAAGGCTGAAAGAGGTGAGGAAGCTGCAGAAAAAAAAGTTGAAACCTTGGAGAGGTTGATTCATGAAGTTTAAGGAAAGAAGCCACCTTCATAACATAAAGCGCAGAGTGGAAGAGAGAGGGTTGATGCAGAAGCTGCAGCAAGTCATCCAGAAGATCTAATAGAATAATCTCTGAAGATGGCTATCCCAAATGAGAGCTTTCCAATGTAGAGAAGTGTGTGTTCTATGGGAAGAAGATGCCCCTGAGGACATGCATGACTAGCAAGGAGAAGTCAGTGCCTGGCTTCAAAGATTCAAAGTATAGGTTGACTCTCTTGTTAGGGGCTAATGCAGCTGGTGACTTGAAGTTGAAGCCAAGCCTCACTTTCCTTCTGAAAATCCTAGGGACTTTCAGAATTATGCTAAATCTACTCTGCCTGTGCGCGGCCAATGGAAGAATAAAGTCGAGATGACATATGTTTACAACACTGATACCAAAAATATTAAATCCACTGTTGAGACCTACTGCTCACAAAAAAGGATTCCTTTCAAAATTTCACTGCTCATTGAGAAAGCACCCAAGGGCCCTGATGGAAAAGTACAATGATATTCATGTTGTTTTCACACCTGCTAACACAACATCCATTCTGTAGCCCACGGATCAAAGAGTAGTCATGATGTTCAAGTCGTGGTATTTAGGAAATAGTTTCTGCAAGGCTATAACTGCCACAAATAGTGATTCCTCTAATGGATCTGGGCAAAGTCAATTGAAAACTTTCTAAAGCGAATTCATGATTATAAGTTCTGCCTAAAACGTTCGTGATTCATGAAAAGAGGCTGACATCTCAACATTCATAGAAATTTAGAAGGAGTTGATTTTAACCTTCTCAGATGACTTTGAGGGCTTCAAGAGTTCACTGGAAGAAGTAACTACAGATGTGGCTGAAATAGCAAGAGAGCTAGAATTAGAAGTGGAGCCTGATGTAAAGATGGGACTGATTGTTGCAATCTAATGATAAAATTGAAATAAATGAGAGTTGACTCTAATAGATGAGCAAACAAAGTGGTTTCTTGATATAAAATCTACTCCTGATGAAGACTTGGGGAAGATTGTTGAAATGGCAACAAAGGACTTAGAATATTCTAAGTTTAGAATAAATTTAGTTGAAAAGGCAGGAGGATTTGAGAGGATTGACTCCAATTTTGAAAGAAGTTCTACTATGGGTAAAATGCTGTCAAAGAGCATTGCGTGGCTCTCGGCCTTATCGCCATCTTTTGAGAAACCTTTGCGCCATGAGAGCGAAGTGGAGGAAGAAGCGAAATGTGCAGGCTGAAGCACAAAAGAAGAAAGATGAGGCAGAGGTCCAAGTAAACTTGTACACCCATGGAAGCCACAGAAGCAGAAACAAGGGAAGCCAGAGGCCAGGGACGCTGGTACAAACTGTGGACTGCATGCCTACTATCTAGAACTTCTCAATGGATCTGGAACATCTATGGCCATTCTGATCGCCTTGACCACCTTTGAGAGACCTACCTTGCTCGTATCAAAGCCGTCCCTTTTGGTCCTTTGCCCTGGACCTGTGATAACTATGGACTAGTTCTCTTCTCAGTGTGGCTGAATGTAACGTGTACAATAAATCATCTATTTTGCTGTCTTAGCTGAAGAAAAAAAAAAGAGCATTGCATGCTAAGAGAATTCTTCTGTGAAAGGAAGAGTCAAATGATGTGGCAAATTTCATTGTTGTCTTTTTCAGAAATTGCGCTACCCACCGCAACCCTCAGCCACCACCACCGTGATCAGTCAGCAGCCACAGACACTGAGTCAGGACCCTCCACCAGCAAAAAGATGGTGACTCCCTGGAGGCTCAGATGATGCCCAACATATTTTATTTTACAAACAGTATTGTGTATTAAAGTCTGTACATTGTTTGTTTAGACATAAAGGTATTGCACACTTAAGACTTCCATGTCAACATAATATTATGTGCAGTGGAAATGAAAAAATTTGTGTGATTCCCCTTATTGTGAAATTCACTTTATTGCCCTGGTCTGGAACCCAGCCCACAATATCTCTGAGGTTGGCCTCTATCTACATGGCTTTTGGTCTATGTTTTCCAGCCTGGAACTAACGCTCAGATGGCTGCATAGTAGGGTGAACACATGACCTACTGTTGCTGCTGCTGCTGCTAAGTCGCTTCAGTCATGTCTGACTCTGTGCGACCCCATAGACGGCAGCCCACCAGGCTCCCCCGTCTCTGGGATTCTCCAGGCAAGAACACTGGAGTGGGTTGTCATTTCCTTCTCTAATGTGTGAAAGTGAAAGTGAAGTCACTCAGTCATGTCCAACTTGTAGCAACCCCATGGACCGCAGCCTACCAGGCTCCTCCGTTCATGGGATTTTCCAGGCAAGAGTACTGGAGTGGGGTGCCATTGCCTTCTCCAGAGGAGGAGGCTACATACCTACAAGTCCCTTGCTTACAGCCCCTTACTCAGAAATCCTGCTGGCCGACTTGTTTGGATATACACAGATTGAGGAAAATGCCTCCCTGTATGTCCAGTTATGGCAAGGGGCAGCTGTAACTGGATTTCATCCAGACAGCCTTGGAGCAGAAGTTCACCAGTTATGGTGTGGGCTTCAGGGTCAGACTGTACGGGTCTGAATCCTGGCTCTGCTGTGTGACTTTGCACAGTTTACTTAACTACTCTGGGCCTTAACTGTCTCACCTGTCAAAGGGATATAACAGCCGGACTGACCCCATAGCCTTGTGGTGAAGATTAGGTGATTTGAACACACTGTTAACTGTAACTGTTACGTCTTTACCAACCCAGTCCTGCTCTGTGTGAGGCTGCCCTCCCAGGTGATGAATCAAGTGTGGCATAAGGCTAAGACAGTCAGGACAATCTGGTCACCGAATGCCTGACTTCCCTTCAGCTAGGGGTGGTCATGTAACTCAGCTCTGGCCAATGGCATATAAACAGAGGTAAGACGGGTGGGTTCTGAGGCAAGATTGTTTTTCCCTAATGAATCGTACTATTGGGATATGGTGAAATATGCATTTAAAAATCCAGAGAATTTAAGGATCACTTCACAGCTGGACTGCATGTTACTTTAGGAATGATCCTTAAATTCTCTATTTCCACAAGAAATAAAGCATTATCATTGGTTTTATTTAATCTCATAATGTGGAGGAATGGTGAAATACCATGACTTTTATCCTGGATTAGAAAACAGGCATGAAGTACTTACATTTCTGCAATATAGAGATGTTGATTTAAGAATCAGCATAAAGGCTTCCCCGGTGGTGCTTGTGGTAAAGAATCGGCCTGCCAATGAATGAGGTACAGGAGACACAGGAGACATGAGTTCAATCCCTGGATCAGGAAGATCTCCTGGAGAAGGCAATAGCAACCCACACCAGTATTTTTGCTTGGGAAATCCCATGGACAGAGGAGCCTGGTGGCCTAGAGTCCTTGGGGTCGCAAAGAGTCAAACATAACTCAGCACCAAGAGGGTAATAAATTATGAAGGGAACAAGTCAATGTAAAATTTTATTCCTTTGAAAATATAACAAAATTGTTTCTCTGGATATAGAAAAGAAGTCCCTGAGTCCTGTAATAGCAGAAGTATTTTTCCAGCAATATCATCATTTTTAAGAATAAGGTCACGATGCAGGGAAATGTCTAATTTTCCAAAAACTAGAAGATTGAAAGTGTTATGTTTGTGGTGATCTCTTTTTCAAGTAGTTGAAAGTATCAGTGCAGAGACTGCATCACTCAACACCAAGAGAAAGTGGGAAAGGAGATTTGAAAAAAATAAAGAGGTCGAGGATGATGTTCATCAGATGCGGCAAGAGACACAAGATGGTGCAGCCACTGTGTCATCATAACTGGTAGACAGATTTGGCATTCCGAAGGTCTGACTTCTCGGTTCAAAGTGAACAGCAGGAGAACAAAGGCGGCCAAGCAAAGACCGAGTCCTGAGACAGAAAGAGCACCTGTCAGGGGCTTCCTGGGAGCACCGTCTCCTGCAGAAAAGAAAGAGGCCTTGGTTCAGGAGGCTGAGGAAATCCTGTCACTTTCCTGGGGCTGCCCCTCCCCAGCCCCGCTCCAGCCCCGCCCTCACTGAGGGGCTCCTATGTCCCCCACACCCACCCCCACCCCAGGCCCAGCAGCTTCTTGTCCCCTCCTCCTTCCTTCCTGCATCACAGAGTCACCCCAGGCCCTGACAGCCCCTGCTCAGGCTCAGGACTGGAGCCAGTGAGGAATCAACCTGCTCCCTTCACTCAGGTCCGGATCCTCCCCGAAGGGGGCCTGAAGGACCAGGGATCAGTCCCCAGAGGAGGGGCCTTGCCTCCTGACAGCCTTGGGGGGCTGCAGGCAAACCTCCTTCCTTCGCTCCCTTCCAGCCTCTGAGCCAGCAGCACACACAGCTCTCAGGACCAGGGTCCCTGCCCCCCATCTCTTCCTGGTCCCGCCCAGCTGGGCGCCTCCACGCCAGCTCAGGCCCACCATCCCCAGGCACCTCTGCTCAAGGCAGGGCCGCTCAGTGATGGAGGCTCCGGGTCCCCAGGAGGCTGGTGACGGGCAGGCCACAGGCTGAGTCAGAACTGCTGCTGCCCCAGGAGCTCAGGCTGGCCTCGCCCCTCCCCACAGTCTCTGCTGGGGGCTCCTGCCTTGCCTGCTTGGCCCAAGCCACTTCCGGTGAGGACAGGCCTTTGGAGCTGGGTCTGCAAAGGCCTTCCCAGCCCTTCCTCCTGGGATGAGAGCCCGGCCCCTCTCATCTCGGCCCCTGGGTGGGTCCCCTGCCCGCTGACATGTCATGTGGAGCCCCCATGCTTCTCTCAGCCCCGGGAGTCCTGCCCTCGCCCTGAGCACCTGCTGTTCTCACACCACCCACCCTGGGTCCTGCCAGCCCGCGGTCTGTGCTCAGTCAGGGGATGAGGCTAAACCCTTTTAACTTCAACAGGCCCCCAGTCACCCCCCACTTCCCAGTGTCGTCTGACAGTGAGGTGCTATCAGAACTGAGGCCTGAGCTTGTCTGACTTCTTGCTCTCAGGTGATATGAGGTCTTATACACCGGCTCATTGCCAGGATGAGGAGGTTTGGTGAGGGGCAGGGGTTGGCTGGGATTTACCTTCCCTGTCCTCACACCAGGCCCTGTGCCCGTGCCTTCCCTCTGACTTCTGCTCTCAGTATCTCTTCTTGCAAAGAATATAGGCTATTATGATGCCTATTATGAAGAAACTGGATGGAACCCCGATGGCGATCCCTGTGGTGAGATCGATGGCTGTGGCCCTGGGCTGCACCGTAGGGGGGCCTGTGGTCCGTGATGCTGCAAGGAGATAAGAGTAAGCCCTTGTCCAGACCCGAAACTCGGCAGATGCCTCCTCACCCCCACCCCGACTCAGGTACCCCTACTGTGCAGACAGTTTACACCCATCACATGGAGGCCCCAGTCACAGGTCCTCAGGAGAGATAGGGGGAAGGGAGGAGCCCAGTCCTCAGGGGCTCTGACAACTAGTGGGGGAGCAAGGTTTCCAAAGCAGTCACTCAGTCCTGCTGTAACATCAGAGACGGTGACGTGAGGATGGAGTCCTCAGGAGCTGACAGCAGAGGTGGTATTGCCAATTTCCAGAAGGAGGATTGCTGATATTTATTGGTTTATTTATTTATTTTTGGTGAGATTGAAAAGAAGACTCTGGAAAGAGGGTACAGTGGGAAATAAATCCCAGAAATCAAAAAGATGTCTACAGGTTTGGGATCAGCAAAAATCCATGTTCAGTCGCAGAAAGGCTTGTGCTGTGAAGAGAGAGGTCAGGAGGGGGAAGAGGAAGGAGGATGACAGAGTATCCACGGGTCATTGTTCTCCCAGGACAACTCACTTCTGATGGATCAGTTTCTCAAACATACACACACACACACACACACAGGGTCCATGTCACCACGAAGGGACTGTCACTTTCTCCTCTCTACTCACTTACCCGTGGTTTTCAATATTTTCTCCCAGTGCAGCAAGAAATCCTGATACCAGCGCCAACAGTCTCCCATGGAGACCTTCTTGAAGAAGTCAGTCAAAGCTCTGTCGTTCTCCCACTTCTCTTTCATCCGCCTCCCTTTAGAATGAACCATTGTCCAATGTCCATTCTCTGAATCAAAGAGGAGGCACAGTTTTCCATTGAAGCCAAACTGCCAGGATGCACTGGTATGTCCATTGTCTTCACGCCAGCACGTCATCCTGGCCTGCAGGGTCAGAAAGTCTGACCCCATCAAGGAAAAGAAAGAGCTCAGCCTCTGGGCTTGACAGATTCTTTGCCCACCTGGGTCCACCTCCCCTGGGTCCAGCTAATCTGGCCCTGGTCTCTCCTGCAACAGCTGCTCTTTCCACTGGACGACTAGCGAAGGACAATATCCAACTTTTTTTTTCTACTCGGAAACAGTGGATGCAGCTGAGCCCCCAGTCTGCTCCTCCTGCATTTGGACTTTCTCACTCACCCTTGTCTGTGTCTTTCTCCGGGGTAACATCAGGCATTTGCTCCTTGAGCAAGTCTCCAGTGTCTCTGAGTGTGTCTGTCTGTGTTTCCCAGACGTTCATACTTTTCACTTCCTCTCCCAATGGACTCATGTACCTGATCTCAGCTCTATCACAGTCATAGGAGAGAAAGACCTTTTGATCCACTTCGCCTTGAACCACACACCATGGCTGACCATCTCTGGGCCGAGGATTGATGGTGAAATTATAGGAAAGAGAATGAGCATCTGTGAAGGCAAAACACAGTGAAGGTGAGGTTGGGGAAAAAAAGACCGCAGGCCCTTCCCCCAGTTTGAGAGCAGAGTACAGAGCAGGGCTGGGCTGACAGAGCAATGACCACCCCACCCACACACCACACACCAGTGTCCCCCTCCTCGTGGAGAAGGAGGAGCCCCGCCTGGCAAAGGTCACTCATCCGGGGTGTGTCCCCGTGTCCACCAGGTCAGGGCCCAGCATCATAACCTTTGCAGGGATGGGCCAGGCTGCTATGCAGGAAAAGTCTAGATGAAACAGGACTGTCAGAGTCTAACCCTGTGTCCTGTGAGAGATGGGGGGCCTGTGGGGATGCTCCTGAGGAAGCAGGATCACAGGGAGAGAGGGGCAAAGAGGTGGCGGGTGACACAGAACCCAAAGCTGGAGAAGGAAGAATTTATAATTAGGGGTCACAGGATTTTCAAGGCTGGGAGACACTGGTGATCTCCCACTAGGATGGGTCTTGGAAGCCTGGAGAAAGGCTTGGCCCACATGGCATGAAAGAGAAAGTCCAGAACTTCCGAGGCAGGTGGTAGAGGAGGGGATCCAGGGCTCAGAGAAGTGAATCTGCCAGGGCGGACACTGTATGAAAGGGCAGGAAAGTGTCCAGGCCACCAGCTCCATGGGAAAGCCTGATGGACTCTATGGCACCCAAGAGGAAAGCATGGATGAGAAGCATCTCCAACAGCTCAAGGTTGACTTTTGTGGAAGGTCAGGGATGGTTGTAGAAGTGTTCCTATGGGCTTCCGGCAGGAACAGGGATGGAAAATGGGGGAAGATCAGATTCCAGGTGGAGTGTTTTAAGTCAGGAGCAAAGTTGGTACAATGGTCAAAGTGATTAGTGAAAGTCACTCAGTCGTGTCTAACTCTTGTGACCCCATAAGCTATACAGTCCATGGAATTCTCCAGGCCAGAATACTGTGGTGGGTAGCCTTTCCCTTCTCCAGGGAATCTTCCCAACCCAGAGATTGACCCTAGGTCTCCCGCATTGCAGGCGAATTCTTTACCAGCTGAGACACAAGGGGAGCCCAAGAATAGTGGAGTGGGTATTCCCTTCTCCAGAGCATCTTCCCGACCCAGGGATTGAACTGGGGTCTCCTGCATTGCAGGCAGATCCTTTACCAACTGGCTCCTGGTATTGTCCTGGGGCCTGGCAGAGATGAGGCCTCTGGTCATAGAATTTCAGAGTTGCCCATTATGATCTGGGTTAATCAACCCCTAACCATTAGTTCAGATAGACAAGCCATCATAGGATAGACGTGATTATGTGGCTTGCCATAACCAGGGCCACAGGGAACAAATAAGATGTACCAGCAGGTGACCTAGGCCTGACACCAGAGTTGATACAGGGCCACTATCCCCTGCTCACACCTGTGGCTTCATGCAGTGTCCCCTAACGCTCCTGGAACCAAGGAAACCAGTCTACAGCAGAGGGGGAGCATTAGCTCACAACAGCCAGACCCACCTCCTATCACATTCCCACCACCAGAAGCTACAGGGCAGGACAGGGTAAGTTTCTGGTTCATAAACAGACAACTGAGGCAGCTCTTGGATGTTTCTCAAGGGTATGGGTCACTCATTACGGGGTAGAAACCAGGACAGTGGACAAGTCTGATTCTCAGTTGATTTACACATTATAATTGGCTCCTGCTGCTCCACAAATATGGAAGCTCCTTTTGCACCCAAAGACAGATACCAAATGGCCTAAAGAGACAATGAGATTTACTTTCTTGTGTAGAAAAAATCTATCAACTCCTGTCTTAATCAATAACCATTATAGGCTGCCGCCGTCCCAGTTCCTAGACAATATGAGTGTGGGATCAAAGGGTAGAAGTGGGGATGCCCAGCCTCACTCTCGAGCCCTGTGTCACACTCTGGGAAACCCTGTTCCCGACCCTCCTACGTTAGGTCCTGGGGGCCAGGTTGGGCGTTTTGCTGGGTGAGTTATCAGACAAAGGGATAGGATGCCAGTTGAGAGAGGCCATGTTTAGATTCTCTTCAGTATATAGGAAGTTGCTGGAGGCCCTGGGCTTTTTGGGATCATGGAAAAGTGGGTAATAAATGGTCTTGTAACCGAAAGGGCTATAGGGGGCCTTAGTGATGGGTCTAGGGAAAGACCCATCCCCCCATGGCCTCTCTGCCTCTTGTTTGTAGAAAAGTTTTAGTCAGCCAGGCCTCCTGTGAGTCTCAAAACAGTGGTTTAAGAGTTAAGGATTAGGACATGTAGAGATGGAGAAATGAATACCCCTTAGGCTGGGAAACTGATAACAATTCAGACTGTGACCAGCCACATAGCAGTGTCATGAAATTACCAGTTCCCTGAAAGATAACAAAGATCTGACACAAGTCTCAAGTAGTTTCTATAGGAAGTAGACTCCCAGCACATAAAACCTGCTGGCTGCAAGCACACAGACCCCCAGACTGGCTGAAACCATAAGCCTGGTGAGGCTCAGACGTCCACCTTGTGCCAAAAAACTGACTGCACAGGACGCGGATGCGCCTGCAGCAGCCCCTCCGCCCCCTTCTCTAACTGGGAAGCTTGGAGACGGTCTGAGGACGTTAGGTCACTGTTTTCCCAGGGCTCCTGAACAAACCGACTTTTCCTTTTCCACCACTTGTTAACTCCACCAGGGGCAGGATCTCAGTCATAACCAGCTTCAATAAGCAACAGCGTGAGCTGTCTGGGAGGAGCTTTGACTCCAGGGAGGCACTGATCAGTGGCTAGGCATTGAGCGCCTTCCTGGGGAGGCATATGGAATTTTTTTAAAAAATTAATTGAATCCTTTAATATTTTCAAGTGTTTTTAAAAATCCATTTTATACTTAAGCCAGCCTTGAAGATAAGCACAAAATCTGTTTACTTTTTTTTAAACGCGACACAACTCAGGCGCCCATTCTGTGCATAGCACTATTCTAGGTGTAGTAAAAGGGATTCTTAACCTTAAAAACATGATTGCACCTTCTGGAATTGTGTTGTCTCCTTTTCCAGAAAGTAAAAACAAATAAAATCACCACTGTTTACTACTGACCTGCCCCCAACCCACTTCTGGCTCTCAGAAATACTAGGATCTGCCAAATTAAAGATGTTTCAGTGGATTCCACTCCTACTTTCCCCAAAGTAAGAAGGCAGAACTCCTCTTTATTAAAAAAAAAAAAAAAAACATTTAAAAAGGCAATTTTCCATGAAAGAGCAGTTTCTTTTTCTGTTGTATTTTTTATTACTATATTGTATTTTTCTCTTTTTTTCTTCTAGCTTTTAAGTTTTCTTTCTCCAACACTGCCTTTCCCTGTACAAGGCAACAGCATTTTTTCTATTTCTAAGACAAACTATTTCATCTTGTAGACAAATAATTCCCAAGACTAGTGATAAATATTTAAAAAAGAAAGAAAAAAACTTAAGGGTTTCCCTGGTGGCTCAGCAGGTAATGACTCCACCTGTAATGCAGGAGACCCCAGTTCAATCCCTGGGTCAGAAAGATCCGCTGGAAAAGGGAGAGGCTTCCCACTCCAGGATTCAACCCTGGAGAATTCCTCGGACTCTATAGTCCATGGTGCTGCAAAGAGTCAGACACGACTGAGCAACTAAGCAGAGCACATTCAAGGGTGAATCAGCTACATTACTTTGAGGAAGTGAAACTACAAAGCTCGTGGCACTAAGCTAGTCCACGTATTTGTGTTTAAAAATCTTAAAAAACTATTTATTTTATAACATTGCTTAAAATTTTCTTGGTCAAAAAATTTATACAAACATTTTTAGTTCAACCTAATGAAAGTGATATCTAGAAAATATTCCACATCACTAAGTCTGTCTTAGAAAGTTGAGATTCCTAAGGCGGTGTTCTGGAAGACAGTGTGCTTCTGCGGTGCTGGGTGATGTACGTGACCAGCTGGCTCCAAGTGGGCCTCAGCAGGCACCGTCCTCCTGATGCTGGGGGACTGAGAGAGGAGAGTCAGACACAGGCCCCCAGGGCTGCA